>NC_064627.1:886171595-886482121 GCF_023864275.1 Schistocerca cancellata | reverse complement strand
GTCCTTATAAATTTCAAGTCCTGGATGTAGCTTTTATGTAACCCTTGAACTCATTTTACGAAGACAAAGTGAGAAGGTGGTTAAGATTGAACGAAAGAAAAGTGTCACTTTGTGGCAAATCTCATGATTGTTATGTTTATGCTGCGAACATGAGAATTTCAATGAAAGGATTTTGGTATTTGACTAACAAATTTAAAAGTCTTCTCAGGCGATGACTTTCTACTAGCTGCTGTTTTTCTTTTTAGGAAGTTTAATCTCGCGTTTTTTAAATGGAAATTCAATCAATCTGTAGCGCAGTTGTTGCTCATTTGCTTTGTTTTGAAAGCCACCATCCGGTGTTTTAGTAACCCAGTCATTCAGACTGCAGCTCTCCGCTGACGTACGCCTACAGAACGGCAGTTAAGTGTTTTAAGACTGATGTATTTTCCTCGTACTGTATTTATTAAATTTCTTGAGTGTTTTTCTGTTTAAGAGGTTTAATGTCGCGTTTTTGTAAATGTAAATTCGTTCACTGTATTGGCGGTAGTTGCTCTCCGAACAACCACCTTCGTAGATCATTAACGCGTCAGCGACTATTGGTGGTACATCAGGAGGGTAGCATATTGCATATTTAGGATTCTATCTGCTTTCATACTTTATTCTTCAGTTAGTCTCGCTACGATGGTTATGATGTGGGCATGCTGTGTGCAGATGAAGGAGCTGCTGGCCGCAGTTTGCGAACAGCTGAATGTGCATTTGGCTGTGGTCAGTCATCTTCAGGCAGCTTCCTTGGAGTATAGAATCTGACGAGTCGCACGGAACACCTCAGGTTCCCAAAGGCTCTGCTTCCGAGGCACCTCCTAGTGCAACCGTCGCGGTGGACCGTCCCTCACAGCATGGAGCGGTGTTAGGGGCGTGTGGTAAACGCGTCACTCGAGGAGGAGGGCCAATGTGTAGACTGGTCACCTGGCCTCGCCCGTTCACCCTGTGAGTGGTCAGGTGACCGCTTCTTCAGCAGGGTTTGAGCAGCCACACGTGAGAAGGTTTTACTGGTTATCAAATGGCTCAAATGGCTCTGAGTACTATGGGGCCCAACAACGGAGGTCATCAGTCCCCTAGAATTTAGAACTACTTAAAGCTAACTAACCTAATGACATCACACACATCCATGCCCATGGCAGGATTCGAACCTGCGACCGTAGCAGGCACGCGGTTCCTGACTGAAGCGCCTAGAACTGATCGGCGACCGCGGCCGGCCTTTACTGGTTATCAGGAACTCCTACGTTAGGAGGGTGATGGAGACACTTTGGCAGATAGCTCTCGAGGTTGGAAAGAAAGCCAACGTGCTCTCGTTATGTCTGCCAGGAAGCCTCATCCGAGAAATGGAGGCGACTTTGCCTGCGGCTGTCGAGCATGCGGAGTGCAGTCGTTTGCAAGTTGTGGCTCACGTCAGCACCAACGACGCCTGTAGCATAGATTCTGAGGCCATCCAAAGTTCATACAAGCGTTTGACGGAGGTGATGAAGACTGCTGGCCTCGCACGTTGGGTGCAAGCAGAGCTACAATTAGCAGAGCCGCGATTTGTAGCTTTGTTCCCAGAGTTGATCGAGGTCCTTTGGTTTGGAGCGCAGTGGAGGGTCTCAGTCAAAGGATTCGACAACTCTGTGACGGTGTTGACTGCGGATTTCTAAACCCGAGTTGTTGCGTGGGGATTTTTAGGACTCCACTTGATAAGTCAGGGATGCACTACACAATGGAAGCGGCTGCTCGGGTAGCAGTGTACTTGTGGAGAGCACATTAGGGCTTTTTGTGCTATATGGTAGTTTGAGGTGAGAAATCAGATGGCATTTTGAACAAAGACATTTTCACTGTCAAAATTTTGTCAATAAACTGTCAACTTATTCATAACGAAATTCCCGAATTTACTGCCCTCCAGGAAAGGTCTCGCACTCAGATTATTCTTGTAACTGAGAACTGGCTGAATCCCGAGGTGGACAGCTCTGAGACGTTTAGCGAGTCATGGAACACATGTCGGAAAGACAGATTAGAGGCCTTGGGAGGGGGAGTGTCCATTGCAGTTGACAAAAATATTGTGCCTCGTGCGGTCAAAATTGAGTGTGACACTGAAGTTCACTGCACACGTGCAATAGGTCCGATTCCGCTGTGACAGTTCTAGGATAATTCAAAGAAAGTCTACGGTCATTAGCACGTAAATACCTAAATCATGCAATATTAATTGGTGGCGACTTTAACCTACCTATTACGGAGTGGGATGTCTATGGATTCACTGCAGGAGATACAGACAGTCATATGAAACACTTTTGAACACTTTTTCTGAAAGCTGTCTGCATCAGCTAGCTCAGCAACCCACACACTATCGTAATAACTTATATCTTGTAACTACAAACAGGCCGGACCTTTTCGATATTGTCAGTAAGAACCGAGGATTAGCAATCATGATGTCATTACAGCAACTATGATTACGAAAGTTAATAAATCTGTCAAGGAACCTAGGACAGTGTTTTTGATAGGGAGAACAGATAAGCAGTTGTTAGCATCTCACTTAGATAGTGAATTGACATCACATATGTTATGGCGTACAGTCAGCGCCGGCACGCCAGTCACGTTAAGGTCAACACACACGCCCATGCCCGAGGGAAGGCTCGAACGTCCGACGAGCGGCAGCCGCGCGAACGTGGGAGGCGCCTCTGACCGCACGGCTACCCGGCGCGGCAAAACTCACCAGTACCAGTTGTTTGAGTGTGTAGCAAACCGAGTATGCATGATTCCCAGACACAACTTAGTTCCAGTAGGATGGACACGAATTTTGGGGAACGTTTAAGCTGATTAAGAAATCGTGGGCTGCATAGTGATGAGCCTAGTAAGGATGTAAATCTCTACCATGGTTTAACGAAATTCGGAAGATGCTGAGGAAGTACAAATGACGACAAGTGATGAATAGTAGAGACTCGTGCGTCTATGAAAAGATCTACGCGCGAAGCGTACAACAACTACCAGCGTCACACTGTAGCAAAGGTCTCGCAGAGAACGGAGAAAACCGTGGTCCTATGAAAAATCAATAAGCGGGTTTAAGGCTTCCATTCAGTCCCTTGTTGATCATTCTGGTGTTACAGTTAAAGTTCAAGTTCAAGAAATCGTTCACAGAGTAGAAGCTTGCGAACCTACTGTCATTTTACCACCGCCTGTATGGACGACGAAGTAATTAGCATCCCTGGCGGAGAGAGGCAAGTGAAAGATTTGAAAAACAAATAAATCACCAGGTCCGGATGGAATTCCAATTCGCTTTTACAACGAGTGCTCTACGGGATTGGCCCTTCACATAGGTTGCATTTAATGTGAATCGCTCTCCCAGCACAATGCCCCAAGTGACTTGAAAAAAGGGCAGCTGACTATATAATATAAGAAGGGTAAAAGAACGGACCCGAAAAGTTAGAGATCAATATCCCTTACTGTGATTTGGTGCAGAATCAATGAACACATTCTGTTTACGAATATATTAAACTTTGTTGAGACTGGGAAGCACGGTTTTAGAAAGCATCTCTAGGACGAAACTCATATTCCCTTTTTCTCACACGGTATACTCTGAACTACGGAAGGCAGATTCCATATTTCTAGGTTTCCGGAAAGCAGTTAACACTGTACCCCACTGCAGGCTGTTAAAGAAGTTTACAGGTACGTGAGTGGCTCGAAGACTTCTTAAGTAATAGAATACATTGTGTTGTTCTCGACGGCGAGCGTTCATCAGAGAGAAGGGTATCGTCAGGAGTGCCCCAGTGAAGTGTGATAGGACTGCTTCTGTTCTCTATAAATATAAATGGTTTGGTGGACAGAGTGGGCATCAATCTGCAGTTGTTTGCTCATGATGCCGTGGTATACGGTAAGGTGTCGAAGTTGAGTGACTGTAGTAGGATAATAGACGACTTATACGAAATTCCTAGTTGGTGTGATGAATGTCAACTAACTCTAAACTGAGAAAATGTAAGTTAATGTGCATGAGCAGAAATACCAAATCTGCAATGTTGGGATACAGTAATTACTTATGTCCTGCTTGACAAAGTCAAGTCGTTTAAACATCCTGGCGTAACGCTGGAAAGCGGTTTGAAATTTGGAACGAGAATGTGAGAACTGTGGTAGGGAAGGCGAACGTTCGACTTCGGTTTGTTGGGAGAATTTTAGGAGAGAGTGGTTCACCTGTAAGGGAGACCACATATAGGGCGCTGTTGTGATCCATTCTTGAGTACTGTGAAGTGTTTGAGATCCGTACCAGGTCGGATTAAGGAAGACGTCGAAGCAGTTCGGAGGCGGGGTACTAGATTTGTTACCGGTAGGTATGTTTCACAGAGATGCTTCGCGTACTCAGTTGGTAATCCTTGGAGGGATGGCGACTTTCTTTTTGGGGGACACTACTGTGAAAATGTAGATAACCGGCATTTCCAGCTGACAGCCAAACGATTCTACTGCGGCCAACATATATTGCGCTAAAGGATCAAAAAGATACGATAATTTAGGGCTCTTACGGAGGCATATAGATGGTCCTTTTTTATTCGCCCTATTTACGAGTTGAACAAAAAAGGAAATGGCTAGTAATAGCACATGATACCCGCCGCCACGTGCCGTACCATGGCTTGCGGAGCGTCTATGTACTATCTAGATGTAGATGTAGATACTGGCTCCTCAGACCTACCTTCTGACCTCATAGAAGCTGATTGCAGTGAATGATTACGAACTAGTAAGCCGGAACATAGACCTAGGAGAAAGGCTTCCAAAGCTAGATATAATCCGGCCTGTTTTTCATAGATCTTACATCAGCTTACGACACAGTATGCTTAGAGGGGACTACCGCATGAGCTAACTAGAATCATTAAATGCAAACAGTCTTACTCCTTACTTAGAAACACGCTAACAGCCAGGAGGGCCAAGGTTTCAGTTCATGGCGTGAACTGAAAGAATATGGTTCTGAATAATAGCCTGCCACAAAGTTCGATTCTAGCACCCGTTCTTTTTAATGTCTGTATTGCCGACAAGCCAGACACAAAATAACTACATTTTCGTACGCTGACGACCTAACTATCGGATATCAAAGTAAAAATTTTAACGACCTCTACAAAATATTGAATGCAGCCCAGGAAGTACTGAACACCGGCTACACCAAGTAGCACCTACACCCAAACCCTGACAAAACGACAGGAACCATAATGCACATTAACAGTAGAGACTCAGATAGAAAACTACAACTTTCTATGAATGGCCGAAGCATTACGCATGAGGATAAGTTAAAATACTTGTGAGCGAAATTAGATCGCACTCTATCGTATAACACACCTAGAAGACACATAGAAACTAAAATCCCGTAATGCTAGCCTGTCCAAATCATGAGAAACGGCGTGGGGTTGTGGATCGTGCACATTGAGGACTTCAGCACTAGCCCTTGTCTACAGCATGGATTAACATTGTTCACCAGTCTCGATAAGAACTGCCCACGTATCCAAAGTGGCTGCCTAACTGAAGGAGGCAATGTGGATTATCCCTGGAACGCTCCGGGCCTCCCCATGTGACTGGTTCCCCATCCCAGCAACCATAGAGCACCCTCAAATTACGTGATCACAGATAGTCGCAAGATCATACAGAAAAATCCTAGAAAACCTAAAACTCCCTATACTCCATGATCTAGCACATGTAAACTGACTTAAATCCAGGTCACCTTTATGGAAAAACGCCCAGTAATTTCAAGGCTTCAACTGGAAGACACCTTGGAAAGATTTGCTGTAGGTCGACATAAGAACTGAAACTTGGTGGACGACTCCAACAAGAAGAGTGATGGATTCGACCTCCCGAGGGAAATGTGGACAACTTTGAACCATGTCAGGATAAGTATTGGTAGCTGTAAGCAACTGATCAACGAATGGTGCCTTTCTTACAGCCCTGATTGTGAGTGCGGGGAAATCCAAGCAATGGACCATATACTTGTGTGCAAAGTTGATGACAAGGAGGATAATCTGAAGGACACAGAGAGCCTCTCCGACTCAGCCACTGAGTAGCTCAAGAACATATGTGAAAATGTATATTGAAGAATGTATGTAACGAATATTGTAATTCAGTGTTGATCTATTAGAATATTTTAGTTAATATACACTCCTGGAAATGGAAAAAAGAACACATTGACACCGGTGTGTCAGACCCACCATACTTGCTCCGGACACTGCGAGAGGGCTGTACAAGCAATGATCACAGGCACGGCACAGCGGACACACCAGGAACCGCGGTGTTGGCCGTCGAATGGCGCCAGCTGCGCAGCATTTGTGCACCGCCGCCGTCAGTGTCAGCCAGTTTGCCGTGGCATACGGAGCTCCATCGCAGTCTTTAACACTGGTAGAATGCCGCGACAGCGTGGACGTGAACCGTATGTGCAGTTGACGGATTTGGAGCGAGGGCATATAGTGGGCATGCGGGAGGCCGGGTGGACGTACCGCCGAATTGCTCAACACGTGGGGCGTGAGGTCTCCACAGTACATCGATGTTGTCGCCAGTGGTCGGCGGAAGGTGCACGTGCCCGTCGATCTGGGACCGGACCGCAGCGACGCACGGATGCACGCCAAGACCGTAGGATCCTACGCAGTGCCGTAGGGGACCGCACCGCCACTTCCCAGCAAATTAGGGACACTGTTGCTCCTGGGGTATCGGCGAGGACCATTCGCAACCGTCTCCATGCAGCTGGGCTACGGTCCCGCACACCGTTAGGCCGTCTTCCGCTCACGCCCCAACATCGTGCAGCCCGCCTCCAGTGGTGTCGCGACAGGCGTGAATGGAGGGACGAATGGAGACGTGTCGTCTTCAGCGATGAGAGTCGCTTCTGCCTTGGTGCCAATGATGGTCGTATGCGTGTTTGGCGCCGTGCAGGTGAGCGCCACAATCAGGACTGCATACGACCGAGGCACACAGGGCCAACACCCGGCATCATGGTGTGGGGAGCGATCTCCTACACTGGCCGTACACCACTGGTGATCGTCGAGGGGACACTGAATAGTGTACGGTACATCCAAACCGACATCGAACCCATCGTTCTACCATTCCTAGACCGGCAAGGGAACTTGCTGTTCCAACAGGACAATGCACGTCCGCATGTATCCCGTGCCACCCAACGTACTCTAGAAGGTGTAAGTCAACTTCCCTGGCCAGCAAGATCTCCGGATCTGTCCCCCATTGAGCATGTTTGGGACTGGATGAAGCGTCGTCTCACGCGGTCTGCACGTCCAGCACGAACGCTGGTCCAACTGAGGCGCCAGGTGGAAATGGCATGGCAAGCCGTTCCACAGGACTACATCCAGCATCTCTACGATCGTCTCCATGGGAGAATAGCAGCCTGCATTGCTGCGAAAGGTGGATATACACTGTACTAGTGCCGACATTGTGCATGCTCTGTTGCCTGTGTCTATGTGCCTGTGGTTCTGTCAGTGTGATCATGTGATGTATCTGACCCCAGGAATGTGTCAATAAAGTTTCCCCTTCCTGGGACAATGAATTCACGGTGTTCTTATTTCAATTTCCAGGAGTGTATTATGTGATTAATGCCTTCGTAAATGCCGAACGAGTAAATAAATAAATGAACAAGCCGGAAAAAGGTTACATCAGAATTGCACCACGGCAGTAACGAGTGACAAGAAGGAGAGGTAAAACCGCTATTCGCACATAACCTCCCTGACAGAATGAGCTAACAAGAAGCGGTTAAGATTCACTTGAAGCTAAAGAAGCTGCAGAAAGTACCGCGAAGATCAGGCTTCTAGCTCGAGAAGACAAGAAGAAAGTGAAAGGAAATGGGAAAGGTCTTCATCAAGGAAGAGGAAGAAAGAAGAAAAATAAATTGCCTACACTTAAATTAAAACGTCCCAAGACGACGAAGATTCCTAGTGTATATACTGCAAGGAGCTATATTCCACTTCAGTTGAGGGTTCGACTGCATGTCCGAAGTGCAAGCAGTAGGCTCATAGCTCGTGCGCTCGGGAAGATAGCGAGGAATAAGAAGTACAGCTCAGTTATAAATGTATCATCGTAGAAATTATAGAGAAACGTTGCGCCGTTTCCTATTTAATTAGCAGACAAATCACAGAATCAGATAGTTCAGTGCACAGATTTAAGCAGCCTGCCGGATACGTTGTCGCCAAACGTTTTTTACGTTTGGTTTCCTAAAACCGAACAAGAGAGCGATACAAAAATGGGACATGCGACAGTAACAAGGATCGAACCCGCCTGAGCAGTCTTGTGCGCTATCGTCTATGACTCCATGCTATGAGAACTGACTCACAAACAAAATAGCTATGACACCCCAGACTAACGAAGATTTTCGGGAGGATCCTTGGTTATCTGGAGAATGTTTAACTGCAAAAGCTGCCCTCCTCCCCCTCAGGTATCCTCTACCCCACTTACTGTTCAGGACATATTTAATTGAAAGGGATGAAGCTCCACAGAAACCCACCCTGCTGCCACGGCCGGCCAACGAAACAAATAAAAAACTGACAATTCAAGTGGCTAATCAAGTTAAAAGACAACATTTTTTGAAGTAATAAGAAACTAATTGTTTCCTTTCAATACTAAGATTTGAGGATGCATTAACTATTGTGTTCTGTTAATCACTGATCACTGTTGTGTTTGGCGTAGAATGTTATTTGTGATTCCAATTTTGCCTTCTAAGGAGTGTGAGAAAAAAGGGAATAAAAATCGGGCGATACAGTTAAATTGATCTCCTAGGCTGAAAACGGCTACACATAACCAAGGCAGAACCTGAAGAAACATGAAACAGAGATAAATATGGAAAGAAATTTGAGTGTAGAAAGGCAAATGACGACCATTTTCGTCTCCGGCAGACGAAAGGTTGTCGTTTATGAGAAAGTGGAACGTAATCACTCTGCCAACACGTTATTTTACGTGCGAATACGTGTAACACGATGGTCGATTAAACTGCACTGAACACGTCATCGTTCAGTACCAGTATTTCCTGCGACATGTGGGAACCGTTTGGTACGTGATTGCGCTTGCAGTACCGCCGTGCTCAGATTGTATCCGGCGCAGCGCCGTGAAGACGAAGCCGTGACCATCTGCAGCTGGCTGGCGAGCCTCGCCTTAATTAAGTCACTGGGCGGAGCAGAATGTTGCGGCAGCCTGCGCGTTTCCTCTGAACTGCTTGGGAGTTGGCCGCTCCCTGCAGTCGCTACACGGCGTGAAATTCCGACGAGTCTCCTCAGCAGCATCTTCACACTTTTACAATTTTCTCTCTTTGGTTTCAGTGGGGCGGTGGGAATGGTAATCCGTTACAGGCCTTTTAATAGCTACACTACTGGCTATAAAAATTGCTACACCACGAAGATGACGTGCTACAGACGTGACATCTAACCGACAGGAAGAAGATGCTGTGACATGCAAATGATTTGCTTTGCAGATCATTCACACAAGGTTGGCGCGGCTGGCGACACCTACAACGTGCTTACATGAGGAAACCTTCCAACCGATTTCTCATACTCAAACAGCAGTTGACCGGTGTTGCCTGGTGAAACGTTGTTGTGATGCCCAGTGTGCGGAGAAGAAATGCGTACCATCACGTTTCTGACTTTGGTAAAAATCGGATTGTAGCCTATCGCCATTGCGGTTTATCGTATCGCGACATTGCTGCTCGCGTTGGTCGAGATCCAATGACTGTTCGCAGAATATGGAATCGGTGGGTTCAGGAGGGTAATACGGAACGCCGTGCTGGATCCCAACGGCCTCGTATCACTAGAAGTCTGATGACAGGCATCTTACCCGCATGGCTGTAACGGATCGTGCAGCCACGTCTCGATCCCTGAGTCAAAGGATGGGGACGTTTGCAAGACCACCATCAGTTCGACGACGTTTGCAGCAGCAGGGACTATCAGCTCAGAGATCGTGGGTGCGGTCACCCTTGACGCTGCATCACAGGCAGGACCGCCTACGATGGTGCACTCAACTACGAACCTGGGTGCACGAATGGCAAAACGTCATTTTTTCGGATGAATTCAGGTTCTGTTTACAGCATCATGATGGTCGCATCCGTGTTTGGCGACATCGCGGTGAACGCACATTGGAAGCGTGTATTCGTCATCGCCATACTGGCTTATCATCCGGCGTGATGGTTTGCGGTGCCATTGGTTACACGTCTCGGTCAGCTCTTGTTCGCACTGACGGCAGTGTGAACAGTGGACGTTACATTTCAGATGTGTTACGACCCGTGGCTCTACCCTTCATTCGATACCTTCGAAACCCTAAATTTCAGTAGGATAATGCACGACCGCATGTTGCAGGTCCTGTACGGGCCTTTCTGCGTACAGAAAATGTTTGACTGCTGCCCTGGCCAGCACATTCTCCAGATTTCTCACCAACTGAAATGTATAGTTAATGGTGATCGAGCAACTGACTCGTCACAATACGCTAGTCACTACTCTTGATGAAATGTGGTATCGTGTTGAAGCTGCATGGGCAGCTTCAGTACGTGGTGTAGCCTCCAAGGGCAGGAACGCAGGCGCTGACTGTGGCACCCAGCAGATCTTACACATGGTGAAAACTGTCCTGGAATACGTTATGCCACCTCTGCTCAACCTGTTCACATAGTGCAGTTGTTGGTTGACGAGTTGCACGACTGTCTTCTCATTCCTTCATATCACACACGTCTTCCGTTGGAGACAAGTCTAGAGGTCGTGCTGGCACAGAAATTACTGTATGTCTTGCAGAGTACGTTGTATCACGAGAAGTGTGTGGGCGAACACCATAATGTAGGAACAACACATCATCTTGCTTTTGCAAGAACGTCAAAAGAACGCGTCTAACAACATTCTGCAGGTACCAATCGCTGGTTAGCGTCCCCTCCAGAAACACTAAAGATGGACGGGAGTTTTAGCTTATCATGCCGTGGATCTGAGTTGATAGTGGTGCGATTTGGGCAAATGTACTCTGTGGGACAGCACTCACCAGGTTACTTAAGTGCAGGCAGAATCTGCTTTCATCGCTGAAGACCAAGTGGTGCTCTGACGGCTCCTATCTACCCTTGCTTGTTGTGGCAGGAGTGGAACATGGGCTACAAGTGTGCGTACCCGTAGTCCCAAGGCTATTAACCGGTTCGCAACGATTAGTGTTGTCAAGTCTTGGCTCACAGGCCCTCCTATCTGTACAGTGGTTGTTGTACTATCCTCCACCGCTGCCCTTACAATACGACGATTATGGTAGGCTTCTGTGTTGAGTGTACGTTCAGAACCTTGCCCATGAGTATGAGGTTGTTCACATGACCACTGATACCAACATCGATGCACAATTGATGCAGCACGTACAGCTTGTTGGCCCATTCTCATGAAGGACTACCCCGCCTCTCGGAAACCCGCAGTTCGACCCCTTTCGAACTCTCTCCGATGGCTGTGTGAAACACGAGGGACTATCTGTGGCATGGTTGTCTGCTTCCTTCACGCGTTTGCACCACAGTGAGACTTCTGGCTAGGAGCATTTTCTTTTAAGTGGTAGGCACATATGGTGCTCTAGTAGTTATGCCTCTACACAATCCGTTGGCGGATGATTCAAACCATTATCAGTACATCTACTATCACCAAGGTGGCACATATCTTCATTGGATTAAATTCAGCGTCGTCTTTCCAGGTAACCATTTCTCTCTGGCACTGTAAAATCACACGTATTCTCACTATACAGATATGTTAAAAGATATGTTCGCACTTGGTAATAGGATAATATGAATATTTCTTTATGAAGATAAGTCTTCAGTTGCATTTACACTTAATAAGGTAGGTTTGTGAGGCTCAAGGGACCAGACTACAATGGCAATCGGTCCTGCATTTACAACTTGTGCTGCATGGCTACTGCAGCTGCGTTTGTGATGTAAAAGCATTTTCGTACAACGGTCCATTTCTATGTCGGTTATACGTCTCTTAAATGTTTGAAGCTTTCTTCAGTGATAAATTCAATGCCAAAGTTACCCTGAACAGTTCATATGTATAAACACAGTCCAGTCACGTTAATGTTACCACGATCTTTGTTCGACGCCAACCACAACCACTCACAGAGGAAGCACTACCGATTAGGGTACATAATTCGTGTCAGGGGGACACGTATTACAGTAAAGTTGTTATCGTTTTGCGGAAATTGAGCGATTTATTTGACTTCCAAAACGGTATGACCACTGGTTTTCGGGCCAGGAATGGAAGCAACAGTTACGTTTGTATATCGTTCCCCTGCCGCCTTGCTTAAAATATAACACGCACGACAAAACGGCGCTATCCAAATCCGGCGCAAAGGCAACTGTGTTGCACCACGAGTAGTAGATGAAAGGGGTGAGCTACAGGAGCGACAATGTGAATATGGGTAAATAGACATTCAACCGTAGGGAAATTGACAGCCCAAATAAACCATAGGGCTACAGACAGTATTTCCTCAATGACTGTTCAGGGAGAATTAGGACACACAGGTCTCTACCCCAGGCGCCTTGTCGAATCCTCCATAATAACTGCTGTTCAGGCTGCTGTTCAGGCCTGAAATTGCACCGCAATACCGCAATTGGGTGTCCACTCAGTGGAAGCAGAAGTGTTTTCAGATGAATTGCGTTTTATGTTATATCGGCATGAAACGTCTGAACGAAACATACTGCAACAACCATCGGAAAGGCCCCAACTGGAAGAGGGAGCGGTATGGTCTGGGGAATGTTTTCGTCATTCTGAAAGGCTGAATGGTTCAACACCAGTTTGTATTTATCCTTTGGGACCATGCAGTTGGTTTATCCTCGACAGGATGACATTTACCAGCAGCACAACGCAACGTGTCACACAGCTGGTAGTCAACGGCTCGAAGAGCAACACAATGAGTTTACCGTACTAGCGTGGCCACCAAGCTTCCTTGATTTAAGCTGAATCGGATACGTGTGGGACCACCTCGATCAGGCTGTTTGCGTCATGGATCATCAATCGAGAAACCTAGCGCAGTTGGCCCCGACACCGAGGTCGGCATGGCTCAAGATCCCTGTCGGTACCTTCCAGGACCTCACTGTTGTCCTCCTGCACATCTCACTGTTGTCGGCACTTCTGAAGGTGGATATTTAGGCTTTTGACAGGTCAAATTTAATGTGCCTGGACACTGTAGGTACTGACTAAGAAGAAAAATGAAGGACACAGAAGGGGAGGAAGAAACAAAGTAAAACCTCACGAATTGAGAGGGTATGTGATTTCACTTCAGTGATTTAAATATCGTGCCAAATTTACCAAGAACTTGGCAGTGTGTAAACATGGTTCATGATGACACTGTGCTCTCACTGATCTGGATGCGTCCACTCATTCAGTTGAGGAGTATGTCTTAAAGCTGTTGCATCTTTTCTGAAGGCAAGATGGCCATCAGCTGTTGAAACTCGTCCTTGATACGCTGGCAACGGGATGGACTGGAGGGATGGAGTTGACGTCAGACCTGGTCCCACATATGTTCTATTGGGAACAGAACTGGTGATCTTGCTCACCACGAGAGTGCCTCAACAACAGACAGACGTGCTATGTTTGAACTAGTATTGTTCAAATGTTCAAATGACTGTGAGCACTATGGGACTTAACATCTAAGGTCATCAGTCCCCTAGAACGTAGAGGTACTTAAACCTATATAACCTAAGGGCATCACACACATCCATGCCCGAGGCTGGATTCGAACCTGCAACCGTAGCGGTCACGCGGTTCCAGACTGAAGCTCCTAGAACGGCTCGGCCACTGTGGCTGGCTGAACTAGTACTGTCATGGTGAAAAACGGCACCTCAATACTGTCGCATCAGAGGTAGCATGTGGTTCGCAGAATGTTCTTGACCTTTGTGCAGTCACAGTTCTCCCAGTAACTACCAGCCGTGACCTGACGTCATACGCGATTGGCTCTACACCAAAACGTCAGGAATATAACGCTCAGCCTCTCCAAAAAATTGAAAGTATGGTAGCCCGCCGCAAGCTTCCACCATACCCGTCGGCAATGGTCATCCGGAATAGTACAAAACATGATTCATCGCTGAACCCAACGTCACGCCATATGCCAGTCAACAAAGGCCTGTCACGGCACCAGTCTAACTGCTGCTGTTTGTGTTGTGCTGTTAACGGCATTCTACGCCTGGGGCACCTGGTCCAACTGCTCTTAGTCTCCTACCAACGATGCGATATGACACAGAATTTTTCAAGTAGTACATTGTTTATTCTCTGATGGCTAATGTGAAGGAGGGGCTGCGAAATAATTGGAGCAAAATATAGTGATCCATTCTTGTGGTGGTCATACGTGGTCCACCAGATCTTGACGACGAGGTGCATGTCTTCACGTTCCAAGGCACTACACCATCTGGTCACTATCACACACAAACGCTGCAAAGTTATCGATATTCCACGACTGGAGTATCCCGCCTCTTGAACAACAGTCACGCCTCTTTCACGTCCTGTGAGGTCCTGATAACACAGTTTTATGCAAAGGAAGGAAGGGAGCTGAGAATTTAACATCACGTCATCAACGTGGCCACAGATGGAGGAAAAGCTTGCGTTACAAAAGGACGGAGAGGAAATCGCCCGTGCGCCTTTCAAAGTAATCATCCTGGTGTTCGCCTTGAGTGGTTTAGCGAAATCAAAGAAAACCAAATCGTGTTCGTTGGGCAGGAATTTGAACCATCGCCCTCCCGAATGCGAGTCCAGTAGGTTAACTGCTGGGACTGTGGTCGCTGTGATTCACACGAGTATGCACGACCTCGGTGTCTTTAACAGTGATCATCCAGTACCTGATGCTGTTCACGCCCCTTATATACCCTACATCTACATCTGCAGCATACCCCGTGAGCCTCCCCCTGCGGGTTCGGGGGTTAGAATAGGCCCGCGGTATTCCTGCCTGTCGTAAGAGGCGACTAAAAGGAGTCTCACATGTTTCGGCCTTATGTGAAGGTCCCCTCTCGGGTTTGACCTCCATCTTTCTAAATTATTCCGAAGAGCGAGCCAATTGGGGAAGGGCGCCTTACATGGTGCACTGTATCCGTCGTGCATTGAGACCTTTAGCCGGCCTTTTCGTCGTTGCAATGGTGTCCTGCTCGTTTTCCATCTCTTGGGCGAGGATACGTCCCTGGGTACGATTACCACGCTGCACTCTGCAGTGTTGCTTTTAACTGCAACGACGACCTTGGACTTTCTTGCTCCTAAGATCCAGCACGGTCGCCAGTCCGTTGTGGTGGGGCCGCCATGTACCCTGTTGGTTGTAGCCCCCTGACAACACAGGGATCGCTCTACTGATGCCTGCGCCGTTAACTCCCCACGTATGCCAAGGAGTAGATGCCTATCCTCCTGGAGTATCGGGACTCCCGGCAACGGCCATCCTGCCAGGTGGCCTTTGCTGTGGCTGAGTGGCGCCCGTGGGGTGGGCCCTTGGTCGGAGTAGGTGGCATCAGGGCGGATGACCCGCAATGAAGCGTGGTACATCATCTCTCGCTGGTGGCCAGCCGCCAGCAGTCTCTAAGCGTTCTCAGGCTCACTTTAACGCTCAGAAGTACGATCTGAAAACGTTCCCCTCCCTGGCCTCACCGTGGGAGGAACGTAAATCTCAGGATGGCAGTAGCAGCTATTCGCCCCGATTCTTAGTTTGTACGAGAGCTGAGGGGGAGTCTTTTCTCTCCACAAAGCCTCAGTTCTTCGTCGAGCATTTGGAGGACAAGTTTGGGGAGGTGGAGGGCTTGTCCAAAATGCGCTCTGGATCGGTCCTGATACAAACGGCATCTTCTGCCCAGTCACGATGGATACTTGTTTGTGACAGGTTGGGGGATGTTGCTGTTATGATCTCACCGCATAAGAGTTTAAATATGGTCCAGGGAGTTATTTACCACAATGACCTTCTTTTGCAGTCTGCTGACGAGCTGCGCGCCAACTTAGAGCGCAAAGGTGTACATTTCGTCCAGCGCGTTCATCGGGGTCCGAAGGAAAATCAGATAGCTACCGGTGCCTTCATCTTGGCCTTCGAGGGTGATACGTTACCAGAAAAGGTCAAGGTGATGGTCTACCGATGTGACGTTAGGCCCTATATTCCTCCCCTGATGCGGTGCTACAAGTGCTGGAAGTTAGGCCATATGTCTTCCCGCTGCACTTCCAGCCTCACATGTCGAGATTCCAGACGCCCATCTCATCCCGATACTCCATGTGCCCCGCCTCCCATCTGTGTCAACTGCGGGGAGCACCATTCACCTTGCTCGCCAGACTGCAGAATCTTCCATAAAGAACGCAAAATCATGGAATAAGAGGCCCTGGACCGACTGACTTATACTGAGGCCAAAAGGAAATACGACCGATTACATCCCGTGAGAATGACATCTTCCTACGCCGCTGCTACAACACCTGTGCTCGCCCCATCAGTTTCGCGACTTTCAGCCGGATCGATGAATGGTACAACTCCTCCTGCCCCCTTGCCAATGGGGGGTTCTACCCACCGGTTTGCTCCTGTGCCACCTACCTCAGGAGCAACACCATCCCCCCCATCAGGGATGTCCGTCCATGCTTCTAAGCCGGAGAAGTGTCCATCTTCTTCAGCTTCTCGCGCTCGCAAGGGGTCCCTTGGGTCCCTTCCTTCCCAGGTTTCCACCAGTGGGAAGGCTGACGACCGACAGTGGCGTAAGTGCCCAAAATCAGCTGGTCGAAGGGCTTCCCGATCCTCCTCAGTCCCGGAGACTGATTCGGTGAAGCCCTCCCAGCCAGTTAAACCCAAGGAGCAGCGTGAGAAATCCAAGAAGAAGAGCTCTAAGAACAAGGAACTCGCGGTGGTAGCCACCCCACCACAACCTTCCAGCTCTGCATCTGAGGACGAGGTGGAGCTTCTGGCGTCCGCTGAGGACCTCGATCTCGCCGATCCTTCAGACGGCATGGAAAGCACTGGCACAGGTGCTCAATCGGAGGCAGCAGGTGACCCAGCGGCGTAATCTGCCTTCCCAGTCCCGTCACGCCTTTCTCAGACATGGACAAAACCATCCTCCAGTGGAAATGCAGCGTTTTCTTCCAACATCTAGCTGAGCTCCGCCAACTTATCAGCCTTCACCCTTTCTTCTGCATTGCACTTCAGGAAACCTAGTTTCCAGCAATGTGAACTCCCGCACTCCGTGGCTATCGGGGTTATTATAAAAACCGGGTAGCTTATGAAAGGGTGTCTGGTGGCGTCTGCATCTATGTCCTTAACTCTTCCCGCAGCGAGTCTGTCCCTCTCCATACAGCTTTAGAGGCTGTCGCTGTTCGGGTGTGGACGCCACAGGCTGTTACATCTACATCTACATCTACATCTATACTCCGCGAGCCACCTTACGGTGTGTGGCGGAGGGTACTTATTGTACCACTATCTGATCCCCCCTTCCCTGTTCCATTCACGAATTGTGCGTGGGAAGAACGACTGCTTGTAAGTCTCCGTATTTGCTCTAATTTCTCGGATCTTTTCGTTGTGATCATTACGCGAGATATATGTGGGCGGTAGTAATATGTTGCCCATCTCTTCCCGGAATGTGCTCTCTCGTAATTTCGATAATAAACCTCTCCGTATTGCGTAACGCCTTTCTTGAAGTGTCCGCCACTGGAGCTTGTTCAGCATCTCCGTAACGCTCTCGCGCTGACTAAATGCCCCATGACGAATCGCGCTGCTTTTCGCTGGATCATGTCTATCTCTTCTATTAATCCAACCTGGTAAGGGTCCCATACTGATGAGCAATACTCAAGAATCGGACGAACAAGCGTTTTGTAAGCTACTTCTTTCGTCGATGAGTCACATTTTCTTAGAATTCTTCCCATGAATCTCAACCTGGCGCCTGCTTTTCCCACTATTTGTTTTATGTGATCATTCCACTTCAGATCGCTCCGGATAGTAACTCCTAAGTATTTTACGGTCGTTACCGCTTCCAATTATTTACCACCTATGGCATAATCGTACTAGAATGGATTTCTGCCCCTATGTATGCGCATTATATTACATTTATCTACGTTTAGGGAAAGCTGCCAGCTGTCGCACCATGCATTAATCCTCTGCAGGTCTTCCTGGAGTACGTACGAGTCTTCTGATGTTGCTACTTTCTTGTAGACAACCGTGTCATCTGCAAATAGCCTCACGGAGCTACCGATGTTGTCAACTAAGTCATTTATGTATATTGTAAACAATAAAGGTCCTATCACGCTTCCTTGCGGTACTCCCGAAATTACCTCTACATCTGCAGATTTTGAACCGTTAAGAATGACATGTTGTGTTCTTTCTTCTAGGAAATCCTGAATCCAATCACAAACCTGGTCCGATATTCCGTAAGCTCGTATTTTTTTCACTAAACGTAAGTGCGGAACCGTATCAAATGCCTTCCTGAAGTCCAGGAATACGGCATCAATCTGCTCGCCAGTGTCTACGGCACTGTGAATTTCTTGGGCAAATAGGGCGAGCTGAGTTTCACATGATCTCTGTTTGCGGAATCCATGTTGGTTATGACGAAGGAGATTTGTATTATCTAAGAACGTCATAATACGAGAACACAAAACATGTTCCATTATTCTACAACAGATTGACGTAAGCGAAATAGGCCTATAATTATTCGCATCTGATTTATGACCCTTCTTGAAAATGGGAACGACCTGCGCTTTCTTCCAGTCGCTAGGTACTTCACGTTCTTCCAGCGATCTACGATAAATTGCTGATAGAAAGGGGGCAAGTTCTTTAGCATAATCACTGTAGAATCTTAAGGGTATCTCGTCTGGTCCGGATGCTTTTCCGCTACTAAGTGATAGCAGTTGTTTTTCAATTCCGATATCGTTTATTTCAATATTTTCCATTTTGGCGTCCGTGCGACGGCTGAAGTCAGGGACCGTGTTACGATTTTCCGCAGTGAAACAGTTTCGGAACACTGAATTCAGTATTTCTGCCTTTCTTCGGTCGTCCTCTGTTTCGGTGCCATCGTGGTCAACGAGTGACTGAATAGGGGATTTAGATCCGCTTACCGATTTTACATATGACCAAAACTTTTTAGGGTTCTTGTTTAGATTCTTTGCCAATGTTTTATGTTCGAATTCGTTGAATGCTTCTCTCATTGCTCTCTTTACGCTCTTTTTCGCTTCGTTCAGCTTTTCCTTATCAGCTATGATTCGACTACTCTTAAACCTATGATGAAGCTTTCTTTGTTTCCGTAGTACCTTTCGTACATGATTGTTATACCACGGTGGATCTTTCCCCTCGCTTTGGACCTTAGTCGGTACGAACTTATCTAAGGCGTACTGGACGATGTTTCTGAATTTTTTCCATTTTTGTTCCACATCCTCTTCCTCAGAAATGAACGTTTGATGGTGGTCACTCAGATATTCTGCGATTTGTGCCCTATCACTCTTGTTAAGCAAATATATTTTCCTTCCTTTCTTGGCATTTCTTATTACACTTGTAGTCATTGATGCAACCACTGACTTATGATCACTGATACCCTCTTCTACATTCACGGAGTCGAAAAGTTCTGGTCTATTTGTTGCTATGAGGTCTAAAACGTTAGCTTCACGAGTTGGTTCTCTAACTATCTGCTCGAAGTAATTCTCGGACAAGGCAGTCAGGATAATGTCACAAGAGTCTCTGTCCCTCGCTCCAGTTCTGATTGTGTGACTGTCCCATTCTATACCTGGTAGATTGAAGTCTCCCCCTATTACAATAGTATGATCACGAAACTTCTTCACGACGTTCTGCAGGTTCTCTCTGAGGCGCTCAACTACTACGGTTGCTGATGCAGGTGGTCTATAGAAGCATCCGACTATCATATCTGACCCACCTTTGATACTTAGCTTAACCCAGATTATTTCACATTCGCATTCGCTAATAACTTCACTGGATATTATTGAATTCTTTACTGCTATAAATACTCCTCCACCATTGGCGTTTATCCTATCCTTGCGGTATATATTCCATTCTGTGTCTAGGATTTCGTTACTGTTCACTTCCGGTTTTAACCAACTTTCCGTTCCTAATACTATATGCGCACTATTTCCTTCAATAAGAGATACTAATTCAGGAACCTTGCCCTGGATATTCCTGCAGTTTACCAATATTACGTTAACTTTTCCTGTTTTTGGTCTCTGAGGACGGACGTTCTTTATCAACGATGATAATGTCCTCTCTGGTAAGCCGTCAAGTATTTTATCGTTTCGCCCAAGGGGGGGTCCCTCTAACCTAAAAAACCCCCGTGTGCACGCCACACGTACTCTGCTACCCTAGTAGCTGCTTCCGGTGTGTAGTGCACGCCTGACCTGTCTAGGGGGGCCCTACAGTTCTCCACCCAATAACGGAGGTCGATGAATTTGCAACCATTATAGTCGCAGAGTCGTCTGAGCCTCTGGTTTAGACCCTCCACACGGCTCCAAACCAGAGGACCGCGATCGACTCTGGGCACTATGCTGCAGATATTAAGCTCAGCTTGCACTCCGCGTGCGATGCTGGTTGTCTTCACCAAGTCAGCCAGCCGCCGGAAGGAACCAAGGATGGCCTCAGAACCCAAGCGGCAGGCGTCATTCGTTCCGACATGTGCTACTATCTGCAGCCGGTCACACCCAGTGCGTTCAATAGCTGCCGGAAGGGCCTCCTCCACATTACAGACGAGACCCCCCGGCAGGCACACCGAGTGCACACTGGCATTCTTCCCCGACCTACCCGCTATTTTCCTGAGGGGCTCCATAACCCGCCTAACGTTCGAGCTCCCTATAACTAATAGGCCCGCCCTCTGTGACTGTCGGGACCTTGCCGGAGAATTGGCCACTGGCCCAACAGGCGAGGCATCCTGTGGTGGCTCGGAAACGATGTCATCACCACTAGGAAGCACCCCGTACCTGTTGGAAAGGGGTAAGGCAGCTGCCACGCGGCCAGATCCCATCTTCGCCTTTCGGCCAGGCACGCGCGAGCCCACCACTGTCCGCCATTCACCCTGGAGTGATGGCTGACCGGTAAGATGCTCACTGCCGGAAGACGCAGCGACATCAGGGGTTCCATGTGATTCCAAGGCCACCGAAGTAGGCATAGGTCTCAACACAGTTGCCCCAACGCCACTACGAGCCGACGCCTGCGCCTCGAGCTCGATGAGCCTAACAGACAAAGCCTCCACCTGCCCCCGAAGAGTGGCCAATTCTCCTTGCGTCCGCTCACAACAACCACAGTCCCTACACATGACTATGTTTACCCTACCCTATACGGTGACAAATTCCCAAGATAATCTTCTGATGAGCTACTCTGATAATCAAGAAACACTCACTGAAATACGAGACGCGAAAACTACGCTAGGTTTTCCCAGAAAAACTATTTAAAAGCTAAGCGCAGCAAATAAGTACAAAAACGCTTTATACAAACAGTACTCGCTGCTGCTGGTGCTCTCGCTCTGGCTGTCACAAGACAACTGCTGATTCAAGTGACTAGTGGCTAACAGCCGCGAAACAAACAAAGACGGTTTAGGGCGCTTTCTGTTCTAAACGATCAAGAAAACACTAAGAAATCTAACACGAAAACTACGTAAAGTTTTATCAAGAACTGTTAGTTACTATGCAGAGCAGATAAACACAAATAGAATCCCTTCCTTAGTGGAAGGTCGTAAACAAAATGCAAAATAAACGCTTTATACAAACAGTACTCGCTGCTGCTGGTGCTCTGGCTGTCACAAGACTGTCTGCAGTCTTTACCTTCCACCAGAGGGTGATGTCGCACAGCATGTCCTGGCTGCGCTGATAGCCCAATTGCCGCCACCTTTATTGTTACTGGGCGACTTTAACGCCCATAACCCTCTGTGGGGTGGGTCTGTGGCAACAGGTCGAGGCGCCACTATTGAGTATTTATTGGCGCAGCTCGATCTCTCGATCTTAAATGATGGTGCCTCCACACACTTCAGTGTGGCGCATGGCACAAACTCCGCCATTGACCTATCGATCTGTAGCCCTAGCCTCTTACCGTCTGTCCAATGGGGTGTGCATGACGACCTGTGTGGTAGTGACCATTTTCCAATCTTTCTGTCACTGCCACGGCACCACTCTTCTGGGCGCCCCAGGAGATGGGCTATGAATAAGGCTGACTGGGACTGGTTTTCCTGCACTGCCGCTATTGAGCCTCTCTCTCGTGATGACATTGATGCAGTGGTTCAATCGGTCACCACCGGCATCGTTACTGCCGCCGAATCTGCCATTCCCCGTTCTTCTGGGTCCCCTCGGCGGAGGGCTGTGCCTTGGTGGTCGCCTGAGATCGCTGAAGCGATTAAAGATCGAGGGCGGGCGCTCCAGCGTCACAAGCGACATCCCTCTATAGACCACCTTATCGCCTTCAAACGGCTGCGTGTGCGGGCCCGCCTCCTTATACGCCAAGGCAAGAAGGAGTGCTGGGAGCGGTATGTGTCCACCATTGGCCTCCATGTCACTCCATTGCAGGTCTGAGCCAAGATTAGACTCGTCTACGGCTATCGGAGCCCTGCCAGCGTCCCTGCGCTCTCACTGAAGGAGCAGTTTGTACTGACTCCGACGTCATTGCAAACCGCTTAGCAGAGCATTTTGCTATGAGTTCCGCTTCTGCGAATTACCCCCAGGCCTTCCGCTCCATTAAAGAGCGGATGGAACGTCGGAGCCTTTCGTTTTGCACCCACCACCCAGAATCCTATAATGCTCCATTCAGTGAGTGGGAATTTCGCAGTGCCCTAGCCGCTTGCCCTGATACCGCTCCTGGGCCGGATGACATCCACTGTCAGATGCTGAAACACCTTTCAGTGGACTGCCAGCGACCCCTCCTAGACCTTTACAACCGTCTTTGGGTCGAGGGGGAGTTTCCGTCGCAGTGGCGGGAAAGCATTGTCATTCCCGTTTTGCAACCAGGAAAGAACCCTCTGGAGGTGGACAGCTACCGTCCCATTAACCTCACCAACGTTCTTGGCAAGTTGCTTGAACGGATGGTGAGCCGGCACTTGAATTGGGTACTGGGGCCTTCTGGCTCCGTCTCAAGGTGGGTTCCGTAAAGGCCGCTCCGTCACTGACAATCTGGTGAGCCTGGAGTCGGCCATCCGTACTGCCTTTGCCCGCCGTCAGCACCTGGTCGCTGTCTTTTTCGACATGCGGAAGGCGTACGATACAACATGGCGTTATCACATCCTTTCTACACTTCATGGATGGGGTCTTCGGGGCCCTCTGCTGATCTTTATCCGCAATTTCCTGTCGTATCGTACCTTTCGCGTGCAAGTCGCAGCCTCATATACTTCCTCCCACGTCCAGGAGAACGGCGTGCCACAGGGTTCAGTTTTAAGTGTCTGCCTGTTTTTAATAGCCATTAACGGGCTCGTTGTGGCCGTGGGAAATTCCGTCTCCGCTTCCCTGTATGCTGACGACTTCTACCTTTACTACAACTTTACTGGCATTGCAGCTGTTGAACGTCAGCTACAGGGCGCTATCCGCAAGGCACAGTCTTGGGCTGTAGCGCATGGTTTTCAGTTTTCGGCTCCCAAGACCCACGTCATGCATTTCTGCTGGCGCCGAACAGTTCATCCTGAGCCACAGCTTTATCTTGCCGATGAACTCCTTGCTGTGGTGGAGATCCACAGGGTTTTGGGTGTAGTTTTCGATGTCCGGCTGACTTGTCTGCCTCATATTCGGCACCTTAAACAGGCGTGTTGGCGGCATCTCAATGCTCTGCCATGCTTGAGCCACACCCGCTGGGGCGCCGACTGATTTACCCTATTACAGCTCTACCAGGCGTTAATCCAGTCTCGTCTGGATTATGGGAGCCTGGCTTATGGCTCAGCATCCCCATCTGCGTTGCGGGTGCTGGACCCCATTCTCCACAGCGGGATATGCCTTGCCACTGGTGCTTTCCGTACCAGCCCTGTAGACAGCATACTAGTGGAGGCAGGTGTCCCTCCACTGCGGTTACAACGCCAACAATTAATGGCTGCTTATGCTGCCCATGTTTTTAGCTTGCCCAGGCATCCAAATTACCGTGTCCTGTTCCCGCAGTCAGTTGTCCATCTGCCAGAACGTCGGCCCTGGTCGGGTTGTCCGATCACTGTCCGCGTCAAAGAGCTTCTCTCCGGGATTAGGGTTTTCACTGTTCCACCTCCTTTCCAGGCCCCTTTGTGTACACCCCCATGGTGTGTTCCTCGCCCTTGCCTTCGGCTCGACTTGGCACAGGGCCCAAAGGACTCAGTCCTCCAGAGGCCTTCCGCCGCCGCTTTTATTCCGTCCTGGCCACGTATCAGGGCTCTGGCATTGTTTACACTGACGGTTCGATGGTTGCTGGTAATGTCGGGTATGCGCTAAATCTAGGGGACCATTCTGAACAACGTTCCTTGCCGGATGGCTGCATCGTTTACACTGCTGAGCTGGTTGCCATCTTTCGTGCCCTAGAGTATATCCGCTCTTGCTCAGGTGAGTCCTTCATTATCTGTAGCGATTCCCTGAGCGGTTTACGAGCTCTCGACCAGTGTTTTCCTCGTTCTCGTCTGGTGATGTCTATCCATGAGTCCCTGCATACTCTTGTGCGTTGCAGCCGCTCTGTGGTCTTTGTGTGGACCCCCGGTCATGTCGGTATCCCGGGCAATGAACATGTTGACCGCCTGGCGAAAGAGGCCACGAGACAACCGTCTCTGGATGTTGGCCTCCCAGAGAATGATTTGCGGGCAGTCCTCCGCTGAAAAGTTTTTGCCCTTTGGGACGCTGAATGGCGCGATCGGATCACGCTGATAACCTCCATGCCATTATGGAGACGACGACTGTGTGGCGGTCCTCCATGCGAGCCAACTGCAGGGACTCAGTCGTCCTTTGTTGGCTCCGCATTGGCCACTCCCGGCTGACACACAGTTATTTACTGCGCCGGGAGGACCCTCCTGTATGTCGCTGTGGGGCGGCTTTAACAGTGGCCCACATTTTGTTGGCCTGCCCCCTTTTAGCTGTGGTCAGGCTGACATTTGCGCTGCCTGATACGCTCCCTGCCCTTTTATCTGATGACCCTGTTATGGCTGACTTAGTTTTATGTTTTATTCGGGCAGGGGGTTTTTATTCTTTAATCTGAGTGTTTCTGTTTTATTTTATTGTTTTGTTTAGATTCTGGCCTTTGGCCTAAGGTTTTAAACTACAGGGTGTTTCAAAAATGACCGGTATATTTGAAATGGCAATAAAAACTAAACGAGCAGCGATAGAAATACACCGTTTGTTGCAATATGCTTGGGACAACAGTACATTTTCAGGCAGACAAACTTTCGAAATTACAGTAGTTACAATTTTCAACAACAGATGGCGCTGCAAGTGTTGTGAAAGATATAGAAGACAATGCAGTCTGTGGGTGCGCCATTCTGTACGTCGTCTTTGTGCTGTAAGTGTGTGCTGTTCACAATGTGCACGTGTGCTGTAGACAACATGGTTTATTCCTTAGAACAGAGGATTTTTCTGGTGTTGGAACTCCACCGCCTAGAACACAGAGTGGTTGCAACAAGACGAAGTTTTCAACGGAGGTTTAATGTAACCAAAGGACCGAAAAGCGATACAGTAAAGGATCTGTTTGAAAAATTTCAACCGACTGGGAACGTGACGGATGAACGTGCTGGAAAGGTAGGGCGACCGCGTATGGCAACCACAGAGGGCAATGCACAGCTAGTGCAGCAGGTGATCCAACAGCGGCCTCGGGTTTCCATTCGCCATGTTGCAGCTGCGGTCGAAATGACGCCAATGTCCACGTATCGTCTCATGCGCCAGAGTTTACACCTCTATCCATACAAAATTCAAACGCGGCAACCCCTATGCGCCGCTGCCATTGCTGCACGAGAGACATTTGCTAACGATATAGTGCACAGGATTGATGACGGCGATATGCATGTGGGCAGCATTTGGTTTACTGACGAAGCTTATTTTTACCTGGACGGCTTCGTCAATAAACAGGACTGGCGCATATGGGGAACTGAAAAGCCCCATGTTGCAGTCCCATCGTCCCTGCATCCTCAAAAAGTACTGGTCTGGGCCGCCATTTCTTCCAAAGGAATCATTGGCCCATTTTTCAGATCCGAAACGATTACTGCATCACGCTATCTGGACATTCTTCGTGAATTTGTGGCGGTACAAACTGCCTTAGACGACACTGCGAACACCTCATGGTTTATGCAAGATGGTGCCCGGCCACATCGCACGGCCGACGTCTTTAATTTCCTGAATGAATATTTCGATGATCGTGTGATTGCTTTGGGCTATCCGAAACATACAGGAGGCGGCGTGGCTTGGCCTCCCTATTCGCCAGACATGAACCCCTGTGACTTGTTTCTGTGGGGACACTTGAAAGACCAGGTGTACCGCCAGAATCCAAAAACAATTGAACAGCTGAAGCAGTACATCTCATCTGCATGTGAAGCCATTCCGCCAGACATGTTGTCAAAGGTTTCGGGTAATTTCATTCAGAGACTACGCCATATTATTGCTACGTATGGTGGATATGTGGAACATATCGTACTATATAGTTTCCCAGACCGCAGCGCCATCTGTTGTTGAAAATTGTAACTACTGTAATTTCGAAAGTTTGTCTGCCTGAAAATGTACTGTTGTCCCAAGCATATTGCAACAAACGGTGTATTTCTATCGCTGCTCGTTTAGTTTTTATTGCCGTTTCAAATATACCGGTCATTTTTGAAACACCCTGTAAGTTTTTAATGTGTTTTCGGTGGTTGGCTTTTCCTGTTTTTGTTCCTATGGTCGGCCACCCACCGTCACACTCTGTGTGATTTTATTTCGTTTTGTCTGGTCCTTGTCTATGTTTCTTTTGTTCTGTGTTGTCTGTCTCCTATTCTGTTGAACATTTTTTATTCTCTGTGGGTATTTTTAGTATTTTGGAACAAGGGACCGATGACCTCTGCAGTTTGGTCCCTTTAATCTTTAAACCAACCAACCAACCCCGTGAGCCACCTGCCGGTGTGTGGCGGAGGGCACTTCTGATACTATTAACTGATCTCACCTTCACTGTTCCATTCGCGAATGGCAAGTGGGAAGGATTTTTGATAATTATCTGTATTAGCTCCACTTTCTACAGTTTCCTCGTTGTGGCCGTTTCGAGAGACGTATGTGGGAGGAAGTAATATGTGGTACGACTTTTCCCGTTAAGTGCTCTCTCGATATTTCAATAGTAACCCTATTAGTACGCACAGTACATTTCTTGTAGCGTCTGCTACTGGAGTCTTTATAATGCTCTCTCGCGGACTCTGCGGTCCATCATGAAAAGCGCCGCTCTTCGTTGTGTCGTCTCTACCTGTTTTGTCAGTTCTACCTTAAAAGGGTCCCCGATTGAAGAACAATATTCAATAATCAGTCGAACAAGCGTCCTGTAAGCCACTTCTTTGTCTTATGGATTATATGTTCATCCCTGGTAACAACATTAAACACCGACATATCTTATCCACTCACTAGTTATTTAAATACTGCCAATGCTTTGCACGTGTACAAAAGTACATTGACATCCGGACAAGGTATCTGGTTGTTTCATTATTTTTATCAGGTAGTGTGTATAACTAGCCAATTTACTCACTTCCAGTAACCCTTCAAGGTACATTTTTGTTCTTTCGACCTACGACGGCGATACTGTTGCCCTCGGTGGAAATGCAACCCTTTAGCCTTTAACTAGACTTATTGGTGTATACAGAAACCAAAAAGAGAGATGTTACTCGAAGTACAGCTTGAAGCTTCGACCGTGTATGGGGTCTCACTTTATGGCAAGAACCATAGGAAGCTTTCACCCGATTAGCGTATAGCGCATCAAAATCGTTCGAGACTTCAACTGAAGTAATGGGATGGGCAACATTGGCTATCTGCATCGCAATGTCGCACGGGATAATCAACGAGACCGATAAGTACCACCGGCCACAGCTACCTGGGAAAGAAAAGAAGAAGAAGAAAAAGAGAACTGGAATTACGTGCTCCTTGTGTCTTCTCAGAAATACGCTATCGCCTGCACACGATAACAGTGCCCCTAAGAGCCATTATATACAATAATAGAAACTCTTACCACCGTGGGGCCCTACGAAGATCCCCAAGGCACTTGAAATAGAATCTGGTTCAGTTGAGTCAGTGTTTTTTTCTGTGGCGTTTGCTGCATTTTTCTGACATGCTTGTCGTAGAATTGAGATGGCCAAGTGCCATCGTGGGTTCAGCAGACACGTGAGACAATCTTGATTTTGACGAATACAGTATACGGATGTCGGAAGTCATCCATCGTTATCGAAGGTAATGTGAGGTCATGGTCTTCCTACTCATTGTCGTCCCTTGCAAACAATACTATCACGACTCGTTATTCTCCTGAAAATCTCCTTCCAAAAAGCCAGCATCATCGAGCTGAAATGTTAAGTGGATTCTGCTGACATTACACAAATTGGAAGTACTTGGACCCGATTGAAACGTCATTCGTCGTTGCAATATCCTTTCTCAAACGTAATCATGACCTAAGGAGGGCCGCCATCGAACAGTGAAACAGGATTAAGAGAAAGCGTCTCTATCACCCGCAGACGGCTTCAGAAGGGAATGTACACCTGATAAAAAGCATCTGGACACTTGTTAGTGTAGATTAGTGTGGGGTTTATCCTCCATTCGTCTTTATGACCTGTTGAACTGTGCTGGAGACCCTTTCAGTGAAGGGTTCGAATGGCTGGATCCACTGCAGCCCATTCTTCCTCAAGAGCTAAAATCAAAGAATTTAATAATGTTGGATTCTGAGATCCGGGGGTATTACATACGTTCAGGTCGGATATCGGGAAGGCCTGTCCGATACCTCAACAGATGCACTGTCATGCCAATAAAAACAGTCAACGTTTCCGAACTCTTCTTCTTCTTCCTTACATGTTCACATGCTTCCGTATTTACTGTTTTATTAAGCACAGTAAGGGAATCACATCTATAAAAACACACCCATATCATAATACCACAACACCCCTTCTTCCAACCATAACTGTTGGTACTACACGTGATAGCAGGTAATGTTCACCTGTCATTTACCAAATCTAAGCCCTTTCCCTCGGATTGCCACAAGATATAGTGTGGTTCATCGGTCAAAATTACTAGTGCCATTCATTCACTGCCCAGGTGCGTCACTCTTTACACTACCTCAAGCGTCACTTAGCATCTGCTACACAAAAATGTCGCTTAGGAGTCGCTGCTCAAACGTTGTACCCCATTCATTTTCAATCCCTACGCACGGTCACAGGAGGTGAAACAGGGTAGTAATCTATCCCCTATGTTATTCGATCTATATACTGATCAAGAAGTAAAGAAAACAAAAGAAAAATTTGGAGTAGGAATTAAAATCAATGGAGAAGAAATAAAAACTTTAACGTTTGCCGATGACATTGTAATTTTGTCAGAGACAGCAAAGGACCTGGAGGAGCAGTTGAACGGAATCCACAGTATCTTGAAAGGAGGATATAACATGAACTTTAACAAAAGCGAAACGAGGATAATGGAATGCAGTCGAAATAAATCAGGTGATCCTGAGGGAATTAGATTAGAAAATGAGCCACTTAAAGTAGTAAAGGAGTTTCGCTATTTGAGAAGCGAAATAACTGATGATGGTCAAAGTAAAGAGGATGTAAAATGTATATTGGCTATGGCAAGAAAATCGTTTATGAAAAAGGGAAATTTGTTAACATCGAGTATAGACTTACTTGTCAGGATGTCTTTTCTGAAAGTATTTGTATGGAGTGTGACCATGTATGGAAGTAAAACATGGACGATAAATAGTATAGTCAACAAGAGAATAGAAGATTTCTGAATGTGGTGCTATAGGAGAATGCTGAAGAGTAGATGGGTAGATCACGTGACTAATGAGGAGGTACTGAATAGAACTGGGAGAAGAGGAATTTGTGGGACAACTTGACTAGGACACATTCTGAGGCATCAAGGGATCACCAATTTAGTATCGGAGGGAAGCGTGGAAGGTAAAAATCGTAGAGGGGGACAAATAGATGAATACACTAAGCAGATTCAGTATGATATAGGTAGCAGTAGTTACTCGGAGATGAGGCTTGCACATCGAGGGCTCCATCAAACAAGTCTCTGGACGGAATACCACAACACCCATAACAACATAAGTTACTTTGCCACCTGGAATACTGCTAGAACTCAGGAGCTTTAGAGTGATTAGAGTTGGTAAACTACCGTAGCCTGCCGCCTACACCTTAAATAAGCTTTCCGAGAAGGCTTGACCAGACCGCGCGGCTATTTCTAATTGCCAGTAAACCTATAGCTACAAAGAATTGCGTAAGTCTTATTATTTACATGTTGTCATTTACCGCTTGCTTGAAGTATGTCAAGGATTTGTATATATGAAAAACGACATGTTTCACGATGGAGTGTAAGCTAAATTGCTGATCTCCAGGCAACTGGATGGTGAAATCAGTCCAAAGTTCGAAATAAAGGCAAGTGCTAGTAAAGCAAGCGGTATACAATACTGGGCTTGAGCGTGTGTTTGTGTGGGCGAGTGTGTATTTGCGCATGTAAGTGTGTGTGTGTGTGTGTGTGTTTTGTGTGAGCGTGTGCAGTTAAAATTTGATGAATTAGAGAGAGAGAGAGAGAGAGAGAGAGAGATCACATGGGTAGAGACCGAATAATGTAGAATGGAGTATCATATGGCGAGAATGTCCTCAGGTATTGTTCTGGGCATCATCGCATTTAGTGGCGGTTTCGCCATAAGGCCAGTAGCAAGGAGCACGTCGGTATCGCGCTGATGTGTCACCGCCAAAAGACAGTACGGTGTGCCATGTTTCGGGGAAATCCATCACCATCGGACCCAAATACCTTGGGCACCACAATGATTGATGACTAAGACCAGCTGGTAAAAATTTATTTTGCTACACAAGCAGTTTCAGATTTTATACTGAAGCGGTTTTTAGTGGTATATTGTGCTGTGGTGAACCAAAGTCATATCAGTCCTATATGTCAGGGCCTTGCCATATTTAAATAAGGAATTTCAACAAAGTGAATTTTCACAGACGCAAGAAGCGCCTAATAAAATCAGTACTGTATCTAGAGCGGAAGAAGCATTGGTATGGCTAATGCTTTCTCGATTTTTAATGAAAACATTCAGAGAAGAAAAAAATACGTGTTTCAGAATTTTTGTGGAAATTTAAGCAATAAGGCGGTGAACTATTAGGTGAAAGCTTTTTTGAAAGTAATTAATTATTAAGGAAATACCAAAGGATTTTTATGGTACATCTATGACAGTTGGTATGTGACTTTCCGCTCAGAAGAAAAAGATATGTGTTACAGTGTTTCTGGAAATTCAACCCCTAATGGAGTCCAGGAGAGGATGAAAATTTTGAAGAAAATATTTCGTAACATTAGAAAAATTTTAAAGCTAAATTTATGAAAATTGTAGTTTCACGTCTCAGTTAAATATAAAGAAACAATTGCTAAGGGATTAAAGTTGCTAGGGAAATATCTCCACAAACACGCCAAAGACAAACAAAAATTCTTGACTCCAGCTACCAGAATCGCTTTTTGTTCAGAAGTACCTTCCGAAAATCCCGTGCTTATATGGCCTCAATTAGCGTGAAAAACTTAGAAGTTTGTGAACAACATAAAAATTCGATTACATGAAAACAAAAGAATCTTTGCAGGCCACGCCGTCTACACAAGCGAAGCAGCGGATGGTAAGGTAGTTGTACTGTACAAGAGGTAAAACAACAATATCAGTTTTCCACGAAATGTTACAAAACGACCATAAGTGCTCACATGGATGTTCCACACAAATGCACGAGTGCCAAAACTCACCTAGGACCGCGTTAGCGAGAGCGCAGTTAATGCCAGTAACCTAGCCTTACTGCCGCTAGGTGCGCCAGCTGCAGCTGTTATTACACAGTTTGCTGTCGCTGTTTATCTTTGTCAGACATTACGGGAGCCCATATACAAAATCAGCGTTAAGCGCAGTGACGCAATAAGTTCCTGCATACGCATGTGAGTGTAATGACTTTCGAATGTGCCGCTATTTGCAGAGATCGTAAACGGCCACAGTTGTATTACTTTTTATGAGTCCTAACAGTGTTTATCATGCCGTGCGCACCGCCTACGTCGGAAAGTCTGGATATTTGCCGGCACTAAATACGGGATTTCCGCGCCTATTACGGAGAATCGTTACAGTAGCCAAAATCAGCTCCCCAAATGACTTCGATCGTTTTCCCTCTTTCCTCACACAGTTTCACGTACAGCATATCACCTGTGGAAGAATGCTCGCTGGTACCTCTAATCCACTCTTCCTCTTTTCTGTTTTTCAGCAGTTGCTGCTCACAAAGTCTACTGAAATGAGAAATTGAATTTGGTTTTACTTTGTGCCTTCTGTGGTACGAGACTTCGATCAATTGCACATGTATCACACGAGAGCACACACACACACAAACACACACACACACACACACACACACACATACACACAAACAAGCGCGCGCCCGCACGCGCGAACGCTCAGTTACGCTAATACTAGTATGAGACAAACTACCACATCCTGAAATGTTATAAACTGATCTTCAATGAAATGGAACTGTATGCTTCCAGAGACCTTTTCAAGTCTCAAGCATCTATGAGATACTTATGCAGACTTAAGCGACGAATGAATATTTGTACCAAAGCTGGGATTCTAACCCGATTCTCCTGCTCACTATGCAAATTCGCTAACCGCTACGCAACCCTAGGGTAGTGCGTTAGCACCACGCACGGACTACCCTACCATGCCTCATTCCTCGACACAAATTCCCACTCACGACTCGTGCCACTTGTTAATCCCACTAAATTCGAACAGTACTGCAGAGGATCCCCAATCGTATTGAAATAGCATCTCAGCGTCCAAAGAATCAAGGGATCCTGCCTAGTTGCTTTAGTCAAAGTAAACCAAATTGTTCCACAGACCGTTTCCAGTATCAAACATCTATGATGATGCACATATGCAGACTGAAGCAACAAATTAAGTTTTATACCAAGTCCAGGATTTGAATGTGGGTCTCCCACTCACTAGGCATATGCGCTATCCACTACGTCATCGTGGCACTACGGCTTTTAAGGGAAATACCAAGTAGACTGAGGCATGAATGAGAATTTGGATTGAGGGGGGAGGTGTGTCCGTGCAATTGTCAAATGCCACTGTGCCAGGGTGTCGTAGTGGTTAGTGCAACTGCCTAGTGAGCGGGAGACATTGGTTCGAATCTCGATCTTGGTATGAATTTTCATGTCTCGATCTATAATGGTTATCGTGGGTGACTCGTATCTTCCACAATGAGAATGAGACGTAATGGGATTGTGTATAACTGTTTCTAAGGAACTGCTGGATCTTTTGTATATTTTCTGATCTTTCTTTGGGCGGACATTGGCGACATTTGCTTGTAAATGAAGTAAATTAAAACAAATATCAATGAGAATTCTTCGGCAGCAACGTGAATGGCTTCGAACAGTTTAGGATCTGTTGTTTAGGAAACGTACACAAAAGTTGCTTTATTATCATATTCACACTATCACAACAGCGTTGCAAGAGATGTTGTCATAGTAGGTGGCACAAATTAAGAATTCAGTCTTGGGCAGAAAAAGAGAGATCTCGTCATCATACACAAAGCAAGTACCATTTTCCGTAGCTATAGTTTCTAAATTCCCTTAATAGCTAAATACTTTCAAAAAGCCTATCGTCCACTGTTTCACCGCCTTAGGAATGGAATTTCTGACAAGCCCTTCTCAAACGATGTCTACATTATAAGAATCGCACATTCTCCAACCTTCAAATTTATATCCTTTGCCGTTTGGGCCTAACGATGATGAATTAGTGACTCAGTCTGACCCTCTTTCACCCCGTTAAGGGCTGAAATTCCAAAAGAGTAACATGCGTTTTCTTTTCTAGCAGGGAGACAATTACACATTTTGATTGATTTAGTTGCAAAGGTGCTTGCACAATGAAATATTTCCATACAAATTCACCCCATCCCCCGGCCCCGTTTCACCCCCACTGGGGTTGAATTTCACAAAACAATGTAACAAGTATTTTTTTATTTCCAAGTGAGAAGCCAAATTTAAATTTTCATTGACTTAGGTTTAAAAATGCTATCAGAGTAAAATATTTTCATATGAAGTCTCATCCCGCTTCCCACCACCTTAGCGGTTCAGTTTCCAAAAACCCTGAAACACGTTGTTTTTTATTTGTAACTGAGATGTCAAATACAATTGTTCATACATGTAGCCTTAAAGTGCTTTAGTAGTTTTTTTTAATAATAATGTATTATCAAAAAAAGGTTTAACCCACTATTTTACCCCCCTTAGGGTTAGATTTCAGAAAATTTCTGAAATACGTGTTTCTTTCTTTCTGACCGAGAAACGAAATACCAAGTGTTGTAGGTCTAGCTTCAAAACTGCCTTAAGAATGCCTTTTTTTTAAAAAAAAATCTTCACCTCTGTTTCACACACTTGTGGTTGAAATTTCCAAAAATACCTTCTTTAAAGAATTTGGGCTCGGCGGTGATGAGTCAGTCAGTCAATCAGTCGAGAAATTGCTGTTGAAGAGTGTCTCCAGAGTACACATTTCGCCCTTCATCTGGAAATAATATCTTTACAGTTCTATAGTCCTAACATTTGTAAGCCGTAGCAATTAGCGCTGAAATCTTTAAATAAAGTTTCACTACCTGGAAGACCGATAAATGACATAGTTTTCGGGATATACAGTGTTGAACTGGCAGCTATGATTTCATGTTAACGGATCAATGGCTTCATAACAATTCTAAATGGAAAGATGACTATTGTATGCTTTCTAGACGAAATAAGCAGATACTGTAGAACGTTCACAATATTGTGCTTTTCATTTATAGCTTCTGTTCCTTACAACCTTACAACTAGCGCAAATTTGTCGAGGGTCTGAAGCATTTACGTGAAAAAATGTACAAATGACAGAGGTTAATAAACTTAGTGCGCTGACGAGTTACGACACGGTCGCAGCAAATGCCTTTATACCCTTATTCGAATTACGGACCACTTCGGTTCAGTTAAATTCAATTCAATTTATTGGCATGAATTTAAGACCTGTTATCTGGAAATTCTAAACAGCTAATACGTATTCAGTTCCCATGGTAATATATAATGCTTCACATTATGTATACAGAACAAATTATTTTAATAGCAATGCTTCATATAATGTATACAGAACAAATTATTTCAGTAGCAACTATTATTAACGTAATTGTGGAAGTAAAATATCCTGCTGTGCATACACTCAAATAAAAATGACACGATGGAAAGCAATTTAATTACAATTCTAAGTATATAACGTGCAGATGATTCTGGCTTCGGAAGAGTGCGAGGTTTGCCAACTACATCTATATCTACATACAGACGTATCGTAAGGAACAACAATCTGATACCATAGGTGATTAGTTTCGATTACTGACAACCATCATCAAAACCCGAGCACAAACGCCGTTCTGCCATCTTTAACCGACGAATATGTGGTGGAGTCAGTAGAGTCAACACGTCTATTTAAGCAATTGCATTTTTTATGTGCAATGACCAATCATTGTTGGCTAATTAATTTCAGCCAGTACAATACTTACATACGTCGACTGGATGTCGCAGAAAAACAATGTACCCAGGTGTTAAACACTGTCAGCTTTGATCAAATCCAATTACCTGCTATTGATGTAAGGTATTAATGATCGTAAATTATTATTTAGTTGTTTCTGCCGAAATCAACTTAAATATTTCCCTTTGTATGAAGAATACTAGTTGTATGCTTTCGGGTTCCCACCGAATTGTTGATTCTATTTTGCTATACGATATTCCAAAGACCGACCCAAACACATTCTTCAGGTGCTGCTTTATTATGCCTGCTAGCTACGATACGCCAGACTGTGAAGTTTTCTACGTATTGTTCTGCTATGCATACTTCGATATTCATTTTTTCCGTGAAACTGTGTCCTTTCAGCTTTCTCCAGCTCAGATGGATGAGATACATACAATTAACAAGAAGTTAATAATATGCGGAGCAGCACCGACATTACTCTACAGTTTTGTTGGATGCCAGGAAACAAGTGCACATGATTCCACAGCTCGCAGCGCTTAAAGAAGATGACTGGTTCAGTCGCCGAAATATACAGGGCTAACAAATGATTGAAGCGATTTCATAAATTCTCTGTAGCTCTATTCATTGACATATGGTCACGACACACTACAGATACGTAGGAAACTCATAAAGTTTTGTTCGGCTGAAGCCGCACTTCAGGTTTCTGCTGCCAGAGCGCTCTAGAGCGCAGTGCGACAAAACGGCGACAGGAGCCTAGAAAGCGTATGTCGTGCTTAAATGCACTCACATCAGTCAGTCATAACAGTGCAACGACACTTCAGGACGAAGTTCAACAAAGACCCACCAACTGCTAACTCCATTCGGCGATGGTATGCGCAGTTTAAGGCTTCTGGATGCGTCTGTAAGGGGAAATCAACGGGTCGGCCTGTAGTGAGCGAAGAAACGGTTGAGCTCGTGCTGGCAAGTTTCACGCGTAGCCCGCGGAAGTCGACGAATAAAGCAAGCAGGGAGCTAAACGTACCACAGCCGACGGTTTGAAAAATCTTACGGAAAAGGCTAAAGCAGAATGCCAGTTTGGCATTTCTTAAACAGGAGATTGGAAAACCGATGGATCGGTCGTGGTGGAGATCATGATCAGCAATTCATATCATGGCCTCCACGCTCTCCCGACTTAACCCCATGCGATTTCTTTCTGTGGGGTTATGTGAAAGGTTCAGTGTTTAAACCTCCTCTACCAAGAACGTGCCAGAACTGCGAGCTCGCATCAACGATGCTTTCGAACTCATTGAGGGGGAAATGCTGCGCCGAGTGTGAGAGGAACTTGATTATCGGCTTGATGTCTGCCGAATCACTAAAGGGGCACATATCGAACATTTGTGAATGCCTAAAAAAACTTTTTGAGTTTTTGTATGTGTGTGCTGAGCATTGTGAAAATATCTCCAATAATAAAGTTATTGTAGAGCTGTGAAATCGCTTCAATCATTTGTAATAACCCTGTATAACCGAAAAGTAGAATTAACAGCTCGGCCTGACGCTTAGATGCACACCATTAGTTAAGCATCCAGAGAAATGTCGGAGATATCATGGCTGGTAAAAAGTTTACAATATCTGATACGATGAGATCGACTGTGATTCATTGACACTGTACGGTACCTAGCGGTAGGAAGTTGTACTCACAATTATTGTTACATTATCCAACGGCTGGTGGCAAACTGGCTGCAGCGCGATTTTTTTCCAAACATTAGAAATGAATCCCAATGGCCAAAAGTCTAAACTGATGTAAAGGTCTACTGCAAGTATGTACCATGTAACTAAGGAACATATGTGTTCCTTTCAGCCAAATGAATGAGTCTGAGAGTAGCCAAATTGTGGCCATTCGAGTGGTAGGAGGGTCCTTTTAGAGAATTTCCACGTAATTAATGTAGCAATTCCAGCAATAGTGGACTGGTGACCATTCTCACACCGAAAGAGAATATTCTGATGTCAACACAGCTCGGTAACTGGCCAAATTCGTGGTACTATAAGGGCAACAGAGGAATAGTGTATAGTTTCCACAGCACAGATGAGAGAAAATGTGTTCCACAAAATGCAAACTATCACGGCCAGAAATATCATGTATATGTAAATGTCATGGACTGAGATTGACAATATTATCGTTCTTCCTGCTGGAAAGGTAAATGCAGTAGTAGTAATGAATGTGGCCAACAATCATAATAATAATAACGACGTATTAGGTTCGCAAAAATATCAGATGTTTTATTAGGTTCCCACTGGCAAATTTATTAAAACTCTTGCACAGAATTCATAAAGGTAGCGATCCACTGAGACCTTTGGTAAATGCCATTCATATAATCTTCTATTCAGCTGCCAAAATCTTGTCAACTCTATTAGAACCACATGTTTAATAATCAGATTCTTACAAGAAGAATTTGTCATATTTTGAAGTAAATTAAATGTCATAGGTGTCCAGCCGGAGGACACATTAGTTGAAACTTCTGAACACACTAGTTATTTTTGATGTGATATTGCTGTTTACCATAGTTCTACTTAAGGAGGTGTTGCTACAGCTGAATCGCACATTTCTTGCTGATGTTATACAACTGTTTAAATATTGTCTCAGGACCACATACTTCAAGTGCAGTAATGCATTCTACAAACAGATGCACGGTGTGGCTATGGGAAACTCCTTAACCCCAATTGTAGCAAATATTTGTATGGAAATTTCGATGAACACTCTTTGGAAACCGCAAAATAGAAAACGGATATATGGTTCCATTATGTGGATGATATGTTTCCACTGTGCAGATATGCCAGAGAGGAACTCGGATATCTTCATGAACCTCTCAAGGTCATTAATCCAAATATATAATTCTCTATGGAAGAGGACAGGAGATTACCTTTCCTGGGTGTAACAATCTTCATCATCATCATCATCATCATCATCATCATTTAAGACTGATTATGCCTTTCAGCGTTCAGTCTGGAGCATAGCCCCCCTTATACAGTTCCTCCATGATCCCCTATTCAGTGCTAACATTGGTGCCTCTTCTGATGTTAAACCTATTACTTCAAAATCATTCTTAACCGAATCCAGGTACCTTCTTCTCGGTCTGCCCCGACTCCTCCTACCCTCTACTGCTGAATCCATAAGTCTCTTGGGTAACCTTGCTTCTCCCATGCGTGTAACATGACCCCACCATCTAAGCCTGTTCGCTCTGACTGCTACATCTATAGAGTTCATTCCCAGTTTTTCTTTTATTTCCTCATTGTGGACACCCTCCTGCCATTTTCCCCATCTACTAGTACCTGCAATCATCCTAGCTACTTTCATATCCGTAACCTCAACCTTGTTGATAAGGTAACCTGAATCCACCCAGCTTTCGCTCCCATACAACAAAGTTGGTCGAAAGATTGAACGGTGCACAGATAACTTAGTCTTGGTACTGACTTCCTTCTTGCAGAAGAGAGTAGATCGTAGCTGAGCGCTCACTGCATTAGCTTTGCTACACCTAGCTTCCAGTTCTTTCACTATGTTGCCATCCTGTGAGAATATGCATCCTAAGTACTTGAAACCGTCCACCTGTTCTAACTTTGTTCCTCCTATTTGGCACTCAATCCGTTTATATTTCTTTCCCACTGACATTACTTTCGTTTTGGAGATGCTAATCTTCATACCATAGTCCTTACATTTCTGATCTAGCTCTGAAATATTACTTTGCAAACTTTCAATCGAATCTGCCATCACAACTAAGTCATCCGCATATGCAAGACTGCTTATTTTGTGTTCACATATCTTAATCTCACCCAGCCAGTCTATTGTTTTCAACATATGATCCATAAATAATATGAACAACAGTGGAGACAGGTTGCAGCCTTGTCTTACCCCTGAAACTACTCTGAACCGTGAACTCAATATACCGTCAACTCAAACTGCTGCCTGACTATCCATGTAAAGACCTTTAATTGCTTGCAAAAGTTTGCCTCATATTCCATAATCTTGTAGAACAGACAATAACTTCCTCCTAGGAACCCAGTCATACGCCTTTTGTAGATCTATAAAGCATAGATACAATTCCCTGTTCCACTCATAACAATTCTCCATTATTTGCCGTAAGCTAAAGATCTGGTCCTGCCAACCTCTAAGAGGCCTAAACCCACACTGATTTTCATCCAATTGGTCCTCAACTAATACTCGCACTTTCCTTTCAACAATACCTGAGAAGATTTTACCCACAACGCTGATTAAAGAGATACCTCTGTAGTTGTTACAATCTTTTCTGTTTCCATGTTTAAAGATTGGTGTGATTACTACTTTTGTCCAGTCTGATGGAACAATCTTTATGAAGTAGAATGGTACCTTGACCAACATGGCATTTGGAAGCTTACACGTATGTGTCGACTGCGTGAGGTGGTACAGTGGTCAGCACACTGGACTCACAATCGGGAGGATGACGCTTCAAACCTATGTCCGGCCATCCTGATTTAGGTTTTCCGTGATTTCCCCAATTCGCTTCAGGCAAATGCCAGAATGGTTCCTTTGAAAGGGCATGGCCGACTTCCTTCCCCATCCTTTTGTAATTCGATGGGACCGATGGCATAACCGTTTGATGCTCTCCCCCAAATCAACCAACCAAAATAGTTCGTCACATACAAAAGGCATCCTCGTTATCTTTTACGTCTATGAACTCTTGAAAATAGTAACGTCCCCACTATAACCTCTTTCCACTGACTGCAACATCGTGTGAAATCGTTAAAGGGAAGTGGCCCCTGAAACTACACAGGTGTGCAATGAAAATTTATAACATTATTTCGACACGACAGTCCAGGGAATGGAACCTACCAATCCCAAGTAATTATTTCTCAAACAGGAAGTGCTAGTGTCAGTGATCTCTTAGGGGATGTATGAAGAGGGTTTAGTGCACATGGAGAAGAATCGAAATTGAATTATGTTCCAAATTTTTGCTAGCTTATAGGCTCTCGTTTCTTAATTTGCTCATTTTGTACCAAAAACGGAACAAACTTGTTCATATAGTTATTTAAGGTTGTGTGGTTATCCAAAAAGTATCATCAGCCGATAAGGATTTTTAAACAGAAGTAATAACACAGGCCAACGGAAAATTGTTTTTAATTTTTTTTTTTTACTTTTATAGCTGATCTATATAGATTTTTTATGAGTTGAATCGAAATCAAGCCTTAGTTTTTTTGTATCACCCATAGTTTTCGAGCAATATGTTTTTCATTATACAGCAAAAATCCTATGCTATACAGTAAATCAATGAAACACTTTATTACAACATAAGCATGGTTTCTATTTACAGTAAGCTGCTTGAAACAATTATGTGTGTTAATAGAGGTTCACTTGTCAGCTGGAATTGGTTTGTATTTTCCTTCTCTTACTTCTTTGAAGCTACTTGTGTAGCTTTTTCTACGATGAGTCACTTGCTGAACTTCTCGCTGAAGTTAGCATCAGTAGTCCCCCATCATGTCGGTGTCCCAGCGACCTTGGTAGCGTTATTCCATCACTTTAATGTCCTGGTGAAAACGCTCCCCATGCTTCTCACTAACATCTCCCATATTGTCCGGGAAGAAATCAAGGTGATTGTTCAAAAAGTGAACTTCCAGGCTCCTAAAGTTTTAAACTTCTTTAACATTTTAGCTATAATAGAAACATATTATGGGTCTTATTCATGTCCTAAGAACTTTGTAACGACTTGATTGACTGATGCCCTTGCTTCTTTTTCATTTAAGGTCATTGTGGATTCAGAGGTAACATTAAACATCAATTTTCTAATGTCAGATTCGACAAAGACGCCTTCTTTTAGTTTAGCTTCTGAAAGGTGTGGAAACTTCTGGAAGAGATACTTAAATCATGGTCCATCTTTCGGCAAAGCCTTTATAAACTGTTTCATTAGTCCTAACTAGAGATGGTAGGAGTACGTTTTTCGGATCTACAAGGCTTTTGCGTAGAATTTTCTTCTCTCCAGGTCTTAAAGACTCCCTCACAGGCCAGTTGTTTCTGCACCCGTGTTGATCCCTAGCCCTACTGTCTTATTCACACAAGAAAGACGGAAATTAGGTAAAGCCACCTTGCTCACCAAGGAGCAGTCACGTTACTTTTAGATGGCCACATATCATCCAACCATGAGCAGAATATCCTATTTCATCTAGCACTATTTCTAGGTTTTCATAGCTTTCTTTCATATGTACAGAACTTCCAACAAGTATAGAGGCATACATACTACCAATGTGAAATAAAACAGCCTTTGAACTAGTTTTGGATGAATCAATAAACAGCCTCCAGTCTTCCTTTTTGTATTCAATACCAAACACATTCAACAGACTGAGCATTACACTAAATCATCTTCTTGTTTTGTATACACCAAGCTGGTGTATACAAACAGGAAATCAAACATCGTTGCTCTGATGCTGGTGTTAGCTGACAGTGTATGTAGTGTTACGTTGTGAGATAATGCATGTATAATGTGTCTCATTTATGGAGTGACGTAATGGAATGTAGATTAGTAGTGTATCGCTAAGCTTTTATAATTTTATGTAACATTGTTGTACAACAGCGATCCTTAATGTCATAAAATTATTTAAAAACAGAAGAAGTGAAAATGCTATATTACATACAGAAGTCAATTATGTAAGAATCCACTCTAAAACGATGCATCATTACCTGATATGGAGTCATCAGTCACTGTAATTGATGCTGATGGCTAAGCAGCTATGCGTTACATATGGTTAGAGAGAGGGCACTCCAGAGCCTAAGGCATCCCAGTCAGACAATGTGGAATGACTTACATACAGTTTTGAGCCTTCATTTTTAAACATTCATCTTTTAAATTAAGTAATAAAGAAACGAGCTTATAATCATATATGGTTAGTAATATATGTTACAGCCAGCTTCATAAAATGTATTAAAATTTAGTGTAATTCGTTACTGCGGTTCAGAGCGTCGTCTGTATGAAAGAATTAGCACTATAATATCGCTTATTCTGTAGCTAGTGCTATTTATTCGTACCAAAACCAAATGTATGGCGTATTAATATGAAATTTTTACATATTAACCTATTTGTGTTAGTAGTCACTTATTTAAAGTTTTAAAAAACATTAAAAAAACAAAATGCAACGTTTTGTATCCACTTTCGAACAGTGATGTTTTGCAGACTATCCACAATAACATAATGTGGCTAAACTGGTGCGACTTCTGTGAACAACGCTCCTTTTATCTTTGGTGAGTGATATCGACCTCCAGAGTTATACAAGCGTCAGATGCATCTTTCACAACTGACAGACATACCAACCTGGATGTCTCCATTGAAATGGCGTCGTAATACGTTATTACAGACACCAAGAGAGGGCACACATATACAACTATATTTTTTTTTTTATTTTAGTGTTTCTTAAGATTTTAATAACAGACTAATAATACAAATAAGTGAATATGTGTAACTTTCGTATTGATACGCCACACATTTCGTTTCTTCATTAGTTAAATTTAAAAGAAAAATATTTAAAAACGAAGACTCAAAACGATGTGTAAATCGTTCTCCATTGGCCGACAACAATGCCTTAGGCTCTACAGCGCCCTGTCTCTGTCCTATATAACTTGCATCTCTTTACCGGTCATCATCAGTTATAGAGACTGAGGCCTCCACGGCGAGTCAGGAGCCTTCGCCGTCATCCAGATGGGTAATGATGCATCGTTTTAAAGTAGACTTTTACATCATTGACTACTCTATGTAAAATAGCACTTTCGCTTTTGTTATTACAGTGCAAATTCTGATGATGGAACGTAATTATAAGGTTGAAACCGCTCAGAAGTTGACATCGGCTGCGATCAAGACTTGTTTTTAAATAATTTTACTAACCTTCTACATTATTAAGTACCTTCTTTGCAAAACACTGTTGCAAGCTAGGGATAAACCGCATGAGGTAGAACGTTTTTAAACAGACTGGCCTTGTATCTAGCAGGATGAAAGATCCAACTTTCATTTAGTCACCAGGATTTAGGATTTTAGTGGTTCCCATACATTACTTAGGCAAATTCTGGAATGGTACCTGATATGACGTCAAGCGCGATTACTTGTCTCATCCTTGTCAAGGTTAGTTTGTAAGTCATATACGAATTATAATATTATTCATGTTCTTAAATTTTAGTACCATGACACCTACCCTCTCCTTGTGATAATATGAATGAAGCTACTACTGCAAGGGAACTTAAATAAGTTTTACATTACTATGGCAGGCCAAAAACATTTCTCGAATGCTGCACTACACTTCAAAGCGACACAGCTACTTGACACTTTTTCACAACGTAATCTCCACGTCCTTATAAACAACGGACAATGATAGAAATACTTAGTCACGGAGCCATTCGAGAACCTCTGACTAATTGTCCTCAATGCTCTAAAATCTCTATTTTCTCAAGGTTTCATCCACGATTGCTTAAACATCGTCGTCTGTGGTCAATGTCAATGGCCATCGTTCCCCGTCACCCACATCTGTGCGGACTTGCTGAAATTTCTGGTACCATTTCACCACGGTTGGCCGAGAAGTTGGTTTTGGGCTAGAATTTCACTTTCAGTATGTGTCTAATGTAGAGGTTTGGCGCACAGCAACCGTACTGCGCCCCGCACTTTAACGCCGGAGTATCTTTCCTGCCGCCACGCATCTCACTCTCACGCCGTTATGCACCTGTTACCGTACCACAGCAGAAATGAGCTTGCAGGAAATTTGGAACACGTACACTCTTCTAAAAACGTGATACTCCTGTAGCTCAACGGCCTTCACATGTAACTTACTTCTTGAAGTCCTTGCCTGTCACTACTACCGCTACAGCTACAGCTATAGTTACTACTACTTAGCGACTTGTTGGGTATCCCTCTGTACTTAAAGCGACCAAGTACGTCTAAGTCTCTATCTACAGGTAAAAATTCTTCCAGTTAATCTAACTCCTTTCGAAAAATTGTTCACTCTAAATTCCTTCGCCTTTCCATGCAACACCTTCGGCGGCATTCAAGTTTGCATGTTTGTAGTTTCCTTTCTTTCTCTTTTAGAGTAGCAGCTGCATCCTACGTCCCCAATAATTTATTGGATGTATTCGAATATCTGCCTTCCTCTATAATTTCTCCACGGCACAATGGCACCTAGTACCATGAAAGATATTCCCTATTGACATATATCCTACCATCAGTGTTTTCGATATGTTACTTCCTTCGCTGAATCCGAGAAAACCCTCCACATCCCTTACCTTATCAGTCACCCTAACATTTTTCTGTACCAGCATAGCTCAAACGATTCGATTCCTGTTACGGTTTTGCTACAATCCGTGATTCACTACCATACAATGCTGTACTCCAAACGTACATTATCAGAAATTTCTTCCTGAATTAAGGTCTACTTTTGACAGTAGTAGTTTCGTTTTGAGCAGAAAAGCTCTCTTTGCCTCCACTAATCCGTTTATTATGTTCTTGCTTTATCCGTCATGGGCCATTCTGATTCCAAAGTAGCAGCATCCTTTAACTTCGTCTGCTTCGTGATCACCAGTTTTGATGTTGAGTATCTCGTTACTGTCGTTTCTACTACTTTCATTACTTTATTTTTTCTCCCAGTTACCCTTAAGACACCAGACACTTCGTTCCATTCAACAGTCCTTCTAATTCATCTTCACCATAACCTGAGTGTTCCGATATCACTGGTATACTTCCACTGTGAATTTTAATCCCCCTGTTGAAACTTTCTTATATTTTCGTCATAGCTTCTTCGAAGTGTAGACTAAATAGTAGGTGTGAGAAACTGGAAGACCCGGAACAATGTTTTGGAATTAGAACCATGTCCTAGCTGGTTTTAATTCCAGCACATAGTTATAGCTCCTCCAGTCTTGTTTTTCCCTCTTCGTTTTTCCAAACACTGTATATTACGCGTTTCAAGTTTTCAATACTCAATACCTAGCTGGGTGTCCCATTGGTTGGGACACTAGACTAGCGTTCAGGAGGACGAAGCTTCAAAACCATTTCCGACTATGTAGATTAGGTTTTCCGTGATACCCCTAAATCACTCCAGACAATGCCGGAATGGTTGCTTTGAAAATGCGCAGCCATTTCTTCTCTATATTTCAAACCATCCCAGCTGTAGCTATACCTCTAGTGAACTCCATGATGACGGAACGTTAAACAATAGTTGTCTTTCGTTCCTACAGAACTGAATAGCAGGACCCATTGTTGATGGCACAAAGATGTTGAAATATGATTGGACATTTCTTATTAAAAGTCGTTTGATAGTTACTCACAATTTTGTCTGCAAACTCGCATGCTGCCACAGCTGCAAAATATAATTTGGTTTATTTCGTGTACTAGTTTCCTAGGTAGGTCGTATTTATACCGACAAATTAAAGAAATGTGCGAGATGCATTTTTGACTGTCAGCTGCTTTTCTGTTCAAAACCCAAATATAGACCGACTTCAGTCACAGGCCATCTTCACGGATTAGTGTTAAAACAGTTCAATCCACAGCATCGCATCTGCCATCACATAAATAACGGCCACGTCTCATATGTAGAGCATGCCATAAATTCCAGTGTAACATACAGACCTTTGAAAGTCAACCATACCAATAACACCCTTAGACAGAGCACTGCTGCTACTACGAGTTTCCATATACTTTTTCAAGTCTGAAGCACCCATGTCTTACATCCCGGCCTTGCTAAAAATTTTCATTCGTCGTTTCAGTCTTAATATATACATTAGTCTATGTTTAGTATTGTGGTTAGTAGAATTTTGTGACTGAAATGATATGCGTGGGATCGCTGAACCATACGGATAGTCATTCAGATTTTTTCTGGTTGTATATATATCTGAGGATGTGCCTACAGGCCACAAAACCGGTCGTGTCCCATTAAAGATGATCATATGGGTGTACTGGGTGATCTTACTGTAAGAATCGCATTTTTTTAGTACAAAATTTCCTCAACGGTAGAGAAAAACAAATAGAGGTTAACATGTAACATTTTCGCCAGTGCTCTATACGACACTGAACAATAGTGATAAACCTGATATACACCTGATAAAACGCTAGTTGAAATGTAATCAAAATTTTACAATGGTGATCGTCATCCAAACGTTCATGGGTATGCAAACAAGCAAAAGAAAATGCTGAAATAATGCATACGGCCGATTCGTCAAACAATCTTTAAACGAATTTCACGGAACCAGTATACAAGGTCACGGACTGACTGTGATGCAGAATGAGATGCTTTGTGGTGTCAACACAACATACCACATAAGTCTAATTTACTCCACTTAACTGTGATCGATTGCAGGCAATAAAACGCTGCATGCTATCACGTGAATTTGAAAAACAAACGGTACCAGCGCAAAAGCAGTTCAGAGTTTTCCAATACCAAGTTCGTTGGATCCAGAACATTTATTACAGCTTTGATTTGTTGCGTGGCCAATAACTAGCAATCATTCCAGTCGTGTTACCATTAACGCTACATGTTACTATGGTTTAGAACTCGAAAGAGCTATTACGAAACACATCGCTCACTTGGAATTCCGAAATTTCATTTATTCGTTCTGGCGCGTTGAGCAAAATGAGAGAAAAGGATAATTTCGGGTTACATTCTTCGCTGTGATACGAACTATTTTCTTTATACTCGCATGTTCACTGCCTGACAAAAAATGAAACACTCAGAAGCATAGTCGGATATCAATGTAGCTTCGTACACATCAGCGGCAGGTATGAAAATGAATAGACACAGTGATTACTGTTGTTCCTGTTGTGCTACACGAAACGTTAGGAGTGGTAAGTGGCTCGGGACTGCAGGGCGTAAATAGTTGTAACTTCCATAGCATTTATTTACGATACATCCAAGCTGATCTGAACGCATCAGCTTAAGTAAGAAAGTAAGAAAATACTACTGCTACTCATCGCCAACAAACAAAGAGGCATGGTTTATCGCGTATATTGAACATGAACTTGAACAGGTCATGTTAGCTGAAATAAATGATGCAACAGTAATAAAGCGGAAGAACAATGTCAATCAAGGCTACAACTAATTAAACATGCAAGCTGCAAAAAGAACAATAGCAAACAAGGTTGCTAGCACAAGACAAAAAAAAAAAGAGAAATGGTGGGAATCATTCAAAAGCATAGTTCTTCAAATAAAACATAAATGAAAGAAATAGTCAATTTAACCAGAACACAAAAAGGCTACACAACTTAAATTAACTTAAGGGATAGTATTCATTTTGTTTAACACTTCCTTTCAAGAAGATCTGCGCGTAATCGGCGAGAAAATTGACATGTGGTAAACTCTAAAAGGACAAGATCACAGGGTATGTGATATCAGGCAGTAACATGTATGTTGCTAGAAGCAGAAACACCGAAGAGAGACTATAGGGGAAAGAGTGATGTTGAGATTTACCCAAGAAATAAATTATCACATCGAGTGCTCTACTACATCATACTATTGAGAAGACTGATGACCCACAAAAAATGTCCCTATGATTCTGCGGTCTAGGGGTAGAGCCTTTGATGCACAATAAAAAAGTTCTCGGTCCTCGGTTCGAAACACGCCACCTATTAAATTTTGATTAATAATCAACATTGGCGGACGAAGACTTCCGGCATAAGAAATCACCCTCATTCTGCCAACGGCCTTGTCAAAGAGGACAGAGGAGCGGACAAAGGTTCAGGGCACTCTCTTGTCTTTGGGGTGGGAAACTGCCCCTAAAGGCCGAAAAATCAGTAATGATGAACAGCATGTGGACGCAATGGGTAATGGAAACCACTGCATTGAAGACACATAACTTGTATCCACACGACATGTGCCCTGTAACTGAAAAAAAAATGACATGATGATCTCTACATTGCAAAAGATTCCAGAATATGCCTCCATTCGATATCCAGCAGGGGACTGCCAATGAGGAGGTGACTATGAGAAAAAGATTCAATAATCAACGAAAGGATAACGTTCTACGAGTCTGTGCGTGGAATGTCAGAAGCTTGAATCTGGTAGGGAAGCTAGAAAATCTGAGCAGGGAAATGTCAGAGCTCAGTCTAGACATCCGTTAAGTGAAATGGAAAGAAGACAAGGCTTTTGGTCAGATGAATATAGGGTGATATCAACAGCAGCACAAAATAATGTGAGTAGGCTTCGTTATGCACAGGGAGGTAGGGCAGAGAGTGTGTTACTGTGAGCAGTTCTGTGATAGGGTTATTCTCTCAGGAATCGACAGCAAACCAAAAACCGACAAAGAAAGTTCAGGTATATATGCCGACATCGAAAGATGAAGATGAAGAGATAGAGAAAGTATTTGAGGATATTGAAAGGGGACTAAAATACGCAAAGGGAGATGAAAATCTAATAGTCATTGGGGTGTTGGAATGCAGTTGCAGGGAAAGTAGTAGAAGAAAATGTTACAGGAGAATACTGGCTTGGAACAAGGAATGAGAGAGGAGGAAACTAATTGAATTTTCTAATAAAAGTATAGGGAATACTCCTTTCAAGAAACACAGGACAATTAGATATACTTTGAAAAGGCCGGGTGACACGGGAAGATTTTAATTAGATTTCATCATAGTCAGAAAGTGATTCAGAAATCATCTTCTGGATTGTGAGGCGTATCCAGGAGCAGATATATACTCAGATCAAAATGTGGTAGTGATGAGCAGTAGGCTGAACTTTAAGAGATTAACCAGGAAGAAACAATAAGCAAAGAATTGGGACACGAAATACTAAGGAATGACGAGATACGCCTATAGTTCTCTAAGGCTTTAGATAGAGCAATAAAAAATAGACCAGTAGGCAGTACAGTTGAAGAGGAATGGACATATCTATAAAGGGGAATCACAGACACTGGAACGAATAGCATAGGTACCATGCAGGTAAATGTAAAGAAACGATGGGTAACAGAAGAAATACTTCAGCTGATCGAAGAAAGAAGGCCTCTATTTTGGGTGGGGGGGGGGGGGGTTTGTCTGATGTAATAACAGGAGCCGATTTACAAGAGATTTGGGATCTAGTATTAGAATCAGAATTTAAGAGAGCTTTGGTGGGCCTAAGATCAAATACGGTACAAGGGATGGATAACATTCCATCAGAATTTCTAAAATCACTACGGGAAGTGGCAATAAAACGACTATTCACGTTGGTGTGTATAATATATGAGTCTGGATATATACCGTCTGACTTTCGTAGAAATATCATCCACACAGTTCTGAAGACTGCAAGAGCTAACAAGCAAGAATATTATCGCAACATGAGCTTAGCAGCTCATCCATCCATCCAAGAATAATATACAGAAGAATAAAAAAGAAACTTGCGAATGTGTTAGACGACGATTAATTTGACTTCAGGAAAGGTAAAGGCACCAGAGAGATAATTCTGATGTTGTGGTTGATAATGGAATCAAGACCAATGACAAATGAAAACTCGTTCATAGGATTTGTAAACCTAGAAAAAGCGTTCAACAGTGTAAAATGGAGCAAGATATTCGAAATCCTGATAAAAATATGGTTTAGCAATAGGGAGAGATGGGTAATATACAGAATGTGCATGAACCAAGAGGGAATAATAAGAGTGGACCATCAAGAATGAAATGCTCGTATTAAAAAGTTTATAAGACAGGGCTGTAGCCTCCCGCCCCTACATTTCAATCCGTACATCGAAGAAGCAATCATGGAAATAAAAGAAAGGTCTAGGAGTGGAATTAAAATTCAGGATGAAAGGGTATCAATGATACGATTCGCTAACGACGTTGCTATCCTGAGTGAAAGTGAAGAAGAAGTACATGATCTTCTGAATGTAATGGACAGTCTAATGAGTACTCAATATGGACTGAGGGTGAATCAAAGAAAACGCAAGTAATGAGAAGTGCATAAATGAGAACAGCGAGAAACTTAACATCAGTATTGATGGTCACGAAGTAGATGTAGTTACGAATTCTGCTACCTAGGCAGCAAAATAACCAATGACGGACGGAGCAAGGAGGACATCAAAAACAGATTAGCACTGACTAAAAGTGCATACCTGGCCAAGACATATCTACTAGTATCAAACGTAGACCTTAATTTGAGATAGAAATTTCTGAGGACATACGTTTGGAGCACAGCATTGTATAGTAGTGAAACACAGACTTTGCGAAAACCGGAAGAGAAGAGAGTCGATGCATTTTAAACATGGTGCTACAGACGAGTGTTGAAAATTAGGTGCACTGACAAGGTATGGAATGAGGTGGTTCTGCGCGGAATCGGAGAGCAGAGAAATATGTGGCCGCGCTGCTGCTACGGTCGCAGGTTCAAATCCTGCCTCGGGCATGGGTGTGTGTGATGTCTTTAGGTTAGATAGGTGTAAGTAGTTCTACGACTTCTGGACTGATGACCTCAGATGTTAAGTCACATAATTCTTAGAGCCATTTGAACCATTTTTGAAGAAATATGTGGAAAGTACTGACAAGGAGAAGAGCCAGGATGATATCTGTTAAGACATTAGAAACTGACTTTCATGGTACTAGAGGGGGTTGTAGAGGGCAAAAACGTAGCGGGAGACATACCCTGGATAACTGAGGACGTAGGTTGCAAGTGATACTCTGAGGAGATAATTTCATGGAGGGCCGCATCAAACCTGTAACAAGACTGATGACTCAAAAAAGAAAAATGATCCTGTGTTTAAAATTCGGTGAAACACTTTTTTCAGTTGGTGAGGATGTTGTTTGACGTACATTATTATTTCTCAACGGTTGAAGCTAATAACTGCGGGAAAGTACCATGTCTTCCGTACTCTGAATGGTATAAGAAGATTACAGCTGACTGATTTCCTTGTTCATGATTCACTATTCTTATTTTATTGCCAACACAACCAGAAAACGATAAACGCGTAATAGCTGCTGCTGGTGACAATTAAGAACACTGTTTCTAAAGAAAAGTTCTCTTAATGTCGGGAATATCACCGATAACACTCACTAAAACATGTATCACAGCACAATAAATTTCTTGAACATTAAAGCCTTAACATTCAGGCAGATTCTTGCCGGCTCTTAGTTAATCTATGCTATAATACAAAAACTTATGTAGAATACATGCCTTGTCTAAAGCAGTTCCCAGCTCCATACGCCTCGAAAGAACCATGGTCTGCATGAGTTTAGTGATACAAAAATATGTTACAGATAAATACTTGCATCTATATCTCTGGCCCTGAAAAACAAGCTAAAGATCAATGGATCTTTAACTTGAAATTCTTCAGGTGGTTCTGTCTCCGTGTAAGTGACATCGTGCGCCTTACCTGGCTGCCGACATTACGAATACGTTGCTGCACCATTGGTGGTTATAACGTGTTGTACCAGTAAGCCAGGATGACGTGTTGCCTTCTATCTAGCATTAACAGGGTGCAGATTAGAGCAGACGTGGTGACTGCCTGACGGTAGACACCCGGCGCATGACAGCCTTGCGGAAAGCGATACACGTGCACCCAAAATAAAGCAACTAAGTCAGGAGTGTACATTAGACTCCAAATACGTGCAAATTTAGAAGGAGTGAGTAGAAGATCGAGAAATCAGTAGTACATAAATCTTTGATCTCTGGAGTGTAAAAGGAGGCTTCTGTGGTAGTAGAAATTACTAACATTTCTTCCTCCAATGAGCTATATATCCCTCAGCGACTAGGAAGGAAGAAGAGCCAACTGAGGAACACTTTGGTTTGTGCTTATTACTGAAGGATATGGACAATCTTGTTAGGGATGGTGGTAGCATAAATTATATTCCAATATAAATTTTTTTTAAACAGACCTTCAGTTTATTAAGTCACTTCCTCGTTGTTCCTCCTCACTTACTACACTCCTGGAAATTGAAATAAGAACACCGTTAATTCATTGTTCCAGGAAGGGGAAACTTTATTGACACATTCCTGGGGTCAGATACATCACATGATCACACTGACAGAACCACAGGCACATAGACACAGGCAACAGAGCATGCACAATGCCGGCACTAGTACAGTGTATATCCACCTTTCGCAGCAATGCAGGCTGCTATTCCCCCATGGAGACGATCGTAGAGATGCTGGATATAGTCCTGTGGAACGGCTTGCGATGCCATTTCCACCTGGCGCCTCAGTTGGACCAGCGTTCGTGCTGGACGTGCAGACCGCGTGAGACGACGCTTCATCCAGTCCCAAACATGCTCAATGGGGGACAGATCCGGAGATCTTGCTGGCCAGGGTAGTTGACTTACACCTTCTACAGCACGTTGGGTGGCACGGGATACATGCGGACGTGCATTGTCCTGTTGGAACAGCAAGTTCCCTTGCCGGTCTAGGAATGGTAGAACGATGGGTTCGATGACGGTTTGGATGTACCGTGCACTATTCAGTGTCCCCTCGACGATCACCAGTGGTGTACGGCCAGTGTAGGAGATCGCTCCCCACACCATGATGCCGGGTGTTGGCCCTGTGTGCCTCGGTCGTATGCAGTCCTGATTGTGGCGCTCACCTGCACGGCGCCAAACACGCATACGACCATCATTGGCACCAAGGCAGAAGCGACTCTCATCGCTGAAGACGACACGTCTCCATTCGTCCCTCCATTCACGCCTGTCGCGACACCACTGGAGGCGGGCTGCACGATGTTGGGGCGTGAGCGGAAGACGGCCTAACGGTGTGCGGGACCGTAGCCCAGCTTCATGGAGACGGTTGCGAATGGTCCTCGCCGATACCCCAGGAGCAACAGTGTCCCTAATTTGATGGGAAGTGGCGGTGCGGTCCCCTACGGCACTGCGTAGGATCCTACGGTCTTGGCGTGCATCCGTGCGTCGCTGCGGTCCGGTCCCAGGTCGACGGGCACGTGCACCTTCCGCCGACCACTGGCGACAACATCGATGTACTGTGGAGACCTCACGCCCCACGTGTTGAGCAATTCGGCCTCCCGCATCCCCACTATACGCCCTCGCTCAAAGTCCGTCAACTGCACATACGGTTCACGTCCACGCTGTCGCGGCATGCTACCAGTGTTAAAGACTGCGATGGAGCTCCGTAAGCCACGGCAAACTGGCTGACACTGACGGCGGCGGTGCACAAATGCTGCGCAGCTAGCGCCATTCGACGGCCAACACCGCGGTTCCTGGTGTGTCCGCTGTGCCGTGCGTGTGATCATTGCTTGTACAGCCCTCTCGCAGTGTCCGGAGCAAGTATGGTGGGTCTGACACACCGGTGTCAATGTGTTCTTTTTTCCATTTCCAGGAGTGTAGCTTCAGGTAAGTATTTATCTTGTTTGTACCTCTCTTGATAACAGGGGAAATAATTTTGAAGTCATCGTCAGTACAATAATCAATGTGATAGAGACCATTTTCTACTTGTGTCGATGGCCCATTAGGAATCTCTCTGTACATTGTAAAATCTCATTTATCTAATACATAAACTGATGTGGAGACAGGGTTCGGAAGGTAAACTTGCTTCCTGGTGTTCATGTCTACAGCAGGTGTAGCACAGATGTTGCTGCTATGTGGAAGACCCACCTGGTCTGTAGTTGCACTAGCAGGTCCGAAAGGCACTAAGTCACGTCGTCGGGTCTCTAGATCTCAAATTTGGCTGTTACCAAGAAGGGCCTTGCGGACGTGAGCTGTCTCTCATGTTGCACCAGCAGATCGCAGCATGCATGGTACTACTTTACTGAATCATCAGTTCTCCGATTCCACTGCAGCTTCACGTGCATTCACGGCAGGTGCAGATCGACAACAGTCATGTAGGCATCTTAGGTTTTTATATTGAGGTGTAGGAAACACAACTGTGCAGAATGGAAATACGTCCTTTCCTGAACCCACACGTGCAGTTCAGCCGATATCATTCTGGGACCATTGTGGCCTAAATGCAGCACCTAAGAGGCTAGAATACCAACATTTGGTGAGTGGGTTCTTGCTACGATACAGCAATTGGAAGAGCTAAGTGAAGCAGGGTACTTTTACTCTGATGACAATGAAACCAATGTGGTGATGGATCTAACCATTGACATGAAAAGAATGATCGATGGGCAGCACACACTCAATGGTTCTCCAAATGTATTCTGATTTGTGTAAAGCGCACCGACTTTGTGGATATTGTATGTCGAACGAGAAACGAAATAATTACAGCAAAACTATGTGTTAAATGCTAAACTTGAATTACATATTCTGAAAATAGCGGTGTCACTTGAACAGAATGTAGTTACGGGTACTCATCTGCGTACAATATGCTTCCAGGAGAAGGTAGGTGCAATTTTTCATCCATGTGGACACATTACTATCTGTGGACATCCCCATTCCCTCGTTTGTCCCATGTTGGCAGCCTACAGCATTAGAGTATTAATTCAACATTATTGAGACAGGTTCTGAAAATAGGGTATTTTCTGCCTTTGCAGCATGGTAAACTGTATTTTTTTTTCTCCAACTTCACGTACGCAGCTCATAAGCGAAATTCATGATGTATTGCTTACTTTCAGGATGATTCAAATAATGTTATAGGGACATGAGGCATGGCACGTCGGGCATACATTAAGGATCAAAAATCTCATGGGAAACTGGGGTCCCAGATGTCCTGAGGAGACGCTGATACGAGCTACGATCATCAGAGTTTTTTGCTATACAAACATGGATAGAAGGTACGGAGATCGTCGCCATTCACGCCGCAGATGCGTTGGGAGTTTTACGGCTACCTACACGTCTACACGTACCACGAAATGGCTGGGAGGCATTTTATTTATGAGGCGGCCAACTTCAATGGACGAAATGTTGTGCATTGTATCGTGCGAAATACCCCGATAAGAAGGTGTCATGCGACATGTTATTCGCCACATTGCATTACCGATTGTGCGAAACTGGCTCGTTCCGTGTGCAGAAGCCGGATGCTGGTCACCAACGAACAACGTGGACTTCTGCTCAACAAGAAAGCATTCTCGAACAGGTGCAATGTATGCCGGCAACTTGCTTTTATTAAGTGATTTAATTTGCTTGACTATTTCGAGGATATCTACTTCTAAGTTGCTGATTTTGTCAGCGGTTCCTGATTCAAATTTTGGCGTATTTACTTCGTCTCCATTGGTGAAGGAACTTGAGACGGCTGTGTTTAGTAACTGCGATTTAGCAGTCCTGTCATCGATAATATTCCTTACTGCCAAAAATTGTATGTTAGTGAAATCCTCGCCTGGTTGTGCAGTAAACCATAGTGGTATACAAATCCTTTTTTCTTAAATGTTTTTGAGATGAATAAACTGTGATTATATCTACTGCCAAACACATACACACACACACACACAGCCAATGGGGGAAGCGATATACACTACCAGAGCTGAAATCCGATATCAAAGTTAGTCATATCAACTAATCTACTCTCAAAGAGCATGTGATAAATATTAGGAACGCTTGAATTAAACCGCTAAACCATTCCATACTTTTGGACTGTGTGCTACCACGTCATGGGAAGATGCTGTTGTATGAAGTGATGCTGGTTTGCATATGCTGCAGTAAGCAACGTATGGTTATTACCAACCTAATGCGCTATTGATGAGTTGATATAGTCTCAATGGAATGAAATGCAATCTGTGTTGTGCATCTAACTGGATTTGGTAGATAACTAACTGTGTTGGCTGGTGGATACAATACAAATTATTATTACAGCTGGAAAATCTAGCATGCGTCTCTACATGAAAAATGAGGTGTGGTTAATGCTGAGCAACTGCAAGTTGTAGAACACTTTCAGGCTTGTTTTCGTGATAATCTTTAAAACAGAGATAAAATCACAAGAAAAGGCAATAGTCTTTCGACATAAAGATTCAGAAGCACCATTTTTATGTTTCTCTGACATGTTTTTATACGTTCCATATAAACATACTGTACATACAAATTTTTAGAACTCTACTGGCTTCAAAACACCCAAACATAACACTAAATTGCACGTATGTATGTAAGTACATGCTGTAAAATAGAATTGGGAGATGACAACACAAACACACATACACACACACACACACACACACACACACACACACACACACACGTGTGTGTGTGTGTGTGTGTGTGCAGCAGCCAGTCGTTGTTTCCATTCTAGCTTTATTAGAGCAGATCCAGATTTCGGCAAGTAACTAGCCATTCATTTCAGAGTTGTCTAAGCCTGTTGTTCAGGCTCTCGGCACAATTCATTGGAGGCTACTCAAGACTAGGGCATGTATAACAACAATGGAATACTGCACTTACAAAGACTAGCTACTCGCTACTAGCAAAAATCTGTGCCTGCTCTAATGAAGCTAGAATGGAAAATCAACTGAATGCTCCTCCTTACCAATTTGAAAGTTATTACAGTGTGTTTAAATGCAAAACTGGCGGCTGTCTGCTGTGCACTGTGGGAAAGCTATATGCTGCCTCATGTTGTCTCCTCTGCTCCCAGAACGACGAGAGAAGCATAATTCGTTTACACAGATGTGCGGACGGCAGGTGGGTGTGCAACGGACTGGTGGCTGAGGCATTGCTCAGCTGTGTCCCTGAGATACATGGTGACACTCATAGCGAGCATATCGGTGGCAGTTGCCATCACTATTGTAAGGAGTTTGTCAAAACTCTCCCGTTACAATGGTTAAATATTACACTGAGCATCGAAAACGATATAGCCAACTTAACGCTATTCTTTCCATTGGGTATGATTCTACTATTCTCTATGGAAACTAATAAGAACTCAGAAAGAGTAAAATTTCAGTAATGTTGGTCGAAAGTTCGGAGACAGATGTGTCAAACTGCCCTCTCGTCGGTGAAGGCAGATTCTACCACACTCAAGGCGTGATTTCATTTATAGTGCCAGAAGAGATTTAGATGACTTACCTACGCTTGAAGATGGAATTCAAGGTAAAAATCGCAGGCATTGCGTAAAGCGCAATTGCAGGGTTAGGCTCATGATTGTTAGTCCGAGTTTGTAATAATCCCATGTTTTGCTTTTCAGTTAAAGATGCCTCCTTTCCCTCCAAATAATAATTATTATTCTCCACGGCTAATTCATAAATATGCAGTGGTTATAAAATTTTAATGTAACTTTGAAATTGAAATAATTTGTTAATCTGGCACTCAGCCATTATCGATACTTATAACGTCAGTGTCAAGCATTTCGCCATTCTTGATACTTATCAAACTATTATTGGTCATGAAGATTGCTTAAGTTTTTAAATAAACTTAATTTATGAATTCCCTTGTTATGAGCTACGTAGTAGTTAACAGGACCCAAACAAAGTCCTTATGAAAATCATTCTTAGTAACAATAAGCAGCTGCTACTCCATGCTGCTGTGAATTGCTGTAAGCCACTTTAAAAAGAAAGCAGTCATCTAAAGAGGTGAGTGCAAAACATACGGCTAAAACAGAAACACTGACACACCAAAACATGTCATGCACTCTTATCCAGTAAATTCCGTTGCACAAGCCAGAATCTGTATCACTTGTAAATTCTTATTTAAATATGTAATGATATAGCTTAGAAATTCATTGTTACCGGTTCATTTATTCCTGCAGTTTTTCATGTTTAAATACGCAGTCAGATAGCTTATACAAATGTTAGTTTTAAGTTATTCATGTAACGATCTGTTGAGGGCTTAAGTGACAGTAAACCTACCACTCATACCACACGCACACAGTGTTATGCAGGTTAGATTCCGATTACTGATAGCTCAGGTTGCTTAGCGATTCCATTTTCACAGACGAACATAGGCTTTATCTGTTGTAGGTACGTTACACTATTAAAATCATTCCACTCTCTAGCTTGCGAGTCAAGCAGAGGTGACGTAGGAAAGGGAGCATTGGTGGCAGTGGCAACAGTCTGTGTTGCCACTTACGGAGGGGACTGCGAGTGAAGCAGTCTAACATTTTGTTTCTTTCAAATAAACATGTAATTGTTCCTGTCCTATCCCAGTGGTGGTGGTAACAGTACAACTTGTCTAGACACTGGGATGTGGAAATTGTTTGAATGTGAAGACATGGGTTATTAGTGTGATTTATGTATGCATCTCCACAATGTAATTTTAGCGATGTCTAGTGTGACCTGTAGTAATTTTTTTAATGTATACATACCTGTAGCAACGTTCCTACATAAACAGAGTTGATTTTTTTTTATTTCCTACTGATTTTACACGTCCTCTGTAATACCAGTGGCTAACTTGCTTTGAGAACGAAATTTTGAATGTAACAGCCATGTATTATAAATTACACTAATTAAGATAAAGTGGTTGTATTGTGTCATAAGTTATAGCCATTAATATCTACATCTACAAGTACATCTAGTTCTATATGCATACTCCACAAACCACCATATGGTGCGTGGTGGGTGGTAAGGGCAGAGTAGGGGCACCCATGTTTTGATAATGGTTTTCATATTGGGTGATACATTATTTAATTCACACAAGCTGACCGTCTTGGGCCACAGCCATTACTATAATAAACTAGATGAAGAGCGCAATTTGTTGCTAGGAGAGAAGAGAGGCATCGGGAGGGGACAGAGGAGGGCAGGACAGAAATAAGGCTGGCAGTTGTATAAAAGTCAGCAATCACTGGTTCAGAAAGCACTCTGATCCCTTGATGTTTATAGCTTTCTTTAGTTTACAAATGTGACTGATACTATTTTAATAAACAGTTCCTAATATGTACAGCGGTGAAACCTTTTCCCTTTTGAAAATTCTTATTTGACCTCTTGTTTAATTAATAGATAGTATTAGCGTTGTCGATGAGACGCACAACGCTCAACCCAACAGCCAATCAGTCTATAGCATACTTCCACATATTCCACACCAGCTAAATGCAGGAGCTCACCGAACCGTAGGGCCGTGTGCTAACCCACATGTGGCAGCTATCCTTAGCTGAAACCCATTATCAGTATTTTTCTCTCGTGTCAGATGCTTGATTTTGATACCGAGGAAATAATAATTGATCCAAGAGCCAGAACTATTATGTCCTATGTATTCTGGAACGGACATATTTTGTACACCGTGGGACAGTAGGCGTTAGAAACAGGTCATTATCTTGTCTGTATAGTGCATTTCTATCTCCATAGTGTGACTACGGGAAAAAATGTTCCCATTAATAAGGTAAAGCCACCATACATACAACGGCCGATTCAAAGTAACGTGAAAGAACTACTTTGCTTTATGGTGCACAGTTAAATGCTTTAGCAACCAGTCAACAATAATACACAAAGGCATTAGTGGTATTAGTATTTGAGGCTATATCGATTTACTGCCATGGGTTGCACCTTCTTTGGTACTTGAAGCAAACGACCACGTATGCTGTAAGTTCAAGAGGCCTGTTGCCTCACGGTACTAGAAATCAACTCGTCCAGGTAAGTATCCCGAATTCCATCTTCTCCAATGACATCACCATTTCATTCCAGAATCATGTTTACATTCCATTCCTGTCATTAAAATAATTTCGATAAAACATTCCCAAAAAATGGCTCTGAGCACTATGGGACTTAAAATCTGAGGTCATCAGTCATCTAGAACTTAAAACTACTTAAAGCTAACCAACATAAGGACATCACACACATCCACGCCCGAGGCAGAATTCGAACCTGTGACCGTATCAGTCACACGGTTCCGGACCGAAGCACCTAGAACCGCTTGGCCGCCGCGGCTGGCTAAGACATTTGCAAACTACTTTACATTGGAAAATAACAGAAACTTTACATCTGATCTATATCGTATACAAGAGAAAAATGAAAATTAGGTTTTTCGGCTTAATCAGCGATATCAGGAATTAGGTTTTCCTACAGACGGATTAGTACAAAACAGCTAACAGCTATCGAAGAGCAACAATGAAACCTAACCGCAGAACGTATGCCACTAGCTGCCTCGGGAGCAATGCACAGATTCATTTTCATGTTTCCTAGAACTTATGCTACCCTTTTACAATATGCCGGGCATAAAGAACTGTATTTTTAGTCAAAAACTTATATTGTTGGACAAATATTGTAATTAGCAGAAAGCAAAATTCGTTGTAACTTGAGACTGAAATGTACTGGTGAGGCGGTTAGAAATTGTGCATGTCACTTTATGAAAACTCAATAGTATTATAGCACCACGACTTTCAAAAAATCGCTAATTTATTTCGTTGCAAGAGAATACACACCGATGTTATGTTGATTTTACTCACATTAATGCAAGTTTCAGAATCTGTATGAAAGTAACTAATAGATAAACGATTCCAAAGAAGGAGTGGTCCACATTACCATATTTACGATTTATAAACAACGCAAGTTATTTCAATAGTATAAGAATCTTGTTTCCACCAAGGAAATTGTTCTGAAACAACGTGTAATAAGTAACGGTGCTGTAAAAATTTTCAGATCAGTTTCGCAGACAAGTGACTAGTGATGTTGCAAAACAAAAGTCTGTTAAATCACTTCCACACATATTAATTTTAATTACGGTTACCCGATACTGCTTCAAGCGAAATGTCCGTGGTCCTTTGTGCTTCTTAAGTAAAAGCCAGCACAGTTGACAGAGAAGGCAATTTCTTCACATCGCAATTCTTCGGTTTGATATATATATGTATATTCCAGAGGATCCCATTTTGTTGAAAGCGAAAGTTCTCTACTCTAAGTTTACATTCTCATTACGGCGAAGAAGCGATACCGTCAATATCAGACAAAAAAAGTTCCACTCGCCTCTAGAGTCATCTGCAAACAGTCACGTATTCGTGAACTTTTGTTAAACCTTCTTTCATCAGTTAGAGTGCTATTGATTACTCTTATGAGATGGGAAGAGCGGTCACTAAACTTTTGCCTAACTGCTTCGCAGCTTCTATGTCATGTGACGATTGAGATTGAGGTTACATTTCGTCATGTTTCAAAAAGAACGCTCCTTAGGAGGTAAAAACAGAGACGGCGTTTTTGATATCATGATATCATAGTGCCACAGTCATACCGCAATAGCGAAACATGAAACTGAGTGATTGATGGTTATATAGGCACTATTTTTGAATAACCTGCTTGATGTTGACATTGCAAGTAATTCATTTCTTGCTATGTGACCACGTCAGGCTTTCATATAGAAAAAAATTTCGGCCACTCGCTACGGCGACAACATGGTTACATACCCAGAAAATATTTTTGAATATTAGTATTGTGTATTATCAGTGCTACCAGTGGAACCGAACGAGTTGGCAGGCACAACGGTTATGAAAATCGAATCGCAGTAGTGATCCAGATGTTAGAATTTACGGTTTCCCTAAAGCACGTACTTGTAGCATGAATACAAATGTGGATCTTTGAAAAGCAAACGAGGTTCTTTCACCGTCTCTACCATATCTGTAAAGCATCACTAATATTGTTTGTTTCTTCGTCTATTGTATGAGTAATTCCTACCCATCCACTTACCCTCGGTTTTAGTCAATAAAAATGAAAATTACTCCTCATAATAATGTATGCCATGATGTGCATATGTGGTGCCCTTCGTTAGTGCTGAAAGCAGAGAAAAAATATCTTGTCGGCGTAAAGATAACATGAATTTTAGCTAACTGTCATTGTCAATGAATTTCACCAACAACCATGTAGCTTAAGATGTTATTTTCTTTTCTTTTGGAGGCTACCAGTTTTAACATTCCACTATCCCATCTTCAGGCCTCTTGTGCATCACTCCAAATAAACTAAAATGTGTATGGTGTTAATTGTCTATATAATTAGTTTTCATTGTGAGTTTCTTTTACACTTTATCATACCTAAATGTGTGAAAACTAATCTTACATTTTAGAACAAGCTCTTTCTCGCCAAAAACATTAGAACGCTGAATTTATCGAAGAACGTATCAGGCAAATGTAGTGAAAAAACTCTTCCCATCTCATGAGGGAAGTGCAATGAAATGACGGCTTTTTACGATGTCTGACGATTTACGTAGTCATGTGGTCGACCTGTTCATTAACAGAATGTCTTTGCAGTAGAGTCACAACTTTTGCAACATAACTGAGTTCATCTATTTCAACTTTGGTTGTGCGGCACCTGAGCATATGGTATATTTACTGGCATGCTAGCTTGGTTGAATAATGTGTTATTTTAGAAACATGTACAGTATTGCATACAGATGGTAAATTGTGTATGGAGACATTGTTTACTTAAACTCTTAGAGAAGAAAGGTAAGAAACGTCAAACAAGTAAAAATATTCTGAAAATAATTGTTGGTTTACGACTCACTACCCATACTGTAGCACAAAATATTGTAGTCGTGCCAAGTAGTTTGTGTGGGAGTCAATATAAAATTTAAAATAAATCACGAACTATTTCTCTGGTCTCTGAAGCAGATGACTGATTACTGTACAATCTTTTTTTTTTCTCTTTTTGTGGGTACAGAACATAAGCATTCGAGATGCTATACAGCTTAACTAGCAGTCCACTAGCACCACAAACCGAAGCATCCCCTGCCAAAAGGCAAATGTTAGTGAATTCATATCTTACGTCTTTCGTTGATTGTAACTGTAGGACGTGAAAGACTGTCACTATCTGATACTTTAAATAATAAGTGCATAAGAGACAATGACCACGATTTCCAGTGCCTTGAAACACTTATCAATATGTGAAATCTAACCCATAATTGAACAGATTTATATTTTGTAGTTACAAATAACGTCCTAACAGCGCAACGGAATTATTAAGGTGGGGCAGTGGTTAAGACACGCTGATCTAAAACTGAAACCATAATCGTTACAATGGACCTCATGCAGCTGCTCGGTATCTGTGTGCCGTATAGATGTGCCTATTTGCAACAGGCTGCCAACGCTGTGGTAACTTTCAGATTCCGCGACCATAGAAATCAGTTTCTTTTAAGACGAAGAACTCGTCGAGCCATGTTTGGAGCACATTTTTATCCGGAAAGGAGTTTCCTTGAAGATTGGTTGATAGATAACAGAAAAGATGAAAATCTGAGGGCTCAAGATCAGGTGAATAAGGTGGATGCGGAGTGACTTCTGAACTGATTTCCTGTGTAGCGTTTTCAGTCAGTCTAGCAAAATGCGGCCAGGCGTTATCGTGAGGTAGCAGGAATTCACGAAGCCTTTCTGGTCGTCGTTGTTGGACTGCGTCTGTTAGACGTCTCAGTTGTTGACAATAAACGCCAGCATTTATTGTAACTCCTCTGGGATGTCTCACTATACAGGTATGTACATGTTTTGTCGATGCACGCAAGTCATTCTATTGGGAGTTACTGCTTTTTTTGGGCTCAAACATGCCTTCATTTTTCTTAATTTAATATTGAAACGAGTATACTGGGGCGCCCTTGTATGTGGCACCAGAATAAGATAATAATATTAATAAATAAAAAATGGAACTAGTATACTATAAACGATGAATATCACTGATAGACTCGATGATGCGAGTCGCTGAATGTGCGCGACCGCAGAGCCAAAGACTCTGGTCTGAAATGATTGTAGTACTTGAGTAAGAAAGCATTGGGAGCACAGTTGCAGGTAACTGTCTGTGAGGGAAAGTCGATGGAGAAAGCGGTTTTTGTGGTGCGCTGAGTGAAGCCACTAAGTGTTACATTAATTACGTATGTCAGTATTGCTGAACATGGAAGTAGAACTCTTCGTGCCACCAAGTTAAAGATGTTAAATAATAATGGTTTCTGCTTCAGCCAGCGCGTTAGTATATTTGAGCTGGCTGATAATTTGTAATTGTTGACTAACCCAGAGGATGTGCGTAAACCGTTTTGATAGAAAGGCCAGTTAGATATATCTCTTTGTAAGATTTCTAAGATTTTTTAACAGAGCTATATTTAATTTGTTAATTTGCATCTATGTTGGATTAGAGAAGTTAGGTAATACTTCCTGTTTCAATCGCATTGTTTGTGAATTAATTGTGAGTAATGTAACTTATGTTGTCAGATGATACTGAAAAGACAAACCTAACTTGCAATATAATTTTGCTAAAAAATTGAGTGTTAGTAATTCACCATAATCAGTACCGCCTCGGTGTCCAGTCATATTTTTTAAAGACGTTGGATCTTCTTAAATGTTCTCGTTTATCAGCCAAATGACTTTTACGTGCATTTCAAATATTATTGCCAGCATTGCACACCTCTGAGTCTGTGGTTAGCATATTTATATTTTTTAAGAGACCAGAATATATCGCGTTCAACCGTTGCTGCTTCAGAGGTAAGACAATTTAATTGTTGGCAGTTTTGAAGAGGACCGGATGATTCAGTGCCTAAGGGGCTTTGCGTTTTCAGAAGCATCTTACAACTGAAGTTACATTACTCACAACTGATTCAGAAACAATGAGATTTAAACAGCATGTATTATCTTTCATAAATCCAATTATCAAATTAAAAATAGCTCTGTTAACAAGTCTTAGAAACCTTACAAAGTGAAATATCTAACTAGTGCTTTTATAAAAACGGTTTACGTGCATTCTGGGGTTACTCAATAATTACAAATAATCAGCCAACTCATCTACATTAACGGGCTGGCAGAAACAGAAACCGTAATTATTTAACATCTTTACCCTGGTTGCATGAAGACTTCAGCTTCAATGTTCAACAATATTGTCATACCTAAATGAATCTAACATTTGGTGACTTCAAACTTCCTACTCCATCCTTTTTCCCTCACAGACAGCTACCTACAACAGTGCACCCAGACCTTTCTTACTCCAGGACTATAATAATCTCATGTCAGAGATCTTTGACTCTGCGGTCGCGCACAGTCAGCGATCCGTATTATGGAGCTATCAGAGACATTCGTCGTTTATATTATACAAGTTTCATTTTAATTTATAAATATTATTATCTTATTCTGGTGCCACATACAAGTGCGCCCCAGTATACTCCTTTCACAACCCTACAGCGGAGTTTAACAAACTTGACACATATTTGGGAGTACCTTGTACATCAAATGTTTGGTAAATTTATCTATGTGTATACCATTATTACACTAGAAAGAACTGCTAGTGCTAAGGTGCACTAGTATAAATCATAATCTGGTTATGAGTAAATTGTCTTGTAAACATGGTTGCTGACAAATAAATCACGTAAAGCTGGTTCAGTATACAATCCTAATGGTCATGATAGTAATATAGGATTGGGCAAGGGAAAGGACGAGTCACAGCTGAAGCCTATGAGCATGTTGAAGTGACTGCATCATAAAGTCAATTTCTTTTTCTTTAGAGCAGGTTCAACAACTTACAAGGGAACCTCCCCATCGCAGCCCCCTCAGATTTAGTTATAAGTTCGCACAGTGGACAGGCCTTGAAAAACTAAACACAGATCAATCGAGAAAACAGGAACAGGTTGTGTGGAACTACGAAAAAAAAGCAAAATATACAAACCGATTAGTCCATGCACAGGACAGGCAACATCAAGGCCAATGTGAGCTCAGGAGCGCCGTGGTCCCGTGGTTTGCGTGAGCAACTGCGGAACGAGAGATTTTTGGTTCAAGTCTTCCCTCGAGTGAAAAGTTTAGTTTTTTATTTTCAGACAATTATTATCTGTCCGTCTGAGCCGATCACTTTTTTTGGGAGTGATTAACACATCCACAAGAAAACCTAAATCGGGCAAGGTAGAAGAATCTTTTTACCCATTCGCCAAGTATACAAGTTAGGTGGGTCGACAACATATTCCTGTCATGTGACGCACATGCCGTCACCAGTGTCGAATAGAATACATCAGACGTGTTTTCCTGTGGAGGAATCGGTTGACCTATAACCTTGCGATCAAACGTTTTCGGTTCCCATTGGAGAGGTGCGTCCTTTCGTCTACTAATCGCACGGTTTTGCGGTGCGGTCACAAAACACAGACACTAAACTTATTACAGTGAACAGAGACGTCAATGAACGAACGAACAAATCATAATTTTGCGAAAATAAAAAAAAGAAAGTTTTCAGTCGAGGGAAGACTTTTTTTTAGAGTAATAGCAGACACTCTATCCATTTTTTTTACATGGCAGACGCACTATTCATGTTTTTTTTTTAAGCGGTCGTGCGGTTCGAGACGGTAGCGCCTTTAACCGCTTTTTTTCCCAACTATGCTGACCGTTTTTTTTATTAGTCCCCCCTTTTTTCTCCAGGATCCCCGGCTTAATAAACAATCGCGTAAACAACTCCTTTTTTGTGGCGCATTAGCGCTCTTTTTTCACTTTTTTATATTTTTTTGTATTTTTAATTTTTTGTGTTATTTTTTAATTTTTTTTCTCTGCCAACCTTTTTTTAGATAGATGGAAAAAGGTGTCTTTCAGTTACGATAAACAAAATTAGAATGTACATCCGTAACAACAACAGAACAAGAGTTCCTTCTAAACTATGAAATAGAACGTGAAACCAATAGTGCGATGATAGATAATAAAGAAAGAAAAATGTAACCAAATCCCGCACGCCATTCCATGTGCATGGCCCATCTGCGTACAGATTCCATGTTCCAAATTGGTACAACATTTCGTAGCGTGTGGAGCTCCATGAAGGCGGTCATCCTCTGCCTGGTACTCCCCAACTGTGAGGGGGGTTATCGAAGACACTGCGCAAATAGTTGGCAAATAGTTGTCGGTATAGGGGTGTACACTCAAGTGTGCTATGACTGTCCTGGAGAAATTGCCAGTAATCAAGCACCATCTTCTCATCATCTAGGAAGAGGTAGTATATGGAGATGCCTTTAAACCATGTGAGAGCGTGAGTCTTCGCAGGTGGGAAATAAGTATCCTCTGGACAAAGGAGGAGCCGTGGCTCAATTGTGCGAGGCGCGATACGTAGGTAGCAGGCGAGGATCTTCTGCACTAGCAGCCATACCTCTAACGCCGATCCACATGTTAAACGGTGTTCGTCAGTATCCACGAGGTGGCAATGTGGGCAAAGGAGGGAATCCGCCATCCCAATAGCGTGCAGCCTTTGTCGCGTTACAACCTTCCCGTTCACCACCTGGTACCACGCGGCTCGTACCCGCGTGGGGAGAAACGACTTCTGGACCGCTCTCCACACTGCAGGCCATAGTGTCGTAAGGCTCTTCCTCTCAATCACATTGCGAGAGATGGACCTTAGCAGCAGTCTGTAAAAGTCTGTCGCCTTGGGAGTGCGAGTGTTGGGAAGGTCTGGGTGCACGTAACTATACTCAAGAATAAATGCCGAGAGGTGACAGAGTGAGGGTATATTGTGCGCAACCGTGACAGGTGGCAGAAGAGACGCCGGCAGCAATTCCTCTAACAGACGACCCGTAAGGGAAGCATCTTTGTGGGTCCACAATTTCATCATTGTGCACAAGTATAATGCTGTAGCCCTCGCTCGTACATTGATAAGTCCCAGTCCGCCATCAAGCGGAGGGAGGGTGAGTGTTTCGTAGCGGACTTTGAATAGGTGTCCGGCGGTAAGGTAATATCCAAACGCTGCTTGCAGTCTGTGTGCCATCGCTGTCGATATCGGTAGGACCTGGGCCATGTGGATCATCTTAGTTGCCACGTGAAGGTTGAGGTATTCCACACGCTGTAGGAGGTCCATCCGTCGAAGTAAGTTCCGGCGAACTACTGTGCGTATTGCCTGTAGTAATCGTGCATAGTTCATGGCAGCCGTGCGGCGCACATCCTGTGTAAATGTTATGCCCAAGAACCGGATCTTGTTAACTAGTGGGAGTGGGGCTAAAGCGTCCTCCTGTAGACCTCTCCCAATGGGCATCGCTGCCGACTTGGCCACATTCATGAGGCTGCCCGCTGCCAAACCATAGCGATTGATCCATTGTATCACCGAGCGTACCTCGTCACCAGATCGGACCAGTATTAGAAGGTCATCAGCATATATCCTGCAGTGAAAGGTGTGATCCCTCAATGACATGCCCGAGAGCCTGTTTTTCAACCCTCCGACAAGTGGTTCGAGTGCTATAGCGTAAAGGATCATGGAGAGAGGGCATCCTTGGCGAACTGACCGTCGGATCGGAAAGGGACCCGCAATCCGTCTATTCACCAGTACACGGGATGCAGCTCCATGGAAAAGGCGCTGAAAGATGTCGATAAAGTCAGGCGGGAAGCCCATGCGGGCCATAACGGACAGAAGGAACTTGTGGTGAACTCTGTCGAAGGCGTGGTCGAAATCAATGGAGATCAGAGCAGCTCGAAGGCGACAGGATGTGGCGATGGCTATTAAATCCCTGCATTCACTGGTTGGCGTTTGCATGTTGGTCACTCCGCCCTGTGTCGTTTGCTCCATTGAGAGGAGTAGGGGCAGAACCTTCTTTATGCGGCTGGCGAGTAGTCGGTCGAAGATTTTATAGTCCGAGTTGAGCATTGTAATTGGCCTGTAGTCCTCGACCGTCCGACCTCAGGAAGGCTTGTGTAGCGGTATATGGAGACTTTCCACGAATGCAGGTGGTACGTGGGAACCAGGGGTCATCAGTTCTTGGTACATGATGATCCACCGGGGCATCATGAGATCGCGGAAAGTACGATAAAACTCGAGCGGCAGTCCGTCTGGCCCGGGAGATTTGTTGAGTGCTCCCTTATTAAGTGCGTCCTCGATGTCGTCTCGTGTAATCCCACCTAACAGCGTCGCCGCTGCTGCATTGTCGAGGGTGTGCGACACGTGCTGCTTCCTCGTCCTCTGTATTCACCTCGTCGTAAAACCGGCGATAGTGATCTGCGAAGGCTGCTGTAACCGCCGCCTGAGTCATTACGACCCTACCACCTGGCAATACGAGGTCCGTGATCAGCTGCTGTCGGCGACGGCGGCTGTCGAGCACGATGTGATGCATAGACGGGTTTTCTCCTTCCAATCGGTCTTGACGTCGCGATCGCACTACGACCCCCTCCAAACGTTTCCTCGTAAGAGACAATATTTTCCCTTTAATTCGGCGGCTTTCCATTTGTCGGTTTGGAGATGGTGGTTGGCTGTCGAGTTCGCGAAGCATCGTGTAATAAAAGTCCAATGTGTGACGATGCCAAGCTGCGATATCTTTTCCGAATTGTGTTAGCACACGCCGAAAAGCTGGTTTTGCACAGTCCACCCACCATGCTAGAGTCGATGGGTATCGGGGAAGACGACGTTCGCAATCCAGCCATGTGTTGGCGATAATCTGACGGCATTCCGGGGCTTGAAGATGTGCCACATTCAGCTTCCAGGGTCCTCGGCTGCGCCATATCCGCTGCTGTTGTAGAGTGAGTGTGCATATAAAAGCGCTATGATCGGAGAAGGCAAGCGGCCAACGTTCGGCGTCCAATACTCCCGGTGCTAGAGCTCGTGAGACATAAATGCGGTCTAGGCGACTGGCGGAGTGACTAGTAAGGTATGTAGGCCCGGGACGTTCACCGTGCACTGTCTCCCACGTGTCGGTGAGAAGCAGATCTCGAACCAGGAGCCGAAGTTCTTGACAAGTCGAGAAATGTGGGACTTGGTCTTTGGGGTGGAGCACACAGTTAAAATCGCCGCCGAAGATATATTGCTCGAAGCGGCTGATAAAGAGGGGGGCGATATCCTCCGAGTAGAACAGCGATCGTTCGTGGCGTTGGTCAGTTCCTAATGGAGCGTAAATGTTAATGATGCGCGTGCCCAGTGCTGGTGATCGCCAGCCCCCTTCCTGACGGAAGGTAAGTCACTTCTTCGATGGCAATTCCGTCGCGCACTAGTATTGCCGTACCGCTGCCATCCCGGTCCGCCGGTGACACATATGTCACATAACCGTAGAAAAGGGGGAGGGCCGCTATATATACTTCTTGCAACAGGGCAATGTCAACATCCGAAGAACGAAGCATCTCACGCAGCAACTGGATCTTCACTGCCGTTCGTATCGTGTTGAGGTTAAGCGTGGCGATACGAGAAGCTTGTTGCCGAACCGCAGGTGTTAAGTTATCCATTAAGACTGGAATTACCGATGACGCTTCTGGCTGTATTGACACCTCCGCATCCCCCCAAACCTCACCGGCAGTCCTTTCTAGAGAGCCGGCGCCAATGCCGTGGGCCCTGTTGGCGTAACTTGCATGGTTCCGTTGTCGTCGTGGTCATCCGCCCACGTCGGGGAACTGAAAGCAAGATCGGCCGCCCTAGCTTCCTCAGGGCACGGCACGGGCGCTTGCAATCCAGAAGGTGGTGGGCAGCATCTGTCCTGCATCTCGGCATCCGATTTTGCCACTGTAGATATATATGGTTTGTCCTCAGTTTCGTTCGGTGGTGCCACACTGCAGCAAATGGCGGCTGCCTCTGTGGTAGCGTCGTCATCGAAAGCGGAATCGTCATCCTCTGGAGGCTGTGTCGCATCCCGTTCGGAAGTTGCTCTACGCCTCCGCTTCCGGCGCTTCGGAGAGCGTTGCTTCCTGGTGTGTTCTTCTGTGTCAGACGATGGCAAAGATTCACGACGTTCCGGCACAAAGGCAGCCGTAGGCACAATAAGCGAGTCTACGGCCATGCTATCGTCATGTATGTTGTTATCCGTCGACGGGGGCGGCGGCATCGGAGTTGAATCCGTAGCTTGTGGAACGGGTGTGTCATCATCGCCCTGTATTGGAGCATGGAGCCGCGACCCAACAGTGGATGTCGGCTGTCGTGGTGAAGTGGTAGCTGTCGTGAGGGCTGCTGCATAAGTCACAGGAAGCAGCGTCGGCTGCGATGACGGGTCCGCTTCAGCCGGCGGCAGTTGAGTGATTCGACGTTGCATACATTCTGATCTGAGGTGTCCCTCCTTCCCACAACCAGAGCAGGTCTTCGGTTGCCCATTGTAGATGACGATGGCACGGCAGCCACCGATATTCAGATATGAAGGTACATGTCTTTTAAGTTCTATTCGGACCTGGTGGACGCCGTTCAGCACAGGATATGTCTGGAATTGCGTCCATTTTTCCGCAATATGATCATGGACCGTGCCGTGGGGGCGCAGCGCTGTCACGACGTCCTCCGCCGGTAGTTCGAAAGGAAGTTCGAAAATTCTGATCGTGCGAAGTCCCATGCCAGAATAATCGACGTGCACAGTCCCCACATTGCCATCAGCATGGCAGAAACGGAGGCCCTGTTTCGCGTCCCGAAGGATCCGTTCACATGTTGCGTCGTTGATGATCTTGACATATACGATACTACTCACAATGGACAAGTGAATGCCGAGAATGTCGGTCGCCGGGATTTTAACTTCTTCTCGTAGAAATCGTTCGACTTCGAGTGCTTTGGGCCGTGCAAATTCGTTGCGGAATGTAAATTTGAGCGTCGATTTTCTGTATTGGTGCGCCATAGTGATCTATAAGCTGAGTACGGCACGAGCGAAACGGCCGAGTACTATGTAAACAACACGAGCGCTCGCTCCGCGGCAGGAACACAAACAGCGCGTCCTCACCGCAGCACAGCCAAAGGCCAACTGACGTGAACCGAGGACCTCTCGTTCCGCAGGTGCTCACGCTGGCCACGGGACCACGGGGCTTCTGAGTTCACATCAGCCTTGATGTTGAATATCTTGCACATGGACTACTCAGTTTGTATATTTTGCTTATTTTTTTCATAGTTCCACACAACTTCTTCCAGTTTTCTCGATTGATCTGTGTTCAGTTTTTCAAGATCTATCCACTGTGCCAACTTATAACTAAATCTGAGCGGGGTGCGATTGGGAGGTTCCCCTGTTAGTACTGACCAATGTGTATTTCATTCAGTGTACCAAAACATCTGAACTGGATATTATTTTTTCAGTGATGTGCAGAGATACAAGAGGTTCTCGGCAAGAGATTTCCAACAGCCGTAGTTGGTGATTACCGTAATATTGGTAACGTGATGACCAGCATAATCACTACTCTTCATAGTAGAGATCCTTCTGAGATCCAAACAACATATATAGTCACGAATGTTGAAGTATGAATACCAGTAGTAAATTGCACCTATACCATGAAGAGAGGTAGGAGACTGGATAATGGAAGGTGCAAAAAGTAGCAAAGGTAAGGTAGTGGAACTTGACCATTTCTACTTACCTCAACATCGAGTTTATCTACCTGATCAGAAAAAGCTAAGTATTCTAATGAAATTACAGAATGGATGAAGCAACAGTGCTTTACATCGGAGTGAAAAGGCAAAAGTGAAAGTGAACTCTGAATAAGACAACATCAATAAGTGTGCCATGAGATTTCCAATTAGACATGGAATAACCTAACATTTATACTGTGGCTCTCAGTGGCCTTGTATGTGCAGTCTTAAGAAAACCTAACAGTATCAAATCCTCAATAATCAAGAATCGTGAAAACAAGGTACCAATATAATTTTTATAAGCATGGGAATTGCATTAGGTAAAAAAATTATTATGTACACTCATTTTGTAGATCAGAATAAGCATATATGAAAGTTGGTAATATAGTAAGCACATCTGTACAAAATTTGGGAATCAGCATAGTTCCTGAAAAATACCAAAATAATTTATACAAAGCTGAACGGCGAAAAAATAGCAGTAGTGTAATGTCTTCAGAATGCAATATGTCGAACTGAAAAAATTATTTACGCAGTCAAGATTGGTGTATATCTGTATTGGTGCATAACGTACCTGGTTACATAAATTTTGTAGAATAAGTGACGTAAAATTTTCTTTTCAAATGATTGCTGCTGAAAAAAATTGTGCGTATAATTTCGTTCATAATCACAGCCGTATTCTTATCTTATTGGTTTTTCAGTAATTTCTCATTATCGCTACACGATCGAAACTGAAATTCTGTGCATATCATTCAGGTGTTGCATAGCTACAAAAGATGTAAGAGATGGAAAAATTCAGTGTCTCAATGTCAAAATCATGTGTAACGCCGCAGTTTTGGAATGCAAAATCATGTAAAATGTAAATTATGTGATGGCAGACTCTGCTATGTTGTATTTACAAAGTGAAATTTAATTTATCCAGCTCTGTTTGGCTTGGCATAATATTTTTGAGATGAACGTAGTAGTGCCTGGTTTTGGAAATCGACGTTTTTAAATAAATCTGCCTGACAGTTAGCTGCTGCTGGTATTGAACCCTGATTATGTTACTGCTGATTGATGTGTTACTGATGACTTGGCGACTGATTTCGTAGAATCTGTGCACTTCTGTTAAATCAGATGGACATTGCTTGAAATATGCGGAGATGAGTTTTGGTTTGGTCGGCGTTGCGCTAGATTGCTTTGAACTAAGCTGTGGCCTGCGTTGTGCAGCCAGGCGGTACTGTTGACCGCGCCGCTGCTGGTTTCAAGGACAGCATGGAGCTTAGGTGCTGCAGATATCATACTTTGTCTGCAAATGGTTCAAATGGCTCTGAGCACTGTAGGACTTAATATCGATGGTCATCAGTCCCCTAGAACTTAGAACCACTTAAAACTAACTAACCTAAGGACAGCACACAACACCCAGTCATCACGAGGCAGAGAAAATCCCTGACCCCGCCGGGAATCGAACCCGGGAAACCAGGGCGCGGGAAGCGAGAACGCTACCGCACGGCATACTTTGTCTGCACATGGCCTCTATGCTTTCAATTGGCTGTACTACCGATTGAACTTGACTTTGAATAGTGTTTAACACTAGAGGACTCTCAGTGTTATTAGAGCTGTTTTCGGTTTGTATAGGATAACTGTGCGGGGTCGGTATATCGGAATCTGTAAGCTTTTGCTCTGCATTGAATAAACTGTGAACTGAATACAAAATAGTTTCTTCCCGTTGCGTAGCCTGTTGTGAAATTAATTTGGAACTGTTTTTGGCAATGTCCTGACGGGCTGTCTCGTTAGATAGAACTGATTGAGCGTAGATAACAAAAACCTGTTCACACTAAATGACATCTGCATGTATACTGGTCTTCTGCACATGCTTAGCCGGCCAGTGTGGCCACGCGGTTAAAGGCGCTTCAGTCTGGAACCGCGCGACCGCTACGGTCGCAGGTTCGAATCCTGCCTCGGGCATGGATGTGTGTGATGTTCTTAGGTTAGTTAGGTTTAAGTAGTTCTAAGTTCTAGGGGACTGATGACCTGAGAAGTTAAGTCCCATAGTGCTCAGAGCCATTTGAACCATTTTTTTTGCACATGCTTACTTCGAAGCTTGCTATCATGGCTTAGGCTTTTTTGGACTTGTGCTGAAAGTATTACTCTGAGCGGTTTCACAAATTTTATCTGAAATATTCCAAATTTTGCTTGACAGTGTCAGGTCAACTGTGCCAGAAGATAATTTTTTTTGAGAGCTGCTGTCAATTGTAGTACTCTAACATAATCGGAGAGAATACGCAGCTCGCTTGAATTATAACTGTTGTGACCATCATTCTTATGGGTTATGACATCATATTGGGCTGGCTTATTGTCGATCATAAAACTCTGTTTGTTGAAAATAACATCCGCACCCGTGCTGGAATTCTGAATGCGACTTCCACGAAGTTGACGTGTTTTATTAATTGTAGTAATGTGCATCGTCCTCTTGTAGCTGTTAATTTTGGGTTCTGACTGTAGTTTGTCATGATTATACGTTGCTGCTTTGAAAGAGATAAACAGAATGCTGATATACTGTGTGGTTTCACGGGAGTCCGTAGCAATAGTAGATCGAACAGAAGAGTTGTTAGAAAAATTTTGTTTCTCGGTATGGAGTGCTAAGTATGTCAGTGGGCTGTGAGGGGTGTACGTAGTTTGCATTTGCCCAGTATTAGTTGCACAGTCCAAAGATTCAGTGTAAGGGAAATTGCCTTTTCCTAAAAAAAATTTTGCGTTGTGGCGCAGTGACAATGTAAAATTTCTGGTACGCATCACGGAAGGAAACAAACTCCGTTCTGTCTTGAGACAAAATGTAGCGCCTGATGTTTGATTGTTGGCATAATTAATCTGAGGGAAATAAAAGTTATTTATTGTGGTATGATTTTCTTGTATGAGTCTGGTCTGCAAATCGATAGGTGGGGAATAGCATTTATCAGCACAAAGGCTGACTGAAACAGAACTGTTTGCACACGATGAAGCGGAAAGCTGTAGTGTGAACGGAAGGTTTTCACAACAAAAGGCGCCCTTGTGTGTACCAGTTCTGGGTTGACAGAAAACTATTTTACTGTTAGTGTCATCATGCTTGATAACTTCACTATAAACTGTTTCTTACTGCATGGGTGGCTCAATAGAGCGGTCATGAGCGTCACTCCTGACGGAACTGTCATTGGTATCAATGAAGTGTAATGAAATTTCTGACGTGGGGAATTTAGCTTTGTTATCAGATTTTGTAGGCACAATTGGTTCATTAATGTTTGCAGAAATTATCAAACTGCTGTTTCTGACGGTAGCATTGGAGGAAAAACTGACAATTTCATGCTGATTAATAGAGGTGATGGTTAATTTGTCGGTAAAATATTGCTCGGTATTGTCGATGTAATTTTCAGTAGAATGTGGGTTTGCGACGTGGCAACGTCTGTAACGGAATCCATACAAGCGTCAACATGAACTTTAATACATGCATCTAACAGAGTGTCTTGTTGATCTGTTCCTGCATTAAACGATTGGATTTCATCTGAAAGTATTTTATAGGTTTCACTAAACTGATGGCTTAAAGCATTAATATCTACCAACATCTACCTCAGCGTTTCCGCTATGCCGGTATCGACAGTTTGAGCAGATGAGAAATTAGGACATACTGTCAGGAAACAGTACATTAGGGCAAAGGAACACACGTTTTCTGTGGCGCTTTGCGAAAGTTGCACCACAGAGTGGTTACTATCGTTTTCAACACTGTTGTCCATAATCGGAAAATCGTCTATTTCGGTATCTTTAATTGTGAGTTTACGCGCCGGAAACTTCATACTTTTGAGCGGCATCGTAATTCACATACAGTGTCAAAACCCAAAGACAAAAAATTTGAGCAATCAAATCAACGGAAAAAAAGTCAAACAATTATTATCTCTACAAAGTGGTTGAGAGAAAAGAATATATACACCTGACTATCTTAATATCAAAACTTTCACAAAGCGAATGACTGGCAGAGCTGTCGCCAAGTGTAACATTCTTTTAATTAATAAAGAGAAAATCTTACCATTAAGTTCAATGAATGTCTGAACTATGGAATGGGTACAGAACACAAATTGTCGTGTAGCGTGTTGTAACTGCAAGTGGTGTGTTTAGTATGTTTTATTGTCAGAAAAACTTTACAGAAATTGACTAGGCAGTGCAACTCCCAATACCAGTAAAGAAATACAGTCACTGCAAAATACATTCAGCCCCGTAGGCACTGAATCATCTGACCCTGTTCGAAACTGGAAACTTTGGTCCTTGTGCACATAGCAAATAAATTAAATTCTCTTACCTCTAAAGCAGCAACGGTGGAACGAGATATATTATGGTCTCTCGTAAAAAAAAATATAAATATTCTAACTACAGGCTCAGCAGTGTGCATTGCTGGCAATAATATTTGAAATGCACGTAAAATTTATGTGGCTGATAAACGAGAACATTTAAGAAAATCCATCTTCTTTAAAGGATATGACCTGGACTCGGAGGCGGTGCTGAGTATGGTGAATTACTAACACTCAGTTTTTTAAGAAAATGATATTGCAATTTAGGTTGTCTTTTCAAAAGCACCTGACAACTAAAGTTACATTACTTACAATTGATTCACAAACTATGCGACTTAAACAGTAAGTATTATCTAACTTCATTAATGCAGCATAAATGAAAATCATCAAATTAAATATAGCTCTGTTAACAAATCTTAGAAACATTACAATATGAAATATCTAACTAGCTCTTTTATCAAAACAGTTTACGTACATTGCGGGGTCACTCAACAATTACAAATTATCAGCCAACTCATCTACACTAACGCGCTGGCAAAACCATAATTGTTTAGTATCTTTACCTTGGTAGCATGAAGATTTCTGCTTCCATGTTCGACAATATTGACATATCTTAATTAACTAACACTTGCTGACTTCACACAGCACACCACAAAATCCTTTCCGTCACGGACAGCTACCTACAACTGCGCGACCAGCACCCTCTTACTCCAGTACTACAATAATTTCAGACCAGAGGTCTTTGGCTCTGCGGTCGCGCACAATCAGCGATCCGCATAACCGAGCCTATCAGACTTTCATTAATATTCTTATCGTATTCTGGAGCCACATGCAAGTGCATCCCAGTATACTCCTTTCAAGATAAATACACCATTTCGCGTCACCAGTAACGATACAAGACAGAAAAGGTAGGTGTCGTTCACGATACAACTAATGACCAGCAAGCAGAGATGCACATACGGCCACCCGTTGATTCTGGTGGTTTTGGTTTAGAGCATGCGGTAACCGTAGACTCGATTTCTTAACCTTCCTCACTGCATGCAAATATTGCAGTTCGTCACGTTTGCCAGTTATCGAGTACAACGAAGTGGATTTAACACGTTTAAGTGATCTTCATCAATCCCCGAATATCTTCCTGAACGTGGAGTATCACTAATATCAAAACCATCCTCCTTAAAATGATAACACCATTTTCATCTACATCTACATTTATACTCCGCAAGCCACCCAACGGTGTGTGGCGGAGGGCACTTTACGTGCCACTGTCATTACCTCCCTTTCCTGTTCCAGTCGTGTATGATTCGCGGGAAGAACGACTGCCGGAGAGCCTCCGTGCGCGCTCGATTCTCTCTAATTTTACATTCGTGATCACCTCGGGAGATATAAGTAGGTGGAAGCAATATATTCGATACCTCATCCAGAAACGCACCCTCTCGAAACCTGGACAGCAAGTTACACCGCGATGCCGAGTGCCTCTCTTGCAGAGAGTGCCACTTGAGTTTGCTGAACATCTCCGTAACACTATCACGCTTACCAAATAACCCTGTGACGAAACGCGCCGCTCTTCTTTGGATCTTCTCTATCTCCTCTGTCAACCCGACCTGGTACGGATCCCACACTGATGAGCAATACTCAAGTATAGGTCGAACGAGTGTTTTGTAAGCCACCTCCTTTGTTGATGGACTATTTTCTAAGGACTCTCCCAATGAATCTCAACCTGGCACCCGCCTTACCAACAATTAAATTTATATTATCATTCCACTTGAAATCGTTCCGTACGCATACTCCCAGATATTTTACAGAAATAACTGCTACCAGTACTTGTTCCGCTATCATATAATCATACAGTAAAAGATCCTTCTTTCTATGTATTCGCAATACATTACATTTGTCTATGTTAAGGGTCAGTTGCCGCTCCCTGCACCAAGTGCATATCCGCTGCAGATCTTTCTGCATTTCGCTGCAATTTTCTAATGCTGCAACTTCTGTCTATACGTCAGCACCATCCGCGAAAAGCCGCACGGAACTTCTGACACAATCTACTAGGTCATTTATATATATTGTGAAAAGCAATTCTCCCATAACACACCCCTGTGGCACGCCAGAGGTTACTTTAACGTCTGTAGACGTCTCTCCATTGAGAATAACACTCTTCAATCCAGCCACACAGCTGATCTGATATTCCGTAGGCTCTTACTTTGTTTATCAGGTGACAGTGCGGAACTGTATCGAACGCCTTCCGGAAGTCAAGGAAAATAGCATCTACCTGGGAGTCTGTATCTAATATTTTCTGGGTCTCGTGAACAAATAAAGCGAGTTGGGTCTCATATGATCGCTGTTTCCGGAATCCGTGTTGATTCCTACAGAGTAGATTCTGGATTTCCAGAAATGACATGATACGCGAGCAAAAACCTTGTTCCAAAATTCTGCAACAGATCGATGTCAGAGATATAGGCCTAAAGTTTTGCGTATCTGCTCGACGAGCCTTCTCGAAAACCTTCTGCTCCTCTAGAGACTTGCGGTAAACGGCTGTTAGAAGGGCGGCAAGTTCTTTCGCGTACTCTGTGTAGAATCGAATTGGTATCCCGTCAGGTCCAGTGGACTTTGTTGTTTCTTCCAGTGCTCTGTCCAGTGGCATTATCCCCATACATGGTGCAAATATTTCTACTGCGTCCGCTGCTGACACCACTCTATTGAACACAAACAGAAGACTACGTCGGCAGTTTTGTGATTTCTCCGCTTGGTTCTCCATTTTCTAGGGTCCACAGCTCCAAATGACAAAATGACAGTATGTAAACTCAGTAACAGTCGCTTACAATAAGAAACGGCAACCAGAATACGAACAAGCAAAACAAAAACACTGCGCACTTATGCACCAAATTAATAAATTTGAATTAAATGTGTTTGGGTAATGGGCAGCGTCATTGTAAAATACTAAAGCAACTGAATCTCCTACGTTTCTACCGACATGCTACTGTCCACTTCAGGACAACATTGTTCAGAGAATGACTGTATAATCTGCCGTATTACACTCAAGGGTCCTTCAACATTCTACATGCCTTTACAAGACTGTACACATTTTGAATACCAAGAAAAACCTTCCTATATTCGTGTTAACGCACATGATAATATTTAATGATATGAATAACTGTGAGATAATCAACTTACAAGACCGGATGACTAAATAGAAACTTTATATTAATTGCCAAGGGTTCTATCGGAAGTGTAAACTCCAGCAAAGAAGTCGAGCGAGAAGGCAAAGCTGTTGGTACACTGAACATGCTTTCGCTTCAAATTTCCGACCGGTCATCGAGCTTTAGGTTCCCCGCGGTTTCTCCAAATGCTCCAGACAAGTGTCACGATGGCTCCTTTGAAATGGGCATGACCGATTTACCTCCTCATCTTTTTGTAACAAGAGTTTGCCCTCTGATGACCGTGCTGTCGATGGAACATTGAAAATCATCCACTTTTCCTATCTCAAACTAAAAATTAGTATTTTCCGCGTTGAGCACGACTGTGAAGTATCTCGTGTAAATGAATATGATGTTCCACACTGCACAGTTACGGAAATGCAGCGTAAACATACGCCCATGTCAACGTAGCCCACAACAGTGTAGTTTCCAGAGGCTCGCTTTTTTATTACAATACAAAGCGTCTGTACAGATTGTAAACCAATCAACACAGACTCATGGCCCCAGGCGGAGCAAGAGAGATTGTTATTTCGTTCACTGACTACGTTGATCTGTCTGAATACGGCGCCAAACAGTATGGAAGTGAAACATGGACGATAAGTAGTTTAGACAAGAAGAGAATACAAGCTTTCGAAATGTGGTGCTACAGAAGAGTGGTGAAGATTAGATGGGTATATCACGTAACAAATGAGGAGGTATTGAATAGAATTGGGGAGAAGAGTAGTTTGTGGCACTACCTAACTAGAAGAAGGGATCGGTTGGTAGGACATGTTCTGAGGCATCAAGGGATCACCAATTTAGTACTGGAGGACAGTGTGGAGGGTAAAAAACGTAGAGGGAGGCCAAGATATGAATACACTAAGCAGATTCAGAAGGATGTAGGCTGCAGTAGGCACTGGGAGATGAAGAGGCTTGCACAGGATAGAGTAGCATGGAGAGTTGCATCAAACCAGTCTCAGGACTGAAGACCACAACAACAACAACAACCTCAAAGTTCAGGAGACTTGCTAAGAAAAATGAACAGCCTTCATGCAAAGGTAATTTACAGTAGCAGATGGGTAGATTATTACTTATTCTTTGAAAGAGGCATGAGCCGGTTGATGCTCCCATTGATCACACGATTTGATATGTGTCTGGAAGCAGATGAAGGGCCTATCAGTGTGCGTATTATTATATGATATGATACGTGTGTAACTGTAGAAGTTTTGCAGATATACTGAAACAAACAGTTAGATGACATGTACCCATTTGTTCTCTCTGGGATAGCCCACATGTAAGCATCACTTCACGAAGAAAATGTACCACCAGAGTATTATTCGGGAAGGTATGTGACAGTTCCTCTATTATACCATTCCTACCAACCCCCCCCCCCCCCCCCCCTAACGTGTCGAACAACGCAAGTCACCTGAGCTCACGCTGCACGGTCATATGTGGACTAAGATGTGCGCCCAAGTTTTGTACTTCTTTCTTTCGTCTATCAGTTAAAGTATTTAATCTTCCACCAAAGGTGCCTACTGGGTTAACAATATTCTACCTATGTCTGTCTATGAACCGTCTGTGAGTGCCCTATTTAGAGACAACCACTCCTCTTCAACAGGGCGGACCACTCTTAGGTTCCTTATTGCGGTATCCACAGTCTTATCGAAATTCAGTACTTCAGTATCCCACTCGGTCCCATATTAATTCTTTCGGATTTATCTTAAACTTCGGTGTACTCTTCTTCATTACTAAAGTGTGATGTGAGTCTATATACGCTCTTGGGTAGCCCTTACAAACCAACATCTGATTTCGGAATCTCTGCCTTGTTATGATGTAATCTAACTGAAATCTTCCTTATCTTTCGGCCTGATCCAAGTATATCTCATCCTCTTATCGTTATTGAGCAGAGAATTCGCTATTGCAGTCTGAAATTTATTGCAAAACTCAATTCGTCTTTCTCCTCTCTCGTTCCCACTGCCAAGTCCACATTACTCGTAAACCTTTCTTCTATTCGTTCCCCTAGAACCGCGTTCCAGTGCCTCGTGACCATTTGATTTCCATCTCCGATTAAAGCCAATCTGTCCTTTCACTGACCTCACATCATTTCCCTATCTATTCATCTGCTGCTTGCTACATTGCTGCTTGCCTGAACTATCCTTGTCGGTGTAAGTTGGCTGCCGAACCTAATGAGAACAATTCTGTCACAAAACTTTTCACAGTAGCTCACTCTCTGCCCTACCTTCCTATTCATAAATAATCGTACACCCGATATACCATTTTCTGCTGCTGTTGTAAGTACTCTATATTCGTCTGTCGAGAAATCCTAGTCTTCTTTCTATTTCAGTTCACTAACCGCCACTAAATTTAGATTGAACCTTTTTATTTCCATTTTCAGCTTTTCTATTTCCTTTAATGTTCAAACTTCTGACACCCCACGCTCCGACTCGTTCGCAGCTCGTGATCTAGTGCCTAGCGTTGCTCCCTCTGGATTACAGGATCCCGCGTTTGATTCCTGTACAGGTTGGGGATTTTTCTCTGCCCAGGGAATGGGTGTTTGTGTTGTTCTCGTCATTTCATCATCATCATGATTCGTGACAGAGGCTAAATAGGACTGTGTAAAAAATTGGGACTTTGTACGGGCGCTGATGACCGCGCAGTTGAGCACCCCACAAACCAAACGTCAGCATCACGCCATCACGCTGCGACTCGTAGAATGTTATCCTGTCATTGGTTCTTCCACCTTTTTCAGGTCGTCACTTTCTCTTTGGCAGTCCCCTCACGGAGATCCGAATGGGGGACTGAAGCTGTCCTCGACGCAAATAGGAAACTGTCATTAACATCACTAGAAGAGTGTATGTAGACTTGCGCCAAGTGGTTCATGAGTTCTCGTAACCACAGGCTTCTGTCGAGACATTTTCAGCAAGCTCAGAGGACCTCTCAAGCTCAGCTAACACGGTACTGTTGCGGCCTCGGAAGTATATACGTGCTCGCGAAAGACGTGCCTTACGAAATAATAAGGTCTGGCTCCCCACGTCATTTTGTCGTAAGAGCAGTCTGTGTGCCGATGGCGACGGGTTTTGCTCTCAATGCTACACGCAGCCTTAAGAACATATCGCTATCGTTTTGTGTTCTGTTTTCTTTTCTTCTCGCGGTATGACCGTTCTATCAAATAGGACTGTATCTGAGCTGTGATGGAAGTCAACTGCACGACGTATGTTACATAGCTGTATCATGTAGCTTGTAAGGTTGTGCCACTGTTCTTTCACACGGTATACCAATTTCTGGGTTTACGCTAAGCTAACTGGAGGCATTGTGTGCCGCGCTAAGTAACCACAAGAGAACATTTCTCGTATGACCATCACGTCCACTTCTCAGGCCTCTTCAGTGTCAACGAACATATGGTAGTGTTACTGTGGTAGTACGCAGCTTCCGGTAACACGTGCTGTGTTGCGTGTGTTATTTATTGAGTGTATCATGTTATTGTAGGTAAGTGAAGTTCGATACGATCATTCAAGAACTTTATCACAGGAAAAGTTTTCGGTGTGTGGTCAATTTAATTCGCTAAGAAACATGGCATAGCTACTACAATTACATCAATCAACGAACTAAGTACCTGTAAACGAATATAATGAACTACTGCAAGTAGGAAACCAAACCTTATTCGTTCGGAAGCTATAATGTATGCTTGTTCAAATGAACTGCTAGTTACGTTAATATCTTCATGAATTTTCCCTGTATCTCTTCTGGAAGTATGTCATAATACTTTTTTTTTAGAAACTAATATATTTTGCTTGTCATTTGCGCGAGAAACGAGAAGATCAAATGAGAAAATGTGTAGTTCAGTGAGACGTGTTCATACTGCTGAGCTTCTCTATCAAAACACCTGACGTTTCTACTGGTTCGATTCATTGGAGCACTATGCGCACTACTCCACAGCTCATTAAGTAATTAATAAAAACGGTTGTAAGGTGGCTGTAATTTCACACTTTACAAGCACTCATCTACATACGTTGCCGTGATTTACAACTGGAATTAGGTATCATTTGATTGGTTTTACATCGTATATACGAATATTATATGAATATTTAACGAAGGCCTTGCAAATTATTCTTAACACTTATTGCATGAAAGGTGACAGAGTGTCTTTATTATCAAAACGGTGTAATTAATAATTGTCTATCCTAGTGGAGTCACACCTAGTCATACGTGACTGGCGACCACGGGGCCCCGAGCTGAGTCCTGGCATTGCTTCCTCTTACTTATGCCAGGCACCTCACTTTTATCTTTCCTATCTGGCCACCCTCGGCCAGCTCTTGTTCTTTTCAGACCCTGACGCTATTAGGTTTCGAGGGCTAGGGGTCTTTCATTTTCCAACCTATACTTCTCATGCAGCGTCTGACCCGGAGCGGGCGGCTGCAAAAGGCGTCTGATCCCATGTTAGGGGCGGCCTCCAGAACTGCGGAAGGCAACGGAATACCACCGCAGATTATCTTCCCTGCACAATGCAGTCTCCATTTTATGCACAAAAAAATGGCTTCCTCTCATGTTAAATCAGTGTCCGGAGGTAAAATAGTCCCCCATTCGGATCTCTGGGGGGGACAACTTGAAAGGAGGCAAAAAATCAAAACGAGAATTGGTGCCTGGAATGTGAGAACTCTGCTACAAGCAGGAAAACTAGAAAATCTTAAAAGAGAGATGGAAATGAATCATATGGACCTCGTAGGAGTTGCTGAGGTAAGATGGAATGGACATGGAGAGTTGCAGTCAGATGAATATGTATTCTACTACTCAGGAGGAGAAGTAAAAGGAATTAATGGAGTAGGAATGATTATGACAAAGGAATTGGCTAAATGTGTGGAATATGTAGACTGTGCAAATGACCGGGTTATTGGTGTAAGGCTGAAAGGAGCACAAAAAGATTTACTGATTGTCCAGGTGTATATGCCAACTTCAGAACATGATGACCAAATTGTAGAGGAAACGTACAATGTAATAGAGAGAATAATGGACGAAAATAAAAAATGCTGCAAAATAGTAATGGGAAACTGGAACGCCATTGTGGGAGAAGGGAAAGAGGGAAACATAGTAGGTAGTCATGGTCTTGGAAAGAGAAATGACAGAGGTGAATGGTTAATTGACTTCTGCAGGGAAAAGCAGCTGATAACGGCAAACACATGGTTCAAGAACTATAAGAGGAGGCTCTACACTTGGAAATCACCAGGGGATAAATACAGAAACAAAATCGATTTGATACTGGTAGAAGAAAGATACAGGAATGGAATCAAGAAGGTGCACACATTACCAGGTGCAGATGTTAATAGTGACCACAACTTACTCATGGCAAAAATAGAAATGAGAATGAAAAAACTGAAAAAGGCGACGATGGTGAAGAAGTGGGATTTAGAGAAGATAAGGTCCAACAAAGAACAAATTACAGAAATGCTGTCTCGGGAGTTTCTAAACACATCACGAGACAAAGAAGCACCTGATAATGCCAACGAGTACTGGAATACGCTGAAAGAAGGAATCATTAAAGCAGGACAGCAAAATGTAAGATATGTAAAAGGGAAAAGGTCAAAAAAACCGTAGGTCACACAAGAAATGATTTCCAAGATGGAGGAGAGAAGAAAATTGAAAAACAAGAACACTGAAAATGGAAGAAAGATATACCGAAGGTTAAATAACGAACTGCGAAGAGAAACAGAGCAGGCTAGGAAAAAAATGACTAAATGAGGAATGTGATGAAATTGAAGAACTGGACAGGAAGATACGACTTATTATACAACAGAGTAAAGACTATGACATGGGAACAAAACAGAGCAGGAAGTGCTACTATGGAAATTTTGAGTAAAGACGAAGAGGTAGTGTACAAAGATCGTGACGATGTCCTCCAGAGATGGGAAGAATATATAAAAGAGCTATATGACACAAATAGCAAACCAGAAATTCTGGAACTTGAATCACACAACAGTGTAAGTGATGAAGAGAAAGGACCGACCATCATAATGGAAGAAGTAAAGGCTGCCATTGCTGCACTGAAAAATGGCAAAGCAGTAGGTACAGATACAATACCGGGAGAAATACTAAAATGCTTGAACCACAATGGAATAAGAGAAATATTGAGGTTATGTAATAAAATATATGACAGTGGTGAATGGCCTGAGGACTTTCTGGGAACAGTAATGATTCCATTACCGAAAAAACAAGGAACCAAGAAATGCAGCGAGCGCAGGACAATCAGTCTCATTTCACATGCAGCCAAAGTGATGTAAAGAATAATTAATAAAAGACTTGAAAAAGTAATAGAGGAGAATCTCGGCGAGGAGAAGTTTGGCTTTAGACGGAATACGGGCACCAGAGATGCAATAGGGCTCCTACGAATCGTGGGAGAAAGGTTTATTGAAAAAGGAAGAGACCTATATATGTGCTTCATCGATTTAGAAAAGGCATTTGACAATGTGGTTTGGGACAAGCTGCGCGACTATTATGAGGGAAAAGAGAGTGGACTGGAAAACCAGAAGACTTATAAACTCATTATACCTTAATCAAAAAGTTTCAGTTAAAGTGAGAGGAGAAAATACAAACTGGATGAGACTAGGGAAAGGAGTAAGACAAGGATGCTGCTTATCACCTACTCTTTTCAACCTGTATTTGGAAAATATGATTGACCAATGCTCATTAGATGACAAAGGAGTAGAAACTGTAGGAAGAAGAGTAGGGTGCTTGAGATTTGCTGATGACATGGTCCTTCTAGCCACAGGGGAAAAAGAATTACAGGATTTGGTGGACACCATTGCAATTAACGGAAAAAATATGGAATGAAAATTAACACAAATAAAACAAAAGTATTGGCAATAGGAGGAAATAAGGAAATAAAAATTGTGCTGAATGGAGAAACACTGGAACAGGTGCAAAATTTTAAGTATCTTGGAAGCAGGATAGACACCGACTGGAAGTGCACCACAGAAATTAAAACAAGGATAGCAATGGCAAAAGAGGCGTTTTATAAGAAAAGGAGAATCTTCTGCAGCGGTCTGGACAGAGAACTCAGAAAGAGACTCATAAAATGTCATGTATGGAGTGTTCTTCTATATGGCGCTGAAACATGGACTATGAGGATGAAAGACAGAGAAAGGCTGGAGGCTTTTGAGATCTGGACATGGCGGAAGATGTAAAGAATACGATGGATGGACATAGTAAAAAATAAAGAGGTTCTGAGAAGAGTGGGAGAGAAAATACAGTTACTAGATGTAATAAAGAGAAGGAAAAGAAATTGGATTGGGCATATATTAAGAAAGAACGACGGACTGATAAAAACAGTTTTAGAAGGTTATGTAGTAGGGTAAAGGAAGCGAGGAAGGAAGAGATTCCAGATACTGGATGACATGATGGACGGTACAACATATAGCAGCCTTAAGAAGGAAGCAATGGATCGCAGAAAATGGAGAGGCAAAGGACCTGCTAATATAGCAGATAACTGATGATGATGATCCTAGTGGAGGTTGGAACGCCAGGCGAAATGAAATGGCAGGCGTAAATCAAGCCCTGGGTGGGAAAGCCCGCACAGAGGTGTTGGGCCTGCTTAACACAGGAAGTAGCCAAGACGGACGGTCGGGGCACCTGAGTGCTGAAGCACAATACGTCGGCTGTCGGTCGGTATTGTAGCGAGGCCGGAAGGATAACCGCATAACACTTCGGAAACTCTGAAAATCTTAGACGCAGCAGAGAGCAACGAGGAACCGTTATCTTGGAAATCATTCAGACAGGGTTATTACCGAGGATTTTTAGTCCAAGAAGCGTATCATTGTATGTATTCCTAATTAGCGAAGACAGAGATTTCCTCGAAAACATTCCGCACTGGACAACAAAATACTAAAACATGGTTGGCCAGCGTTTGGAAGAATCTGTAGAGAGGGAGAATATTCCGTGGTTTTGAGAATATGATACGCCTTTTGCAGTTACGAGGTAGGGGAGCCGAGCTTTGCTGGGAAGCCAACGGTGGAGAGAAAGAGGTATTCGGTTTTGAACACCCGTGTTTGACGGTTGCTGAGTAGCTGCTTTTGTTGGTACAGTCGGATTTGCTGTCTTTGCTCTCAGGAGATTATATAGTTTCAACGGTTAGGCACTGTACTGTTGCGAACTCATACGATTCTGGACTTGGCCTCCAGGTAGGGAGTCATGGTTGGGTATGCAGCGTTCAGTGATTAAGAGCACTACTGCCTATAGTCACGTTGAGACGTTATCTGAACTCTGTCATTGTGGCTGGAAGTTCGTATTTCTCGTCTCTAGAACACGGAGAGGAGAAGACAGTATTAGATTATACTACTGAGTGGACTGTCTTCTGCAATCCTAGTGTTTGAATGAAGTTTTTTTTTTAATATTTTGTGGCTGGAGTTCTTCTGTCGTTCCAGACATGTATGAGAACAATTTCTCAGACGCAACGGACGCAGTACATACGATGATATTCCTAATTGCTTCGGATTAGTACGGCTATAGATCTAAACAACTGCGATCACTTCAATTTTATTTCCACTGAGGTTGCGCACCACTGTAGATCATCTAAGAAAGTAGTGTCTTCTACTGTTTGGAACGTAGGTGATTTCAGTCATCTCGCATTATTTATATTAGATCGCGCAGCCATAAAAAGGGGCAGATTTGGGCAACAGATCAATCATATTAGTTAAGAAAACCATTTGCATCTCTTTATGTCCACTGGACATTGATATATAAACATTTGTGATATATAAAGGGGTTTTAATCCACAATAAATGTATAAGCAGAAGCAGCATTTACCATTTAGAGTTACCAGTTCTCTTAATCGTTCATTTATGTTTATCTTGTACTTCATATTTTAAAGAGTAAGAAGGAGGAGACAATATCACCATCAAGAGATCCTAAGATCTGCTTCAGCGGGTAGTCAGACACGGCTAAATCTTCATTTTCGCGTTCAATATTTTCCGTTGCGCACATACATTTTACACCCGCCTGATATGTTTCCAGGGGCAGGCGTGGACTCTGACCATAATCTATTGGTATATAACCGTAGATTGAAACTGAAGGAACTGCAAAAAGGTGGGAATTTAAGGAGATAAGACCTGGATAAACTGAAAGAACCAGAGGTTGTAGAGAGTTTCAGGAATACCATAAGGGAACAATTGACAAGAATGGGGGAAAGAAATACAGTAGAAGAAGAATGGGTAGCTTTGAGGGATGAAGTAGTGAAGGCAGCAGAGGATCAAGTAGGTAAAAAGACGAGCACTAGTAGAAATCCTTGGGTAACAGAAGAAATATTGAATTTGATGAAAGGAGAAAATATAAAAATGCAGTAAATGATGCAGGCAAAAAAAATACAAACGTCTCAAAAATGAGATTGACAGGAAGTGCAAAATGGCTAAGCAGGGATGACTAGAGGACTAATATAAGGATGTAGAGGCTTATCTCACTAGGGGTAAGATAGATACTGCCAACATGGAAAATTAAAGAGACCTTTGCAGAAAAGAGAACCACTTGTATGAATACCAAGAGCTCAGATGGAAACCCAGTTCTAAGCAAAGAAGGGAAAGCAGAAAGATGGAAGGAGTATATAGAGGGTCTATACAAGGGTGATGTACTTAAGGACTATATTTTGGAAATGGAAGAGGATGTAGATGAGGATGAAATGGGAGATATGATACTGCGTGAAGAGTTTGACAGAGAACTGAGGGACCTGAGTCGAAACAAAGCCCCAGGTGTAGACAACATTCTATTAGAACTATTGACAGCCTTGGGAGAGCCAGTCTTGACAAAGCGCTACCATCTGGTGAGCAAGATGTATGAGACAGGCGAAATACCCTCAGGCTTCAAGTAGAATATAATAATTCCAATTCCTAAGAAAGCAGGTGTCGACAGATGTGAAAATTACCGAAATATCAGTTTAATAAGTCACGGCTGCAAAATAGTAATGCGAATTCTTTACAGACGAATGGAAAAACTACTAGAAGCTGACCTCGGTGAAGATCAGTTTGGATTCCGTAGAAATATCGGAACACGTGAGGCAATACTGACCCTACGACTTATCTTAGAAGCTAGATTAAGGAAAGGCAAACCTACGTTTCTAGCATTTGTAGACTTTGAGAAAGCTTTTGACAATGTTGGCTGGAATAGTCTCTTTCAAATTCTAAAGGTGGCAGGGGTAAAATACAGGGAGCGAAAGGCTATTTACAATTTGTACAGAAACCAGATGGCAATTATAAGAGTCGAGGGACATGAAAGGGAAGCATTGGTTGGGAAGGGAGTGAGACAGGGTTGTAGCCTCTCCCTGATGTCATTCAACCTCTATATTCAGCAAGCAGTGAAGGAAACAAATGAAAAGTTCGGCGTAGGTATTAAAATACATGGAGAAGAAATAAAAACTTTGTAGTTTGCCGATGACATGGTAATTCTATCAGAGACAACATAGGACCTGGAAGAGCAGTTGAACGGAATGGACAGGGTCTTGAGAGGAGGATATAAGATGAACATAATGAAAGCAAAACGAGGCTAATGGAATATAGTCGAATTAAGTTGGGTGACGCTGAGGGAATTAGATTAGGAAATGAGACACTTAAAGTAGTAAATGAGTGTTGGTGTTTGTGGAGAAAAATAACTGATGATGGTCGAAGTAGAGAGGATATAAAACGTAGACTGGCAATGGCAAGGAAAGCATTTCTGAGGAAGAGAAATTAGTTAACATCGAGTATAGATATAAGTGTCAGGAAATCGTTTCTGAAAGTATTTGTATGGAGTATAGCCATGTATGGAAGTGAAACATGGACGATAAGTTGTTTGGACAAGAAGAGAATAGAAGCCTTCGAAATGTGGTGCTACAAAAGAATACTGAATATTAGATGGGTAGATCACATAAATAATGAGGAGGTATTGAATAGAATCAAAATCTAAATGCAGCAGCCCACTGCAAACAGTATTGTAATGTGCTTAAAAATGTTATTAGGAAGGCAAAAAGTATGTGGTATACAGATAGAATGGCTAAGTCTCAGGATAAAATTAAAACCAAATGGTCAGTCGTAAAAGGAGTGGCTGGTCTGCAGAGACAGGTCGAGAATATTGAATCAGTGCATAGTGGGAATGTCCGTGTTACTGATAAGTTTCATATATGTACAGTATTTAACAATAACTTTCTGAAAATAGCATGTGAACTAAATAGAAACCTAGTCCCAACAGGGAATCATGTAGCGCTCTTAGAAAAAAGTGTTCCGAGACTTTTAACTGAAATGCTCCTCCATGTTACTGACAAGAGGAAGATTGAGTTAATAATTAAATCACAAAAGACCAAGAACTCTCATAGATATGACGGGGTATCTAGCAGAATACTGAAGTAATGTTCTATGTACGTTAGCCCAGTACTTAGCCACATCTGCAACTTTTCCTTTAGGAGTGGTCGGTTTCCTGACCGATTAAAGTACTTGGTAGTGAATCTACTTTATAGAAAGGGAGACATTGATAATGTTGACAATTTTAGACCTATTTCTATGCCATCTGTGTTTGCTAAAGTTATCGAGAAGGTTGTATATACTAGGTTACTGGAGCACTTAAATTCACATAATTTGCTGTCAAATGTTCAGTTTGGTTTTAGAAATGGTTTAACAACTGAAAATGCTATATTCTTTTTTCTCTGTGAGGTTTTGGACGGATTAAATGAAAGGTTGCGAACGCTAGGTGTTTTCTTTGATTTAACGAAGGCTTTTGACTGTGTTGACCACAAAATATTACTGCAGAAGTTGGACCTTTATGGAGTAAGGGGAGTAGCTTACAGTTGGTTCGCCTCTTACTTTAAGAACAGAAATCAGAAGGTGATTCTCCGCAATATTGAGAGTGGTAGTGATGTTCAGTCCCAATGGGGCGTTCCCCAAGGGTCGGTGCTGGGGCCACTGCTGTTTCTGATTTACATAAATGATATGCCTTCTAGTATAACAGGTGATTCAAAAATATTTCTGTTTGCTGATGACACAAGCTTGGTAGTGAAGGATCTTGTGTGTAATATTGAAACAGTATCAAATAATGTAGTTCATGAAATATGTTCGTGGTTTGTGGAAAATAATTTGATTCTAAATCACAGTAAGACTCAACAATATTGCAGCCGATGTGAACACACAATTGTCAGTTCATTAAATAGTCGTGTGCAAAGCATATTTGTGCTCAGCCGCAGGGGTCAACCACCAAGTTGTAAAATATAAATGCTTGTTGTGCAAAGTATTTTCTAGGAGCTTCAGTTTGGAACCGCGTGACCGCTACGGTCGCAGGTTCGAATCCTGTCTCGGGCATGGATGTGTGTGATGTCCTTAGGTTAGCTAGGTTTAAGTAGTTCTACGTTCTAGGGCACTGATGACCACAGATGTTAAGTCCCATAGTGCTCAGATCCATTTGAACCATTTTTGAAAGTATTTTCGAGAGCGATTATATTAGTGACTTATTAAAACGTCACATCTAGCCCGAAGTCCCAGGGAACGAGTCATTTCATTATATGGATCTGTTCTAATGACTGTAACAAGTGCAATTTTATTTATCTTTACGTTCATACCCACATCATAATTCAAGGAATAAAAGTTGCGCTCCTTATAGATGATACGCGCTCGTGTCACTATACAACACATCGTCTATATTGAACATTCCGTTTAGAATACCTGTAGTTATAAACCAACAGATTTCACAAGAGATAAATAATATTCAGCTTGTGTCCCTCACGCTATAGAGCTCACAACATTTGCATAGGTGTCAGCTTAGCTACTGTGCTTGTCGGCATCAATCGATATATTTACAGTGTCACCCACTACTACACAGACGATACACCACAATGACGTGTCACTCGCCTGTACATAGAAATGGCACTGTCTTAATGGCAACGTATAAAATGTTCGGCCGGCTGGAGTGGCCGTGCAGTTCTAGGCGCTACAGTCTACAACCGAGCGACCGCTGCCTCGGGAATGGATGTGTGTGATGTCCTTAGGTTAGTTAGGTTTAATTACTTTCCAGGCAACTGATGGCCTTAGAAGCTAAGGCGCATAGTGCTGAGAGTCATTTGAACCATTTTTATAAAAGGTTCATACAGCAGCTGATTATCATGGACCTGCAGTTGGTCGCCAGGCTAAGGCTTACTTACTCTTCCTATGACGGACGATTGATTTTCGAGCTCGCTATGCTTACCATCTGTTAGTGCAACCGTGGATAGCTTTCCGTTTCTGGCGCGGGTCCACCGGCAACTGCCGACAATACTCAGTAAATCTGGGTCCCACTTCAGCCAGTTTCCAATACGTACTGAAGCTTGTCAACAATAGGAAAAGTATAATATCTAAAATGAACTTTCCACTCGCGATAAAAAATTGAAATTCTGGTCTTTAAAGTATTTTGTATCCATTGTGTTCTCTTTTGAAATCTTAATTATAGACAAGCAATCCTGTCGGAGGACCTTCCGCAGATGAGCTTTATGCCAGAGGTTCAAAATACTGCTATAGCTGTAAAGTTCTCTTATTTAATGATAGAATCTAGACCACTTTCGAACATTTTCCTCTATACAGAATGTTTATCATTACATATTGAGTAGTTACTCATAACCAATTAATTTCTTTACGTCAAAGAAGAGTCTTTTGAAACAATCATTTGTAATCGGATGCGACGTGGCTTTACACTGCTCTTATTTACAACAATGTTTTAAGTTCCTCGTTAGTGACTGCCTACAGCTGTTAGATAATTGGGAGAAAGCATGTTGACGCCGTGAGCTGTACGACTGTAAGTTTAGTCTATACAGGCTTTGATATTTTCATGTGGAGGTAATAGTAATAATCAAAAACGATGAAAAATAAACATACCATGTATAGCTGATTGGACAAATATGCTTTTTTTTTTCAAAAGTGTTCTACATGTCTTATGATGCATCTGAGCATGGAGATAAATAATTGATAGAATCTGATAGGCCAATGGTGACTTCGAGTCGAAGTCGTCGAGCTGGTAGGTAGAGATCGTGCCTATACAGTGCCCGAAGCGTGATGAGAAAATCCAGCGTTAATATAGATGACTTAAAAGTGCACTTGGAAGCGGCACACCCGCATTGCTACTGTGGACATGGAACAGTTTAGAGATAATCGATAACTGAATGGTTAAGGTTTTCAATATTTAATCTGTGTACAGGGTAAGGACAGTACACTGCCTTTGGAACTGTGTGGATGATATTTTTCCGAAAGTCGGATAGTACGTGGACCGTTACCTAAATTCTACGCGTCAGCTGGAATTATCGTTTGGTTGCAATTTTCCCAAAGCTTTTAGAAATTTCAATGGAATGTTACGTATTCCTTCTGTCTTATCTAATCTAATGTCTTCCTGAGCTCTTTTAAATTCTGGTTCTAATACTGCATCCTTTATATATTGCACACAGACTCAACTTTCTGTTCCTACCCGTCCTCCCCGAGGCCTTCAATGCACTCTTCCATCTATCTGCTCTCTCCTCTGCGTTTAACTGTGGAATTACCGTAGCTTACTTTACGTGACCACCATCGCATTTAATTTCACTGAGGGATGGTATGACTTTTCTAGTAGCTGAATCGGTAATCCCGACGATCATTTCCTTTTCGATTTTTTCGCTTATTTCCTGCAAATATTTCACCTGGTGTCTCCTACATTTGCTATTTATTTATTCCTAACGGACTTATACTGCCATGTTCCTGTCACCCCCTGAACATTTTTTTTACTAACTTCTTTCGTCAATCAAATTAAGTATTTCATCTACTATCCAAGGTTTGTTCGGAGATACCTTCGATCTGTGATGGCCCTGTTTAGAGATATCCACTGCTCTTCGACAAAGTTGAGTACTCTGGTGTTCCTTGACGCAGTATCCACATCTTCAGCAAACTTCAAACGCGTCTCCTCATTCTTCAGTACTTCAGTGTTCTACTTACCTCCACAAGGATTCTTACGAACAACTCTCTTAAACCTCAGTCTATTATTCATCATTAAAAAATTGTTACCTGAGTCTTACCCTGCACTTCGGTACGTCTTACAATCGAACCGGATTCTCTGTCTGATCCTGACGTAATTCAGCTGGAATCTTCCCACTTATTCTTAGGTATACGTCCTCGCGTTATGATTTTTGAATAGAGTATGTGCTATTACGGTCTGAAATTCATTGCAGAACACAAATAGTCTCCCTCTTCTCTAATTCCTACTGCCAATTCTATATTCTCCCATAATCCTTTCTTCTATTCCTTCCAGTACAACTGCGTTCCAGTCCCTCACGATTATTACATGTTCATCTCCCTTTGCATACTGACTCATCCGTTCAGTATCCTCAAATACTTTCTCGGCCTCTTCATCTTTTGATTGCGATATTGGCTTGTATAACAGAACTATTGCGGTCGGTGCTGATTTGCTATAGAACCTGATTAGAACGATACTATCACTGAACAGTTGACAGTAGCTTACACACTGCACTCCCTTCCTACAATTTTCAAATTTTTCTTTTACATTTTTTCTTCTTGAGTCATCAATCTTCTAACTGGTTTAAAGCGACCCAACACGATATTCTCTCCTGTGCAGCACTTGCAAACTGCGACCTCAATTACTTGTGGGATGTATTTCAATCTTTGTCTTCCTTTCAACTTCTTACCCTACAATGTTCCGTCTAGTCCCATGCAAGTTATTCCCTGATGTCTGTTCTACCATCTTGTCCCCTCTTCATATCAGTGTTCTCCATATATTTATTTTCTCGGCGATTCTGAGAAAAACCTCCTCATACGTTACTTTATCAGTCCACCTAATTGTCAACAGTCTTCTGTAGAACCACACTTCGATTCTTTTCTCCCACAGTGTATGTTTCTCTACCACATCAAGCTGAGCTCCAAATGTACATTCTCAGATACTTCTTCCTCACATTGAGGCTTATGTTGGATATTAGCCGACATTTCTTGATCAGGAATGCCCTTTTTGCCACGGATCGTTTGCTTTCTATGTCCGCCTTGCTCAATCCGTTATGGGCTATTTTGCTGCCTAGGTAGTAAAATTCTTTAACTTCACCTAGTTCGTAATCACCGACCCTGATATTAAATTTCTCGCTGTTCTTATTTCTACGACTTCTCATTAATTTCGTCTTTTTTCTACGTACTCATTAGACTTTTTATTCCACTCAACAGATCCTGTAATTCTTGTTGACATTCACTGAGGCTAGCAATGTCATCATCAAATTTTATCATTGATATTCTTCTACCTGGAATTTTAATTTCACTCTCGAACCTTTCTTTCATTTCTGTCATTTCTTCTTCGGCGTACAGATTGATCAGTAGGGGCGAAAGTCTGCTTCCGTCTTTCATACCCCTTTTTATCCAATCATTTGTTCTTGGTGTTTCCCTCGTATTGTTCCCTTCTGGCTCTTGTACATATTGTGTACTACCCGTCATTTCGTATGGATTACCACCATTTATCTCTGAATTTCGAACTTCTTGCACCATTTGATTGTCGAACCCTTTCTCCAGGTCAACCAGTCTTATGAACCTATCTTAAATTTTCTTTAGTCTCGCTTCCATTCTCATCCGCAATATGAACTGACTCATTGGTGCCTTTACCTTTCCTAAAGCCAAAGATAGTCATCTGACACCTCCTCAGTTTTCTTTTCCATTCTTCTGTATATTATTCTTGTCAGCTAATTGGATCGCCAACGGCCTTGCCGCAGTGGTAACACCGGTTCCCGTCAGATACCGTAGTTAAGCGTTGTCGGGCTGGGCTAGCAGTTGGATGGGTGACCATCCAGTCTGCCGAGCGCTGTTGGCAAGCGGGTTGCACTCAGCCCTTGTGAAGCAAATTGAAGAGCTGCTTCATTGAGAATAGCGGATCCGGTCTCGGAAACTTATATGCGGCCGGGAGAGTGGTGTGCTAACAACATGCACCTGCATATCCGCATCCAGTGATGACTATGAGCTGATGACGACACGGCGGCCGGTCAGTACCGTGAAGCCTTCATGGCCTGTTCGGGAGGAGCTTTTAGGAATTGGATGCACGAGATGTTAAGCTGATTGTGCGATATTCTCGCACTTATCAGTTCTTTCAGTCTTCAGGATTGTGTGGATGGTATATCGCCATATTCATACAGTATACGCACCAACGTGAATAGTCGTTTTGTTTCCACTTCCACCGATGATTTTAGAAATTATGATGGACCGACTTTTATCCTATCTGCCTTATTTGATCTTAAGCCTTCCATAGATCTTCTAAACTCTATTTATAATATTGGGTCCCCTATCTCTTCTATATAAACCCTTGCTTCTTCTTCTATCACATCAGACAAGTTTTTTCCTTCATTGATGTCTTCAGTGTACTCTTTCGACCAAATCGCTCTCTCCTCTGCATTTAACAGTGGAATTCCCACTGCATTCTTAATGTTACCATACTTACTTTAAATTTCACCGAAGCAAGTTTCGACTTTTTTACATGCTGAGTAAGTCGTTCAAACAATCAGTTCTTTTCCGATTTCTTCACATTTTTCATGCAGCTGTTTCACCATAGATTCCTTGCAATTCCTGTTTATTCCGTTGCTAAGCGACGTGTATTTCTGTATCGCTGAGCATTCTTGCACTTCCTTCTTTCATAGATAAACTGAAGTATTTATTTTGGCACCCATCGTTCATCGTAGTTACCTTCTTAGTGCCTATGTTTCCTTTCCAGTTTCTGTGACTGCCCTTTTCAGACATGTCCATTTCTCTTCAACTGATTTGCGGAGCTATTCTTTATTGCAGTATCCATAGCCTAGGGACCATCAAGTTTATGTGTTCATTCCGTAGTACAGGGTGTTTCAAAAATGACCGGTATATTTGAAACGGCAATAAAAACTAAACGAGCAGCGATAGAAATACACCGTTTGTTGCAATATGCTTGGGACAACAGTACATTTTCAGGCAGACAAACTTTCGAAATTACAGTAGTTACAATTTTCAACAACAGATGGCGCTGCGGTCTGGGAAACTCTATAGTACGATATTTTCCACATATCCACCATGCGTAGCAATAATATGGCGTAGTCTCTGAATGAAATTACCCGAGACCTTTGACAACGTGACTGGCGGAATGGCTTCACATGCAGATGAGATGTACTGCTTCAGCTGTTCAATTGTTTCTGGATTCTGGCGGTACACCTGGTCTTTCAAGTGTCCCCACAGAAAGAAGTCACAGGGGTTCATGTCTGGCGAATAGGGAGGCCAATCCACGCCACCTCCTGTATGTTTCGGATAGCCCAAAGCAATCACACGATCATCGAAATATTCATTCAGGAAATTAAAGACGTCGGCCGTGCGATGTGGCCGGGCACCATCTTGCATAAACCACGAGGTGTTCGCAGTGTCGTCTAAGGCAGTTTGCACCGCCACAAATTCACGAAGAATGTCCAGATAGCGTGATGCAGTAATCGTTTCGGATCTGAAAAATGGGCCAATGATTCCTTTGGAAGAAATGGCGGCCCAGACCAGTACTTTTTGAGGATGCAGGGACGATGGGACTGCAACATGGGGCTTTTCGGTTCCCCATATGCGCCAGTTATGTTTATTAACGAAGCTGTCCAGGTAAAAATAAGCTTCGTCAGTAAACCAAATTCTGCCCACATGCATATCGCCGTCATCAATTCTGTGCACTATATCGTTAGCGAATGTCTCTCGTGCAGCAATGGTAGCGGCGCTGAGGGGTTGCCGCGTTTGAATTTTGTATGGATACAGGTGTAAACTCTGGCGCATGAGACGATACGTGGACGTTGGCGTCATTTGGACCGCAGCTACAACACGGCGAACGGAAACCCGAGGCCGCTGTTGGATCACCTGCTGCACTAGCTGCGCGTTGCGCTCTGTGGTTGCCGTACGCGGTCGCCCTACCTTTCCAGCACGTTCATCCGTCACGTTCCCAGTCCGTTGAAATTTTTCAAACAGATCCTTTATTGTATCGCTTTTCGGTCCTTTGGTTACATTAAACCTCCGTTGAAAACTTCGTCTTGTTGCAACAACACTGTGTTCTAGGCGATGGAATTCCAACACCAGAAACATCCTCTGTTCTAAGGAATAAACCATGTTGTCTACAGCACACTTGCACGTTGTGAACAGCACACGCTTCCAGCAGAAAGACGACGTACAGAATGGCGCACCCACAGACTGCGTTGTCTTCTATATCTTTCACATCACTTGCAGCGCCATCTGTTGTTGAAAATTGTAACGACTGTAATTTCGAAAGTTTGTCCGCCTGAAAATGTACTGTTGTCCCAAGCATATTGCAATAAACGGTGTATTTCTATCGCTGCTCGTTTAGTTTTTATTGCCGTTTCAAATATACCGGTCATTTTTGAAATACCCTGTACATCCGTGTCGCAGTTCTTCGCGCATCGATTCTTCCTGATTAGCACCTTAAACTTCAGCTTACTCTTCATCACTACTAAATTGTGATCTGAGTCTATCTCTGCCCCTGGGTACGCCTCACAATCCGGTAACTGATTTCGGCAATTCTGTCTGACCATGATGAACCCTAACAGAAATCTTCCCGTATTAAACTGACCTTTTCCAGATACACCTCATCCTCTTGATATTCTGGAGCAGACTAGGAGGAGAAGGAGATTAGTGTTTAACGTCCCGTCGACAACGAGGTCATTAGAAACGGAGCGCAAGCTCGGGTGAGGGAAGGATGTGGAAGGAAATCGGCCATGCCCTTTCAAAGGAACCATCCCGGCATTGGCCTGAAGCGATTTAGCGAAATCACGGAAAACCTAAATCAGGTTGGCCGGAGACGGGATTGAACCGTCGTCCTCCCGAATGCGAGTCCAGTGTGCTAACCACTGCGCCACCTCGCTCGGTGGAGCAGACTAGTCTCTATTACTAGCAGAAATTTATTGCAGAGCTCAATTAGTCTTCCTCCTCTCTCAATGCTAATATCAAACCCATATTCTTCCGTATTCCTTTGACGGCTCCTTTCCCTAAAATTGCTTTCCAATCCCCCATGACTATCAGCTTTTCATCTCGCCTTACCTACTGAATTATCCTTTCAATACTCTCCTATACTTTCTCTGTCTCTTAGTTTCTAGCTTGCGACTTCGACACACATACCTTTACTATTGTTACCTGTGATGGTCTACTGTCGATTCTGACGAAAATAACCCTTTCAACTGTACTGGTCGTAGTAACTCACTCTGTGCTCTACCTTCCTATTCATAACGAATCCTACTCCCGTTATATCATTTTCTGCCGTTGTTGGTATTATCTTATACTCATCTGACCGTAAATGCTTGTCTTCTTGCTATTTCACTTCACGAACTCCCATTATATGTAGACTGAGCCTTTGCGTTTCCCTTTTCAGATTTTCTAGCTTCCCAACCCCGTTCTGACTTCCGACATTCCATGGCTCGTCTCGCAGAACATTACCCTTTAAGTTGGTTATTCAATCTACCTTCCCATACGTAACGAATCGTAATACCGTTGTACCATATTCTGCTGCTGTTTTGATTATTTTGTATTTCATTTGACCAGAACTCGTTATCTGCTTTCCATTTCGCTTCATTAACCGCCACTACATTGCATTCCCCTTCTCACATTTGGCAGCTTTCCTAATAATTTCAAACTTCTGACATTTCATGCTGTAACCTGTAGAATGTTATCCTGTCGTTGCTTATTCAGTCTTTTTCTCGTGGCCACCTCCTCCTAGTCCCCTCCAGGAGATGCGAATGGGAAACTAATCTCGAAACTTTTGCCAATGGAGACATCATTGGGACACTTTTTCTTCAGTTACAGGTCACAATTCATGCGAACACACATTATGTGCCTTTAATGCAGTGACTGCCTTCTGCATCCTCATGCCGTTGATCGTTACAGATTCTTCCACCTTTCTGGGGAAGTTTTACACTCTAGGGGCGAGAGAGTGTCTTGATCTTCCGTCCTCTCCTCCGTCCCCTTTGACTAGGTCGTTTGCAGGACGAGGGTGACATGTTATGCCGGACGAATTCGGCCGACACTGCTGATGATTTTTATTTTGAATTCACGCAGTGGCAGAACGCGCAACCCTCGAAGTTAACATTAATAGTAAACAACACTGGCCCTACAACGAGGGTGAATTTGCAGATATGCCCTGAGAAATGTAAAGACAGCCTGGAACTTCTTTAGTGGGATGCACTCACTAACATTATTATAGTATACTTACATAAAATCATTATTAACAGAATTATCCACATTTATATGACAAATATTTATAAAATCGATAACAAATGAAACAACCACGCAGTGTAGAGCTATAATGCACTGTCGGATAGTGCTGGTTGCGAGCTGGAATGATCTTGTTTGAATTATTATTAAAACAGTGCACAGGTTGTTAAAAGTATTCTCTTGAATATTTCATAGAGGAATGTGGAAACAAAAATTTCTCTGCATATACAGTAATTGTTACATTCTGTGTGAGTGACTTCTCCCATTAGTCCACTTTCTTGATATTTCCTTAGTAAGAATCGTAGGTAACGTGATGAGTGTAAGATTGTGATTTGAACAACCTAGGACTGTAGCGCCGATCTGAATGTTTAACCGTTCATTTGACCACTTTCTACAATTTTGTTTGTGGTTTATAGTAATTAAGTAACATCAGTATAAAGTATAGGTGCGTATAAAATGTATAATGCAATATCAGGCTGCAAATCAACTAAAAGGACGTGTAATACTGTTTTGAAAATGATAAATCTAGTAACATTTTTTATCATATGGATGGGAGCCAAGTTATAACTTGCTACACTGTGTGGAGAAACTAGTAACGTGACCCAGGTTTTCAAAAGGTAAGCATAGGCTGGTTTGTGGTATTTTATCTTCGTCTCTTTGTCGATGAAGCTGGTTTTGGTAAGACTTACGTGGGCACAGAAGCCCTTGGGCTGATTTATTTCTCGGGAATCAGAAATATTTCAATGTGCATCCCTTCAGAATTCGGAAATTTTTAGGTGTGTTTGGGATATAGAAATATTTCGGACTGTGAGCGCTGGTGGTCATTGATCCACAGTATAGCTATTAGTGGTTTGTTACCGTTGAAAGACCCGTGTGCGTTTGATCAACTTCAGCACTGCGATGCATTTAGCTGGCATTCAGTTAATTGTCATTCATTTCTGCCTGTTAAGGCTCCACGTGCTCAATAAAGTAATTCAGTTTGATTTCTTGTTTCTACATTTGGTTCAATAACTACCATTCAGAAAAAAAATTACGACTTACTTGAATAAATTAACACTGAAGATTAATCTTTGGCTATAGCCCACTTATTAGCCTATGGGCTCATTTTCATAATACATCCAATGTCACAAATATCCAGCCAACCATTTGGAAACAAATTTAAAATTCTTTAACTAGTTTTCAACGCCAGCTAGGGGCTCCTTCTTCAGAAGAAGCTATTACCTTACCTAACAATAGCACAGGAAGTAGCATTAACAGCAGGTAGGCATTAGAACAAGGACTTAGTTTTTACAAATTTAATTGTATAATAATACTCACATGTGGTTAAAAGGAAATTGTTAGGTAAAGTAACAATTTCTTCTGAAGAAGGCGTCCCTAGTTGGCATTAGAAACTTGTTAAAGAATTTTAAATTTTATTTGTAAACGATTGGTTGGAAATTTGTGACAATGTAATTAATTATGTTTTCTGATCACAGCCATGTTCAAAACATTACTTAATACATCCCTTAACATTCCCACCCCATTTGTAAATGTACTCGTTTCATTCACCGAATTGTCTACTCTCAGTGAGTGTGCCACATTATACATCCTTGCGTCTAGAAAGGCTTAAAGCACCTGTGCATGACCGGAACTCTCTTGTACAGATGAGGCATACCAAATTTTACATCGTGTATTCGACCTCTGCGGGTTACATAGTAACAAATAGATCCCATCTGACAAATACTCTCTCTCTTACTGACTCCCAGTAGCGTTGCATGATCTTAATGCAATAGAACGTGTATTGGTTGCTGTGGATACTTCCGTATACATGATGAACAGTTTACCAACAACAAATGAACAATACTGTGTCGCATTCCCAGATGGGTGGATCAGTGGGTCTCTATTACCTACTACAGTCCAATTGCGTTTTATTACAGAGAAGCGACATGTGATGATCATCGTATTCAATGTCTTTTGATAATCAGATTGTAAGTTGTAACAAAAAAGTCCGTCAGCCCTTCGGATAGACATCTGACGCTATCTTTCAACTGGAACGTGATCGTATATTACGCAGGAAATAATCTATAGAAACGTCCGTAGCAATCAGGACCAAAGTATTATAACCCCACCTCTACTGCTGTAATTTAGCATGCTTTTACCTAAATAACAGAAAAGCCTGTCTCTATGTTGTCACGTTTACTATGCCCCAACAGAATAAATAGTCCTGTTACAGGAAATGCCACGTATAGCCCTTTCACTAAAATTTAGTTTAGTTTCCAACTAAAGTGCACTTAAGGAGGATAGTACTGTTAATAGGAAAAGCTAATCAATAGAGTTACCTTACAGGACTTGACGGTATGTTGTGTCTAATGGATAAGTATATCACACTATTCAGTTCTTTTCCTAAGATTTTACCCAGCAATTAAATGGAAACGCAGCATGAATAATAGCTAGTACAACTCGGTTCCAAGGCTATTTAGTGGTTTGAAACATTTACTAATGTCACCAGACTATCCAGGCAATGAAACAGTGAAGTATTTGCAAAAGCAGAAGTATGAATTTGGCATACTTTTGAAGTTACTTCTTAAAATAAACATTATTCCTCGTAATCAATATTGGTGCAGACACTGGAATTTCATTTTGACTAATACACCCTTACACGTTAAGTTTCTGAAAGAGAAAAGCCAAGAAGATAACTTCAAGGAATCTAAAAAAAATTGGCCAGGGGGGGATCTATAGAAAAGCATTTTCTATAATAAACAACTTAAATACTAAAATACTTAGCTACTAAAGTACACACGTTTTATACTGAACACACTTCACGAAAACCTCTTTCTTGCTGGAATTTACTTTCAAAAGATGTTATTCTTTGGACTAACTCTGACTCTTTAGTCATTTACCAGATTCTAGCAACTTAGCTACACTCTGAATTTTGCGTAAGCAAACATTTACTATAACACTTGGCAATTATTAAGAAAACTCAAAAACAATTTATATGGTGCCTCTTTGTATTAACTTGGCACTTCATAAGTCTGTGAAATAGGATACTCTGATACTTCAAACGCTAGGTGTACGATTAAGATGAAATAACAGGGTGAACCACATTGTTTAAAGTTCAAGATTGATTATTAAAACACAGTTTAAATTAATGGTTAACGCTGTAAAAAAGTAAATTTATTATAAAAAAAATCTTATCTGGTAGCTGTAGGCTTGTGTGTGGTGAACAATTATGGCGGCTACAGTACCCACAGTACGGCCTGCAAGTCTCTTGCTGTATGGGCTTAGTTTCTCTATTTGGCGTCGTTCAGTTCTACATTTAGTAGCCCAACAACTAGCATCTATGCCGTAAGCCTTTTTTAGTCTTCATCCCAAGCATTTTGTGTGAATTCGCAGGCAAAAGCTTCTCCTGCTCCACTAAGGTGTGGCCTCAATCACTCCTGCCTGCAGACTGTGTGACTTACTTCCCATGCTTGCCCTAGGTAGCGTGCCAATTCGCCCTTGTCACCTTATCCACTCCCCAGAGGCACTTTAGCATTAAGCAAAAGCGTACTGGCTTTTACTTAACACCTATTTCTAATATTGTTGCTAAGCGTGACCATTTCTTAAATTGTGAAACTTACATTAACATGAACAATTTATACACACAAATATTTTTAAATACGAAAGGTCATCAGAAATTTTTTTAACAAAATAAACAATTTTCATAGAATTTTAGTTACATTACTCACATACAATACAAAGAACTTCAACCTCCAGTATGACACACTTTACTTTACATATAGATAAAATGTAGTACAAATCTGGGAAAATATTTTTGAAGCAAAATAAATTATAAACAATATAAATGAACCATAAACAAATATTGTTATAGTGTCAGCTTAAAGGTTTATTTCACTACCAAATAATTTCGCCATCGCGTGGAACGTACAGCAGATACGTTGACCATAATTTCTGGCTCTACCTGCTGCACTGGCACTATCAACAAAGAGGTGACATTTACTTTATAAACCACCCGTGCATTTCTTAATTAGGAATTGCGGTTAACCGTGACGTGGTCTATCCGCAGGATTTTTACTGGTAATTATTGGTCGCATGGCGGGTGTGTAAAACTATACTAGTGTTCCACCACTAAACATAAAGCGAATATCCACTAAACAGGTTTCATACTGGAAGCAATGCTGATGAAACGGGATGCCCCGTGCATTAATTATACGAGAGGAAACGGGTGATGGTCTACACTGACAACGGCTATGCATCATGAGAGCCAAACAGCACCTCATTGAGCACATTCGCCAAAACATTTAGATACGTAATAATATACGTTAGACACACCGCAGAGAGACAGGAAATAATTGCAGAGCTCATGCAACATCATCTGTAAGAAATTAATGGGCCATGATATTTAATATTCTTATTCATTATAAATACACAAATTTTTTAAACTATTTTTAAATGCATGTCGTCAATCAACAGAATGTAGGTAATTTTATATATACTAAGTTTTTTTAGTTATGTACAAAGATACGTTTAGCACATTCAGTCTAATTCTTCCACATATCACATTTCTTCCATAGTCTCTCTCTCTCTCTCTCTCTCTCTCTCTCTCTCTATCTCTCTCTCTCTCTCTCACACACACACACACACACACACACAAACACACACACACACACACACTCACACCCACACACACACACACACACAAACAAACACACACACAAGTCTCTCAAAATTCTGCACACACATAGATCCACTCAATTATCTTTCTTCGGCATCCTCACGTAGATAGTTTCCTGGAGCAATGAAACAATCGAAACGTAGCACTTGCTACAGAAATTTCGGAAAGAAATCATGCCCTTAAATACTTATTCAATAAGAACAAAAGCTTTACTAATGTCACAGAACTTAGGAAGTAAAGCAATTACTTCCTGGAAATGTATTATTCGATTCACACACGATGTATTAACTAATTTTTAAAATAATATGTCCTTAAATGATGACTTGTAATTTTGTCAGTTACTCAATAAGTTACATTTGTATAATAATCTATTTTACCTTCATGTCCATGAATAATGTATTTTCTCCCTTTCCTTCGGATAACCCGGAATAATACGTTAGGTAATTTTTCCTTTATATAGGAACACCGCAAATTCGTACTAAAATGTATTAGCTTCGTACCGAAATCTAATAGCTAAAAAAGAGCAACGATTATTGGGTAACGCTTCAGGTACAGCCATCTCAGGTAAAACACAGCACACATAATCATAATCATGATCATCATCATCGCTGTGCTCCGCTAAGACAGGTCTTTACATGTAGTTCTCCAGGCAGCCCTGTCATTCGCCAACCTCTTCTCTTTCCCATAATTCTTTCCTATTCTAATACTATTCACCCTCTGGTATTTTCTACGTCCTCTTCTTCTTATGTTCATTATTCCTTCCACAACATGCATTAGTAAACAGTCTGTTCCTATTCGGTACTCAAGCCAACTGTGTTTTCTCTTCCTGATCCCCTTTAAAATGTCTGTCTCTTTCCCCACTCTTCTCAGGGCCTCCTCATTTCTCACTTTGTCTAACCATTTTATCCCTTCCACCCTCCTCCAAATCCACATCCAAAATGCTTGTATTTTTCTTTCTACTTCATTCCTCAGTTTCCATGACTCAGCACCGAATAATGCCACCCTCCATATGAAGAACTTTGTCAGTGTCTTCTTCAGGTCGCTGTCCATGCATTCACATAAAGCCGCCCCTTCTTACTAAATGCTATATTGGCAATTGCTATACGTGCATTCATCTCCACATTGCATTTAATTTCTTCCGTAATAATAGTTACCAAATATGTAAAAGCACTAACTTATAGTTGTTCTTAATTTTCTTGCACTTGTCACCATACTTGATATGTTTTTCTTATTAATTCTCATTCCGATTTCCTCACTGGTCTTTTCTAATGCTCTTAACAATCCAATCATATTTCTTTCACTCGTGTCAATAACACCGTATCATCTGCAAACGGAATACATTCTATCCTCCTACCATCAAACCACACTCACCGTGCTCGTTCTAACATTTCTGGATGATTCGCTCCAAATATGTGTTAAAGCGTATTCGTGAGAGACAGAAGCACTGCCTCACGCTCCTTCCAATTGTGCTTTTCTCTGTCTTCTCAATTCCAACCTGTAGTCGTATTTTCTGTTGTAGAGCTTTTCATCCAGAAAAGGTTTTCTTGAAGTCAATGAAAACAATACAAACTTGTCTTCCCCTTTCAATGTAGCACTCGCCAATAATTCTCAACAGTTCAATTGCATCTCTTGTACCTTTCCCTCTTCTAAACCGATACAGTTCCTCTGCGATAACTTCTTTCGGTCTTCTGTGAAGGCTTCTATTTAGCACCCTTAGGAGAACTTCTGCTACTTGAGAAATCAAATTTATGGTTTTAAAATCCTCAAATTTCCTTGCACTGGTTTTCTTCTCAGCCGGCATGAATACTGACGAGAGCAAACCATCTGACATTTGCCTTTTTCATAAACGTTATTGCACAGAACAGAACAGGCAATAAAGACATGTAGGGAAGAGAGATGTAAGGAAATAGAGAAACAGGGAAAGGAAGGAAAATATGTAGCGATGTACAGATTAGCTGCTGATCTAGTTTTGAAAGTGGAGAAATGTACGACAAGTGTGGGACTAGAAAGAAGCGATGGTACAATGGCTTACAAACCGGAGGATATACTGGGAAGGCGGCCAGCCTGGATGAAGTTGATCGAAATGAAACGAAATTGAATTGGAAGAGCAGACGTGCGGTACAGAATAGGACAAAAGGGTATTGTATCTTGGAAGAAGAAGTAGGCTTCAAGTGAGATGAAGAATGATATAGCTAATGGAGTAGATCTATTATCAGCAGACATGTTTAAGAGCCTTGTGAGTGGTTGTGTGAAACATTTAACTTATCTGTGTAATAATAAAATAAAAATTTTGAATATATTTTGGAATACTGCACCTACAAGAGGTTTTTGCAATTTCAGTGTAGTACGTATGCGCACAAATCGGAACTGGGGAGCCCGGGTGTGGTAGTCACACAGATTGGTTGTCCCTTAATTAATAACTCGGCCATCAGATGTCACATTGTACTGGAATGACTTTGTTAAAAATGACAGCACTATCTGCACCTGGTATGTGAAGTTTCAGCTGTTTTCGTCATGTAATTGCGGAGCCGACCATATTTTTCTGGTTGTAGTGCTGGCGAGTAAAATTTAAAGCATTATTATCGTTCGATTGATCTATAGAACTTATTGCTGTACTGGTGATCACATTCTACAGTCACGGAGCGTATAATTCAACATATTATGTGCGGTCTTTCACAATCGTTACGAAAAAACACAATTCTGGATACTAGCTAAAGTTTTCAAATAGGCATTTTGGGTTTGCTTGTCACTCACCTAAGGAGGATGTCTGTCACGAGGGACAACCATCCGCGCGGAAGTGTTTGCGTTGCAAATTTTGGTACCATTCTGTTATTTTCAGTCAAGATGCCCATAAATTTCGAAAGGAAAACGAATAGAGGCCTAACAGCCGCTGACACTGTGGTGAAAGCGGCTTGAATTGTGAAATTAGAAAACAAATACATACGCAGTTTTGTCGAAGACTACATCGTAACTTACCGGACATTGGCTCATTACTATAACGTTTTCTGATGAGAATAAAATAAACGGTGTGACCTGCCCTCCACTGCATCTGTCCTACTTTTCTAATAGACTTAGTCTGACAATTGGTCTTGAAAATGAACTGGCTGAATATATCAAAGCTGCGTCTGATATATAAGATGAAGAAAAATTCGCGCACTTGGACTTCGCAGCGCGATTCCTCACATACTTGCAACATAGAAATGTCTGTCACAAAACTTCGTCCTGCGCATATTTCCAGCAGTACATGGAATTTTAAGATTGGCAACACTGTAATGACATGTACGGTAACTACGTCTGTATGTAATGAATGCACGCCTGTGCAGTTGGTGTAGTGGATAGCGTTTTGGGTTAGCATGCAGGAGACCGAGTATTCGATTCTGGATTGTGGTTTATTTATATTTATTAGCTAAAAGTAGTCTAAGTGGTACAGTATCTGGCGTCTTAATCGTCATATAGCGGTTGCAGAGGATCTTCTACAAAACATTTTTAATTACATACTATGAACACAGACACGGGAATACAATCTGTTTCTTTGGTCATCCTTTAATGACGCCTTTTGTACGACATGGAGACGAACTGTTTCCCGCTAATGCATCTACTAGATCCCAAACATGTTTTATGTGTACCTCCAACCAACCCCCCCCCCCGTAACTGTTCCATCGAAATTATTTGTAAAACACATTGTTAGCCCTACTGCTCACGTAAAGCAGAAACAAAATGTAGTGGACATGATAGTGGAAAAAATAATAGATGATATTTCTCAAAAAATGTTCAAATGTGTGATGTGTGTGAAATCTTATGGGACTTAACTGCTAAGGTCATCAGCCCCTAAGCTTACTCACTACTTAACCTAAATTATCCTAAGGACAAACACACACACCTATGCTCGAGGGGGACTCGAACCTCCGCCGGAACCAGCCGCACAGTCCCTGACTGTGATATTTCTCGATGGGACCATTGGGGAAGAGTGCACACAAAACGAGTTTGTAATCTAATAGATGGAGTGGTGTGAAACAAATCGCGTCCACGACGGGCAAAAGTTTCCTTTAAGCTGGCCAATGAAAACGATTCTGTTCCCTTTTATATGTTGTAGAAGACCCACTGTAATCGCTGTATGACGATTAAGACGCCAGATTTCGTACCACGCATAATACTTCTAGCAAATAAACCTCCACCCGGAATCGACCTTTCGACTTCCTGCATACTAACCCAAACGCTATCAACTGCACAAACTCCACAGCAGTACTGCTGCCTCCTGACACAGGTTAGTCACAGTACACGTTAATACAGTGTTATCAGACTGTCAATGTTTAAAGTCCCTTTACTACCTGAAATATGCAAAGGATGAAATTTTGTGCCCGACATTTCATTATTGGCAGAATGTGAGGAATCGTGCTGCGAAGTCCGAGGGCGAGAATTTTTCTTCACCCTGCGTGTTTCGGTCTCAGTCCGACAGGAGTGCGAAAGTTGTATTATGAACAAGCTATTTCTAATGGGCTAGAAACTCGACCAGCTGGAGTGACTGGTTTTGTGGGTTCATGAAGAGGCACAATGATTTGTCTGCTAAGACTCCTGAAGCTACCAGCTTAGCCGGAGCTTCTGGTTCAAATGGTTCAAATGGCTCTGAGCACTATGAGACTTAACATCTGAGGTCATCAGTCCCCTACTTAAACCTAACTGACCTAAGGACATCACACACATCCATGCCCGAGGCAGGATTCGAACCTGCGACCGTAGCAGCAGCGCGGTTGCGGACTGCAGCGCTTAGAAGCGCTCGGCCACAGTGACAGGCCGGAGCTTCTGGCTGCAATAAAACAAACGATAGTGCCTTTTTGGATTACTCGGCTACTATAATGAAACGATAAAACTTTGAACCGAAAGATATTTGGAACATCGGCGAGACTTGCATTACAACAGTCCAAAAGCCAAATCGAATTGCATCGCGAAAAGGTTTCAAACAAGTGGAGTCGATCACGTTTGGTGAATGTGTTAGCCTAGTTACTTCAGCTGCTCCTGTTACTGCTACTGGGAACTCTATTCCACCATTGTTCATTTTTCCCTGGGTGTACTTCAAAGAACATTTTACTCGTGATGTGCCAGTGGGCTCCCTTGAAGCGGGTAACCATTTTGGATCGATGATGGAAAAACATTTCTGCGAGTTTGTTTAAACACTCTGTTGCTAATAGAAAGTGCTGTAAACACAGTCTCTGCCTTCTTCTCTTAGGTAATTATAGTTCCCATCTATCGATTAATTATTCCTGAATTATTGACTTTTGCATATTCTCTCGCGTTTATGCCATCAAATATCAAAGCGGGACTCAAGACTTGTGGTATTTGTCCCTTCGATGGAGACGTGTTTGGCGACCATGTATTTGCTCGTGATTTTTTAACAAATCGATCAAATCCTTATAGGTCTACCACTGTAAGCACTGACGCGACTGAAGAAAGTGACAATCAAATGCTCAACATTGGAAGTCTCCAAGAACCAAATTATAATTAGATCCTGATTTCGTAACACATGGTCCTAATCCCTATTGATCTATTCCTGTAACTGCTGACATGATAGAAGAAGGAGATAATCAAATCTAAACACTGGAGATCTCCCCGAACCAAATTAATAACAGAGGAGAACTGTCTGAGTCTTGTTGCAGTGACTTGGAAAATGTTCAGCGTAGTCCTATTATTGTTCCTCAGAAAGACGTAAGGCGTTTTCCTACAGCTGGAGAAAGAAAACAGCCAAGGAACAACAACAGCCGAAAAAAATGCTCCGGTGTCGTCACGGAGACTCCTATGAAACACGAGCGCAAAACGCATACAGAACAGAGGTTTACGGAGGTTCAAAATGGTTCAAATGGCTCTGAGCACTATGGGACATAACATCTGAGGTTATCAGTCCACTAGAACTTAGAACTACTTAAACCTAACTAACCTAAGCAAATCACATACATAAATGTCCGAGGTTGGATTCGAACTTGCGACCGCAGCGGTCGCACGGTTTCAGTCTCTACGGCCAAAACCGCTCGGCCACCCTTTCCCCAGCTGAAAAAATTAAAAAACAGAAAGAACAAAAGAAATCTGAAACCAGTGGCAGTGAAGAAGGTGCTTGCTTTTGAATTATATGTTTAGGTTCATTTGCCAATAACAGATCAAAGCAAATGTGGGCACAATGCGGAGACCGCAAGAAATGGGCACATGACAAATGTACCGGTACGTCAGGAGGTGCCCATTTTGCTTGTCACAGTTTTCACTTTGGGCTGTTGTTGTAGGACTATGATATAAGATTTCAACTCTTTTTTTTCTCTTGCGCATACTGAATTGGTGAAGTTTTTGTGTGTATCATCGGAATAGTTTTATCTGTCTTTGGCTCCTTTCGCTTGACTTAATTTATATGAATACAAGAAGGACTTTGGTTCTTCAAACTTCTATTTTTTGTGTAATATTATCACGTGATACGCAACCCCAATCCCTGTGGCAACCATCCCTTTCCTGGGGACGGAAGTCATAGCATAATAGAAAAGGCATCGCTAATTTTATGACAGTAATTATGAAGCCATAAATTATTTTTAGACCTCCAAATGTGGACTACAAATTAGATAATTGGAAGTGCGAATATTTATGCTGGCGACCGCTTAAAAAATTGAAATTAAAAAATGTGACAGCCATACCCTGCCTCCCTACTGTAGATAGCATCGACTCCGTAGTCGATGGCAATTGCACTAGTGATTAACCAAAACACTTTATACCTGCAGAACTGAGAGCCAACTCTGATCTGACCAAGCAATCATACTACTATAGATCATGGCGAATGTTAATCTTAATTTAATTCACCATAATCGATGTTCTTTTGAAGCCTAATGTTATTAAACAATGAAAAACTGCACAAATTACGAATTTTTTCATCCTTAGCACGACGCGTTTTGAAAATTTATTCTGACTGTCATTTGCAAATATTTAAATAGGTATATTCATGAAGTTGCACCGGCGTCGGTCTGCCTTTCGTTTCCTCTAATCACCTTTCCATAGCTTTGCTTGAGTCTGACAATCGGACGAAAGGAATTTTGCGATGTTTTTGTTCGTTTTATTGATAAAAAACAGAATTTTCTCTGTGTACTTGCAGATAATGTGCTTCCTTCACTATACAGAAATCCAAACTTCGTTTTATTGATAAAAAACAGAATTTTCTCTGTGTACTTGCAGGTAATGTGCTTCCTTCACTATACAGAAATCCAAACAGACGAAAACCATCATTCACGATTTTAATTCGCACAAACAGTGTGTGTGATTTCGTACGTGTGTGTGAATTTCTGTCTAATGTAGGAGGAACAGCACTTGTAACTAGGCAGATGGTAATACTATGTCTACCAGTAGTGGGAAATGTGAAATTTGGTGGCAGGAGGACTTCTGGTCAGGTGAATGCAGGGTTACAAATACAAAATCAGATAGGGATAGTTCTAGAGTAGGTTTAATAATGAATAAAAGAGTAGTAACGAGGATAAGTTACTATGAACAGCATAGTGAAAGCATTATTTTAGCCAAGATAGACACGAAGTCCACACCCACCACAGCAGTACAAGTTTATATGACAACTAGCTTCGCAGAGGAGGAGGAGATTGAGGAAATGTACGATGAGGTAAAAGAGATTATTTAGACAGCTAACGGAGACGAAAATTAAACACTTATGGGTGGCTGGAATCCGATAGTAGGGAAAGGAAGAGATGTCAAAGTAGTAGTGAATATGGACTGGGGGAAAGTAATGTAAGAGGAAGCCGCGTAGTAGAATATTGCAAAGAGCGTAACTGAATCATAGCTAACACTGGGTTTAAAAATCATGAAAGAAAATTGTATACTTGGAAGAGACCTGGAGACACCGCAAGATTTCAGACTTATTATATGATGGTAAGACAGGGATTTCGGAATCATGTTTTAAATTGTAAGACGTTTCCAGGTAGGATATGAACTCTGACAACAATTTATTGGTTATGAACTGTAGATTAAAAATGAAGAAATTGCTAAAAGGCAGGAATGTAGGGAGATGGGACTTGGATAAACTGAAAGAACTGGAGGTTGTAGATAGTTTGAGAGGGAGCATTAGGGAACGATTGACATAACAGGGGAAACAAATACTGTAGAAAACGAATGAGTAGCTCCAAGAGATGAAAGAGTGAAGGCAGCAGAGATTTAAATAGGTAAAAGACCAGGGCTAGTAGAAATCCGTGAGTAACAAAAGAGATATTGAAATTAATGGATGAAAGGACATAATACAGAAATGCAGTAAATAAATCAGGCGAAAGCTACTACCAACGCCTAAAAAACGAGACCGGCAAGAAGTGCTAAATCGCTAAGCAGAACTGGCAAGAGGACAAATGTAAGAATTTAGAAGCATATATCACTAGGGGTAAGATAGATGCTGCCTGCAGGAAAGTTAGAGAGGCCTTTGGAGAAAAGACAAATCACCTTTAGGAACATCAGGAGCTCAAATGGAAAACCAGTCCTAAGCAATGAACGGAAAGCAGGAAGATGGAAGGAGTATTTAGAAGGTCTCTACAAGGGAGAAGGAAAATGAAGACGAAAAGGGATATATAACGCTGCGTGAAGAACTTGACAAAACATTGAAAGACTTAAAATCGATACAAGGTCCCGGGAGTATACAACATTCCGTTACAGCTACTGAGAGCCTTGGCAGAGCCAGCCATGACTAAACTCTTCCATCTGGAGAACAAGATTATGAGACAGGCGAATTTATCCTCAGACTTAAAGTAGAATATAATAATTCTTATTCCAATGAAAGCAGCTGATAACAGGTGTGAAAATTACCGAACAGTCAGTTCAATAAGCTACGACTGCACAATACTTACGATTTTCCTTTACAGAAGAATGGAAAGACCGGTAGAAGCCGACCTCAGCCTAGATTCCGGAGAGGTATCGGCTTGGGTCCCGGAGAAATATACGAACCCGTGAGGCATAACTGACCCTATGACTTCTCAGAGAAGATAGCTTAAGGAGAGGCAAATCTACGTTTATTGCATTTGTAGACATAGAGAAAGCTTTTGACAGTGTTCACTGGAATTCTTTCTTTCAAATTCCAAAGGTGGCAGGGTTACAATACGGGGAATGAAAGGCTATTTACAATCTATCCGGAAACCAGATGGCAGTTATAAGATTCGAGGGACATGAACGGGAAGCAGTGGTTGGGAAGGGAGTGTTACAGGGTTGTAGCCTATCCCCGATCTTATTCAATCTGTACGTTGATCAAGCAGTAACGGAAAGGAAAAAAAATTGGGAGTAGATATTAAAGTCAAGAGATAAAAAATATAAACCTTTCGTTTGGCGATGACATTGTAACTCAGTCAGGAACAGCATGGGACTTGGGAGAGCAGTGGAACGGAATGGATAGTATCTTGAAAGGAGGATATAAGATGAACATCAACAAAAGCAAAACGAATGTAACGGAAAGTAGTCGAATTAAATCAGGTGATGCAGTGGGAATAGGATTGGGAAATGAGACAACTAACGTGGTGGATGAGTTTTGCTATTTGGGAAGCAAAGTAACTGATAATGGTCGAACCAAGTAAGATGTAAAATGTAGACTGGGAATGGAAAGGACAGCGTTCCTCAAGAAGAGAAGTTTGTTGACGTCGAATCTAGACTTAAGTCAGGAAGTCCTTTCTGAAAGTATTTGTATGGAGTTTGTCATGAACGGAAGTAAAAAATTGGACGAAAAACAGTTTAGATAGAAAGAGAATAGAAGTTTTTGAAATGTGGTGCTACAGAAGAATGCTGAAGATTAGATGAGTAGATCAAGTAACTAATGAGGAGGTACTGAATGCAATTGGAATGAAGAGAAATTCGTCGTACAACCTGACTAGAAGTCGATATCCGTTGGTACGACACATTCTGAGGCATCAAGGGATCGCCAATTTAGTACTGGTGGGAAGAGTGGACGCGTGTGGAGGGGGGTGGTGGGGTAAAAATCGTAGAGGGAGACCAAGACATGAATACAGGGAGGAGAAGGAAGTAGGTAGCAGAACTTATTAGGAGATGGCTCGACTTTCACAGGATAGAGTAGCATGGAGGGCTGCATCAAGCCAGTCTCTTGACTGAAGACAACAACAACACCAATAACATGAAAAAAGTCACACGATTTCTATTCTCCCACTTTCAGATTGCCATAAAACCACAAAAAGACTAATACAGCTCAAGATGGCAGAACTACATACTGCAAAATTCACAAAAAGGACTATGTCAGTACTTGCTATTGATAATGAAAATAAAATCTCGAAACACGCAGTACTCATTCAAAATAGGTGATTGCCGAAGTTTTTCTTTGTTTATGCCATGAATCTTCTGATTAACTCATCTCTAGGCGAAATAATTACCGCATCCCCATCTACGTAATGTAACGTTCTGCAGCAACCTCGTTGTATGCATACTTACTATTACAGAAACTCAAGCAATGAAATTCATACTGACATTCGTCTGCTGACTACAATGGAATGTCTCCAGTTCCAATCTGCCCTTAAAGTCCACGATCCCAACATAACCCCTGCAAGTAATTTATATTGCTTGATCTGGCTTTTCTGTACATAGTCAGCGGTAGTAAAGTAAAACTTAGATTATTTAGAGGAAATAATGTTAATCATAAGAAAGGGAATACGAAGTACGGAAATACGTAATTACGTTGACCACCCCGAAATAGTGCTATTAAGACTTCTGGAGATCTGTTGAAGGCGTTTATTGATGTACGAAAGAAAACTATCGTCACGTGGAATTTGGAATCTGGAATCAAGCGCCACCTGCGAGTGGCTGCAGTCGCTGTGCGGTAAGAAACACCTGTCTTTCAAAGGGACGAAGGTGAAAACAAAGCGTACCCCACGAAGTGTGAATTCCCAGAACTTATTTATCCAGTATTTGAAAATGCGAGCTCTTAGACGTGCAACAAACTTTGCACCTAATCTCAAGCTTTTACGAAACTTATTCCTGCTGACAACTCTCACAAAATGATGAAAGCAAAAATGTTTATCGCTTGCTACTCGTATTCTGCTGTTCGTGCAGGGAAGTACCTCAAGAGGCATGACGTTGTAAATTATTACTTCTATTCTAGTGACTGTGTTCGCAACACTCTTTGAAGGTAGTATACACATATGGCCTTGAATGTAAATGCAAAATTATATCATAGAACGGCACATAGTTCAGGAGACATGATTCCATAAACAGTGAGATGCATGAAAAACAGCCACATCGTATATGACGTTGAAATTTATTATTTCGTTGCTGCTAATGCTTTCGCAACGCATTTAGCAGATAATATTCACATGTAACGCTTAACGTGCCTACAAAATTATATCACTGTACGACACATGATACAGGAGATACAACGTCATAATCATTAAGCACAAGGCCAGACACTGCGTAGTACTGTCTCGCAGGTTGGAATCCTGCCTCGGGCATGGATGTGTGTGATGTCCTTAGGTTAGTTAGGTTTAAGTAGTTCCAAATCTAGGGGACTGATAACTTCAGATGTTCATTCTCATAGTGCTTAGAGCTAATTGAACTATTTTTGTACGGTCTCGGACGGACAACTATAAATAAATACCTCGGCGACAACAGATTTCTCTTCTAGTACAATGTAGAAAAACTATCCCAAATTCTTGCAGAAATTATAAATGATAAGCAACAAAAAACTGCAGGAAGCCGAAAACTAAATTGAGACATAAATGTTGGCTTACAGCCACATCACAACGATACTCAAGAATATAGCATAGGCCAATATTTGTATCAACAAATGCATTTACATTAATATTCTGTATGGTCACCTTCCTCATGGAAAACGGTAACGCCTTTGTAGATGAAACTATAGTGAATTTACGAGTAGGAAAGATTGTTATTTAAAATTCTCGCATTCGCTGCGACTAAGGGACAACTTGTGACAATATCGGTTGGACCCTAGAAGACTGTAAAACCAAGGCCTGTTCAGATGAGTCCCCATGTCAGTTGGTAAGAAATGATAGTAGTTGATAGTAGTGGTCGAGTGCGGTGCAGACCCATGAAGCCTAAGCCACAAGTTGTCAACAAGGCACTGCGCAAGCCGTAGGTGGCTCCATAATGGTGCAGGCGGTGTTTACATGGAATGGGCTGGCTTCTATGGTCCAACTGAAGCGATCATTGACTGGGAATGGTTATGTTCGGCTACTTGGAGACTATTTGCAGCCAATCATGGAGTTGATGTTCCGAGACAACAATGGAATTTTCTATGCCTGACAATAAGCCAAGTCACTGGCTCACAGTCGTTCACAATTGATTTGGAGAGCTTTCTGGACATTTAGAGCGAAATCTATGGCTGCCCAGATCGCCCGTCATTAACCCCCATCGAACGTATATGGGACACAATCGAGAGGTCAGTTCGTGCAAAACATCCTCCACTGGCAACACTTTCAGAATTATGGATGGCAGTAGAAACAGCATAGTTCAATATTTCTGCAGGGGACTTCCAACCACTAGTAGAGTCCATGCCACGTCGTGCTGCTGATCTATGTGGAGCAAAAGTAGGTCCGACATAGTAATTCGTCACCTCGGTGTAGATCTGTTTCAGATTTTTCTTGAATGCTCTGTATTAAATCTGATACAACAGAGCATTAATTACATTTCGCCGGTTTAGGTAAAAGAATTTATTTTAAACTTTTATTGTCAACTGAAGAATTCTTCATTCGGGCGAGAGCTCTCTTTTCAGGAAGTGAGGTATTTTCCGATTAATGCTATTAGCCACATTCGTGGAAACTGTCTTCCCTAGAATATAAGCACAAAATAGTTTAACAGTGAAGTTTACATATATAATTTACCTTCTGATTTGTTTTGCAGCAAAACTCCCGCAAAACCTTTCACGCAATTGAAACCATGCGGCTCGACTTTTTAATCTTATCATTATACTCTTTGCGAAATGTGTCCCGTATTTCCAGGTATTTTTTTACGTCTTCAATGAACAACTGCAAATCCCAACAAGATGCAACCGTGGTAGGCCGACGGCAGCTGTTACTGGAGTTGCGAACGCTTGTGCACTGCGCCATACTGCTACAACCACGGCGAGATCGCTATGCAGCAGTGGTTGGCGAGCGCCTCGGTGGTGTCACTGCGTCAATGCCGCACTCTGCGCGGCTCCGCTGTTCCAGAGAGAGAAAATCAGGCTCTTGTGCGTCGAGTCTAACACTTCCCATTTACATGAATAATCTACAGGCACCAGTGTAGTGCCTGGCAAAGGGTACGGATTGTATTCTCATAATCGATGAATGTACTAAGATTACAGCTGAGCAGAATCTGCTTCATTTTTATAATTATTTAATTTGGAATTAAATAATTTAAGTAGTTACAGCATAGTATAATTTAAATAACTCACAGTATAGTAATTTAGTGGATATTTAAATGAAGTCACATTGCAGAGCTCGAACAGGCATCTCGTCACCAAAAACATCTGAGTCATTTGAATTTACATCTACATCTACATCTACATCCATACTCCGCAAGCCACCTGACGGTTCAAATGGCTTTGAGCACTATGGGACTTAACATCTTAGGTCATCAGTCCCCTAGAACTTAGAACTACTTACACCTAACTAACCTAAGGACATCACACACATCCATGCCCGAGGCAGGATTCGAACCTGCGACCGTAGCGGCCGCGCGGTTCCAGACTGTAGCGCCTTTAACCTCTTGGCCACCACGGCCGGCACCCCCACCTGACAGTGTGTGGCGGATGGTACCTTGAGTAGCTCTATCGGTTCTCCCTTCTATTCCAGTCTCGTATTGTTCGTGGAAAGAAGGACTGTCGGTATGCCTCTGTGTGGGCTCTAATCTCTCTGATTTTATCCTCATGGTCTCTTCGCGAGTTATACGTGGGAGGGAGCAATATACTGCTTGACTCTTCGGTGAAGGTATGTTCTCGAAACTTTGACAAAAGCCCGTACCGAGCTACTGAGCGTCTCTCCTGCAGAGTCTTCCACTGGAGTTTATCTATCATCTCCGTAACGCTTTCGCGATTTCTAAATGATCCTGTAACGAAGCGCGCTGCTCTCCGTTGGATCTTCTCTATATCTTCTATCAACCCTATCTGGTACGGTTCCCACACTGCTGAGCAGTATTCAAGCAGTGGGCGAACAAGCGTACTGTAACCTACTTCCTTTGTTTTCGGATTGCATTTCCTTAGGATTCTTCCAATGAATCTCAGTCTGGCATCTGCTTTACCGACGATCAACATTATATGATCATTCCATTTTAAATCACTCCTAATGCGCACTCCCAGATAATTTATGGTATTAACTGCTTCCAGTTGCTGACCTGCTATTTTGTAGCTAAATGATAAAGGATCTATCTTTCTGTGTATTCGCAGCACATTACACTTGTCTACATTGCGATTCAATTGCCATTCCCTGCACCATGCGTCAATTCGCTGCAGATCCTCATGCATTTCAGTACAAGTTTCCATTGTTACAACCTCTCGATACACCACAGCATCATCTGCAAAAAGCCTCAGTGAACTTCCGATGTCATCCACCAGGTCATTTATGTATATTATGACTAGCAACGGTCGTATGACACTCCCCTGCGGCACACCTGAAATCACTCCTACTTCGGAAGACTTCTCTCCATTGAGAATGACATGCTGCGTCCTGTTATCTAGGAACTCCTCAATCCAATCACACAATTGGTCTGATAGTCCATATGCTCTTACTTTGTTCATTAAACGACTGTGGGGAACTGTATCGAACGCCTTGCGGAAGTCAAGAAACACGGCATCTACCTGTGAACCCGTGTCTATGGCCCTCTGAGTCACGTGGACGAATAGCGCGAGCTGGGTTTCACATGACCGTGTTTTTCGAAACCCATGCTGATTCCTACAGAGTAGATTTCTAGTCTCCAGGAAAGTCATTATACTCGAACACAAGTTCAAAAGTATGGGATCTCCACACATTATCTTGGCATCTTAAGACTTTAATGCCTTTGAAACTATACTAGATAGTAATAAATCGTTTTCAGTATGTGATAAGGTAACTCATAAAGTCTTGTTTGCTCATTCATACACATTGTAGTGGTCTCAGACGCCAAATGTAGTGGAATAAGGGAGGAGGCACCGTATTAAAACTCTTCCGAGCTTCCCAAATGTTTTATTTGTTTCCTCTACAGTGCCCTGTTCACCTCGGTCTGCATCGCAAGTCCTGCAATGCTGAGGCCACCGCTCGGGTGACCCAGTGCAACGTCCTGTGATGCATGTCGGCCTTGTAGGGCTGCGTTGTCAGGGCTGCGCCGGCAGCCGACTCAGCAGTCTCCTTTCCCGTTGACTCAGGGCCGCTCCGCAGCGAACCGCAGAGCAGCCCACTGTGTCCTTCCTCGCTGGCATAGCTGAGGTCGCAGCGACCACAAGTGCCCACGATCCAGCGTCTTAATCTGCAGCCCTTGCCCCAGGATGTCTCCAGCAGGCGTTGGAAGCCAGGATGACTGCCCACGGTAGTGAACCGAGGAATAGCCCGCCGCTGGCTGGCTGGCTACAGACCCCGTGCCGGCCTCAGAGGGTCGAACCAGTGACCTGCCATGGACTGGAACGCTGGCGCCCCATCTGCTGCTGTGAGTAGCTGGTGGTGTGACACGCCCCGCCATCCAGGAAAGCTGCAATGCTTGAATGACCCTCATTAGAAAATGGCACCTATTTATACTTTGCTGTGTGCCCCTGTTTTGCTAATGTGCCGCTCCGATTCAGGTACTCACAACACATATGTTGCGCCAGTGGGCACCTTCTGCCTGTAACTTGCACCATGCAAACTGCAGCATTTATACTTTACAGTCGTTCGACGGCCCTGTGGCCTCCATTCTACTTCCCAACCGCTGGTCAGCGTAACTTACTGTCAACAGTCCCGCGCCTCGCTGTAACTTGTGCGCTCATAAATGTTGCACAAAACTAACTTTCCCTATTCTAAATGGTGGTGCCGCTACATTATTCCCCTCTTCGGAAAGACCTGTCCTCTGGTCGACCCTTAAGTAGCTCTTAACTTGTTTGGGTCGGCACCCACCCATGGCATATTTCCTTCCTGTTACCGTATTGGAAACTTAAACGTGGTCTAATGCCCCTTAAAACCATGACATGAAACAAAACGTAAAAATTCCTTACTGGACGACCACTGCTCGATCAACACCTTACCTACTCATCTCACGTCCTCGGTAAGCAATCCACTGGGACAAGGACTACCCTTGGTTCCCTCTTGGAATTAGCTCCCCGCCTGATCAGAAAGAAAACAACACACAACAAAGTTAAGGCTGCGACGACACTCGGCACCGAGGTGCTCAAAATGATCATTATTTGCTGTTGCCTTTTCCTATACTGAGCAACATGTTGCACAAGCTGTTTGGCTTATTTGGCTGATATACGCCCCTCTTGCTCTAAAGTGAACTGGTTTACAGATCTCAACATACCAGGCTCCAGAGTTTTATTTAACAAGCTCAGATTCTGTCTTGGCTTTTGACCAGTACAGCTGTGGCTCCGTAACATTCAATTGCGTGACTCCTGAAATTGACGCTTGCGGATGGAAGGTTAATCCTATTATGTTACACTTAGTTCCATTGATTCAAATTCGTCTCCCATAGAGCTCTATATATGTTGCTTCTGTAAATACTCCCCGCTCAAAACAACTTGCTGCTACTACCAAATTCTCGTAGGTGTAGAAGATTATAAATAAATTCTTTTTTAATTTTATATTTTTTTGTCTTTTTCGTATCTGAACTTTACACACTTTACGCAATATTAATTATCTTTGATATTTTACAAACATTGCTTTTTTATGTGCTTGGGCAATGCATCTTTGTCTGTTATGTTAATTATGACCGTGCTCTTGCAGATTCAGACTTCGTTCCTGAGATCAGCACCCGAAGACATCGATGGTTCGTGCTGTACGACTATCTTTTCAATTTACAGATCCTATCTTTGTCAAGCCAAGACACTCAACAATCTTACAAATAACTAGTGACACAAAATAAAACAAACATGGATTAGTAATAATTATTTTCTGAGATAGAAACATAGTTTAAAAATACACTTACTTCATGTGATTACGAGTGCCGGTGATTGCAACTCGTGAATAAAATATTGAAATAATACAATGTTAATGGCGGTGTGCCACACTCGTCCGATCTGTACAAGGCCTATCAAACAATAAGTAACCTATATTTTTGTCATCTGACGACTGTAATTCTTCCTCTGTTTTCCAGCGGCTGCAGGCAATGCTTGCACACCCGTGGATTTCATCTGTGGTTTTTTAATATATCTTCATTTTTCAACTTATAGCTACGACTTTTACCTAAATAACCGCTCAGCGTGCAAATGTGCTTTTAAAAGATCCAGTGCATCCCGACCCATTGCAAGCTCAATTTTTGTTCCACGATGTCCGTTGGACAGTCTAGTCCTTTTCCCCTGGCTAAAAACAACTGTACCGTGCACGTGTCCGATATTTGTAGCTTTACAGATTTTCCTCCAATATTCACTATTTTTGATTCAAACTAAACACCGATTGTGTGGATACTTTCATCCTTAAATTACATTATATGAACTGGTGCAATAATCACGACCTTCCTGACCCAGCACTGACGATAACTAAAAATTTAAACAGGAAATCATACGACTCTGACGTCGTTCAACACCTGTTTCTTCCAGCTTTGCCCCAAAATTTACTCCGAAGCATGAATTTCTACATAACAGCGTTTTATTTCTCCTCCAACAACACTCCAGATACGTCAGACGCTACACTTCCCTTTCCAGTGACGTGAGAACGGGAATCACCATCACCCTTCCTCCATCTTCAAAAAGACTGCTGTCCCTAGCACTCTTCACAATACTCGAAAATACATATACCATAATGCAGAGCCTAATTAATCGACGCAAACCCTATGATACATGACACGAAAACAAAAACTACTAATACCCTACTACTTTCTGGATCGCAGAGCATACGGTACTTCATGCTGTACTCCATCTTCCTGATTTTCTCTGTGCTTAGCACCTTCCTTCACTCTATCTTTCTTTCTCTTTCCATCCTGTGACACGCCTGGAATCACATCTAGGCAATCCTTAAAGTGCAGTAACCGCCCAATGTGTACTATTGTTGTTCTAGTTGGCGGCTGAAGCTTAACATTATCAGGGGATGTTGTTGCAGCAAATTGATATGGCATTAGATACCTCTGGAGGAGCTTCTTCGTTTTCCCTTTGGCATACAGGGGCTGGACAGCATTACCCATTGCCCCACTATATACTGCGGTAAACGTCTGCTTTATTGCGTCTTCCTGCCTTTCCAAAGCCTTTGTATTCTCCTTTTGTACCCATTTCCAAACATCAAAAATTGTCCTTGAGAACTGATGTAGAAATTCACCGGTTCTTCCTTTCTGTAGCTTCAATAAATAAAACGGTGACGGCATTTTTCGCCCGTACACTACATCATATGGAGACAAACCAGTATTTGCATTGTAAGCGCATACAATATGCCTCAAATCCTCGTCCCTCTGATGGTGACCAGAATCCACATAAAAACTCAGCATCTTCCCGACTGTTCTGTGTACCCGTTTGTCCTTCTGTTGGCCTGTGGATGCAACGAGCTCGTCCTCAACTTCTTTACATTCAACAATTTACACAATTCCTTCATTAAATCCGACATGACATTGGTCCCTGGGTCAGTAATAATTGTCTCCAGTACACCAAACTTCAAAATCCAGTTGTTTATTAAAGCTTTCGTGACCATTGCTACCTATTGATTTGGCATAGCCACCATCTCCACATACATCGAAAAATGATCTATTATTGTCAGAACGAATCTGTTCCCCGACGGTGTTTGCCTAAAAGGCCCTAAGACTTCAATCCCCAACAAAGAAAATGGACATGTTGCTTTCGGTAACCGTTGTAGCTGTATCTGTTTCCGACTCAAATCTGCTCTCTGCGCACATGGTATACAATTCTTGACATTCTGACCCACATCCCCTTTCCAACCTCTCCACCAGTACCTCTCCGCCACTCCCTATTCGTCGCTCTGCATCTGTCATGATCAGATAACACCTGAACATTTGCTTCCTTTAATATTTCATCCCTCAACTTTGCTGGCACTACTACCCTTGACCCTAACTTCGTTTCCCTGCACAGAAGACCTTAGTACGCATTAAACTGTGGCTGTGTCGATACAATTTACAATCGTTGTCCCCGTCCTGTAATTCATGCCATATTGCTGGGTCATAACCTATGACTTCTACTTTTGCCACCTTCCTACTTAGTGCATCCGCATTACCGTCCTTCTTCCCAGGCTTGTGCACCACCTCGTGGTCGAATTCACTAAGCCTCACAGCCAATAGAGCGAGTCTAGTGGACGAATCCTTCAACCCCAACCAGCACTTCAATGCAGAATGATCTGTCGCCACTCTAAACCTTCTCTCATATAAGTCACATTTAAAATATGTGATTCCGTAGATTACGCTAAGCATCTCCCTCTCAGTTGTTGAGTAATTCCTCTCCGCTGCATTCAACTGCCTAGACGCATAGGCGACAGGATCTTCTTTCCCATCTATTTCCTGACTAAGAACACACTCTAATCCTTGATTCGATGCATCGCACGCTAGTATAATCTCCTTTTCCAAATCTGAAAACACAAGAACCGGACTTGATGTTCACACTTCTTTCAGTTTGTCAAACGGTTTTTGACACTCTTCTGTCCACTCAGATTTCACACCCTGACGGAACAATCGCGTCAGTGGCTGTGCTAAATCTGCAAAACCCTTCACGAACTTTCGATAGAAATTACAAATTCCGATGAGTGACTGCACTTCCTCAACTGTTTTTGGTTCCCGATAATCGCTTACAGCCTGTGCCAACCTCGGATCTGCAGGCTCAACGTCGAGCGAGCTGCTCTTAACCTCAAAAAGAATTCCCTTGACCGCTGTGTGTGTTGCTCCATACTACTTGAAAACACTGGAATGTAATACAAATAGACCACACATTGCCGTGGTTGCAGACCCCTCAAGACGCTGTCTAGCAACCTCGGAAACGTTGTCGAAGCGTTTGTCAAACCGAATGGCATTCTGATGTACTGTTAATGGCCTCCAGATGTAGAGAAAGTAGTTTTTGCACGATCCTCTGGAGCCACCTCTAACTGATTATAACCACTTCTCAGATCCATCGTAGAAAAGTACTGGCACTGTCCTAAGTGATCTAAAGTCTCTGATATGTTGGGAAGGGGTATGAGTCCGTTACTGTCTTATTGTTGAGGTATCGGTAGTCACAACAGTACCAGTATTTCTTAGTTCCTTCCGTAGATTTTTAAGTACAACCACAATGCCCGCTCCCCAGCTATGCTCTATAATACCGTCCGCAAGCTGCTGATCAATGAAATCTTCCACAATAGGCTGCAAACAGCTCAGTGTTCTGGACGGTTTACGGTAAACAGGTGCTTCATTCCCTGTTGGTATCCTATGTTGAACTATTGGAGTAGCTGGTAACTGCCCTTGTGGAAAAAAAAAACAAATCCTAAAATTCCCATAATAGTTCTTCCATATGTTCTCCTCCTCCTCCTCCTTTCAAATGCTTAATTTTGTCACGCAATGCAGTTCTATCGGCAGTTAGTGGTTGATCGCTTCTCCTACTTCTCGAACACCAGTCTTCGTCATCTGGCACATCCGAATTTGCTACTTAAAAACCTTTCCTCAAATCTGCGTCTACAGCGCTAAAATTATCCACACTCAAGAGAACTACTCGCCCATCGTTCCCCTCCTGTACGCGTACAACACTACATTTCACATAACAAACCAATGGACCCAAAAATTCATTATCCTCCAATGGTTCAGTAACACATACTGTACACACAAGTAGATTTGACTCCACACTTTCCCAAAGCGGCTTCCCGGTGGCACTAGACACACACTCATGTGAATCAAGCCTTATTGCTAATGTACGAGGTTCAATTGGTTTTTTCATTACGTTGAACGCGCCTCGCGACAGCTCTGGATTGACAACAGTTTCTCCTAGTTGAAATAATATTCCACCAAGTTCTACAGTTCGTTGTCCAAGGTCAATTTTGGTATGATGCTGATTCAAGAAATCTACTTCTAGGATCATGTCATAGCCTTCCCTTACCCATTGTACTACCTCCAACGGCGTGAATCATCCCCCACCCCACGCAACCTACAATGTGGTGGGTCTAGCTCCCTTCGTCCCATTATAATCCTAGTAGCCACTGACAATTGCGCCTCTGTGTCATACAACATCTTGAACTTTTTAGTTCCTATGGATCCTACCACTGAACATTCCACCTCTGCATACGTAGCATTGAAATGAAACAGGAGCCACCTTAGGTGGGTCTTGGGCCCCTTCTGTCGTTTAACGCTTGTCCACCCCTACTAACTCCATTTCTCCATCCTCCACACCGCTGATTTCCACCCCTCCCTCTATTCATCGGTGACTTGGTACATTGCCTCTGCACGTCCCATATGACCACACTTAAAACATTTCACACCTGCTGTAAACACTGTTCGACCCTCACATACCGTGTTGCCACGTCTATTTCCTCACACTGAATTGCCAGCTGAATGGCCGAATACAAGTCTTTTGGAGTCCCAACACGCACTTTCCGTGATATATGCGCAAGTAAACCTTTCAAAAATACATCAAGTGCCCTTTGCTCGGCTTCATTACTCTGACCCAACTCGTAAGTATACTCTTTAATTACCCTTATACTGTAAGTAAATTTCTCCATCATATCCCCCTGTCTCTTTGACATTGTACTTAACCTCTCTCTAAAGTACCGAGCGCTATTTTCTTTTTTGCACCTTTGTAAAGGCCCCTGCTTTAACTGCTTTAACTGTCCTGCCTTCCTTAAGGCCTCAGAACACCTTACATATGTTTTCGCTTCACCCGTTAATCTAATCTAGGTTACATGTAACAGCTGCTCATCAGACCAACCACTGATGACCGTTGACGTCTCCAAGTCCTCCACAAACGAACGTACATCCTCAGATGCCTTGTCAGAAAACGGAATAATCAAACTCGAGGCAGCTGGGTCAATCTCCTGCACCCTAGGCATCGACGACTGATCATATGTGGTTTCCCGCTCACTTCTAGATGTTGATCCATTCCTCAACTGCGTATTGACTGCTGTCAATTGTGCTACTTTTCTAACAAAATCCGTACCGATTCTGGTTCCGACACACCTCGCGTCTGTGACTCTACCATTGGGTTGCCTTCGTTCCCAGTTAGTCGCGAAACAAAACATTTAAGTACAAGAACAACCTGACTTCCTACAGCTCTGTATCACCACACTCAGTATCATCATAAACCAATACAAAAGTAATTAAATGCCACGAAAAAAAAATTCATAATATGCCTACGCAAAATATGTAAAATGTGGCTTGCCAGGAGCCATACTCAAAAACAAAAAAAGGCAAGAAAACATCCAGTACTCAAAAGAAAACTGGTCCAAACCCACCACGTCTTGTGAATGTAACGCGGGCGGTGGGCTTTAATGTCGTACTGCACAGACGACATCTGCTATTCTGACACCAAATGTAGTGGTGTCAGATGCCAAATGTAATGCAATGAGGTAGAAGGCACCATATTAAGACTCATCTGATCTCTCCATATTTATTTATTTGTTTCCACTACAGTGCCCCGCTCAACTCAGTTCGCGTCGCAGGGTCTAGCAATGCTGAGAACACCGCTCCAGCGACAAGAGAGCAACACGCTGCTGTTTGTCAGCCTTGTAGGTCCGTGTCGTCAGGGTTGCGCCGGAAGCCGACTCAGCAGTCTCCTTCCCCGTTGACTCAGCGCTGCTCCGCTGTGAGCCGCCAAGCGCTCCCCATGAAATTTGCATATTTTTTGAGTCCTGACGAACGACATTTGTAGCCGTCGATTTACATCGGACGAACAGGTGCACCCCTGAGGACAGTCTTGGTTCCGTAGGCAGCTGCAAGCTCTTTTCCATGTAGGCAATGACAGCCTTGTCTTACAGTGCGGTGTACTCATTAACAGTTATGCCAACTACTTTTGAAACAATAAACGGTTTACGTGGTTTATCCACCTTGGTCGTTGTCATTTGACTGCCCTTTGTACACTGCCAAAACATTATGAACACGGCCCAGCGTGATGGTGGATGCCGCCTGGTGGCGTTGTGGGCACGTGACGTGACGATAAAAGTATGTAATTAGAGCAGACACGGACAGGGAATCACCATAGCTGATGTACGGGCTGCAAATGGGTAAACCCATTGAGATAAGCGACTTTGACAAAGTGCAAATTATTATTACCCAGAGTCAGTGAACGATTCTCTCGAAAAAGGCGAAGCTAGTCGATGTTAACGTGCTACAGTCGTGACCATCTACGGAAAGAGGTAGGATGGCAGTGAAACTACCACTCGGCGCTAAAAGGTCGGACGTGCACCACTCCTCACATAAATTGGGTACGGAGGCATATCTGCTCTGTAAAGTAGGATAGACGGCGATCTGTTGCATCTTTGCCGAAAGAGCACAATGCTGGTGCACGCAGAAGTGTTTCGGAGCACACAGTCCGCCGTACAATGTTGAACGTGGAGATCGGCAGCAGGCCAACCCTACTTGTTCACATGTAGACGCAACGACATAGTCAGTTCCGATGACAGTTACACAGGACCATCGGGATTCGACCGTCGATCAGTGGAAACGTGTCGGCTGTTCCGGTGAATCACATTTTTGTTACACTAGGTCATGGTCGTCTACACAGACGCAATCATCAAGGTGAGCGGCAGCTCGAACCGCGTAGCGCGCAACGGAAGCAGGCTGATGGGAGCAGTGTTAACTGTGGGACACAGTCTCCTGCCTTGCATGGGACGTGTGATACTAATGCAAGAGGCGCTGACAGCTGCAAACCACCTGCAAACCCTCATGCTTGATGTCTTCCACGGCGGCGAAGTATCTTTCAGCGGTATAATGGTACGTGTCTCGGAGCCAGATCCGTGCTGCAGTAGTTCGCGGAACCTTATAGTAATGTTATGCTGATATCTCGGTGATCAATTCGCCTGATGCAAATCCCGTGCCACTTATCTGGGTCGGTATCGGACGCCATCACCGTTGTACGCAATCAGCGGCCAGCTATTTATGTGAATTACGTGATCTGTGTGTAGAAATCTAATGCCACTTACCACCACTAACCTACCAACAAACTGTCGGATCCCTGATAACGAAGAACCTGTGATTCATTTCGTTCTAAAGACGGATAAACAAATTATTAAGCAGGTGGTCAAAATGTTTTGGCTCATCAGTGTATAATTTGCGGGGTATCAGGAAGTTGGGAGAATGTCATCGACACCATCCGAATTTCCTTAAAGGCAGGTATATACAAGTTCACTAGTTCAAATTAGCAGTTCATGTATGGAAGATGCTGAGCTATATACAGAAGAAAATGAAACAAAACTGAGAACATGTTAGACGACGATCAGTTGGGCTTTAGGGCAGAGAAGGGTAGAAGAGCGACAACTCTGATATTGCGCTACATAACACAGAAGAAATTTAAGAAAAATCAAGACAAATTCATAAAATATGTTGGCCAAAATGAGCATTCAGTACTCAAAATGGTGCAAGATATCTGAAATTCTCAGAAAAAATTGTATATGCTGTAGGGGAAGGCGACTCCCGTTAGTATTCGATACGTACTAGGACCAAGAGAAACAACGAGATTGAAAATGCTGCTTTTTGTAGGCGTACAGGAATGAAGCAATTTCTCTCCTGCTCGCTCTGTTCGTCAAATAAATAGTAATTGAAACTAGGTTGAGAGGGTTTAAATGAAAATTCGCTGCTGATATTGTAAGTAGGCTGTTTAGGTTCTTATATTGGAAACGCCACCGCCACCTCGCGCTCTGTATGAAAATTAGTGGCTGTGCTGTGTGCAGTCTGTGGCTGGGTCTCATTGTTGGAATTTGCTATTGTAGTGTTGGGCAGCTGGACGTTAACACCGCGTAGCATTGCGCAGTTGGAGGTGAGCCGCCAGCAGTGGTGGATGTGGGAAAGTGAGATGGCAGATTTTTGAGAGCGGATGATCTGGAAGTGTGTCCATCAGAAACAGTACATTTGTAAGAATGAATGTCATGAACTGTTATATATATTATGATATTTGAACACTATTAAGGTAAATACATTGTTTGTTCTCTGTCAAAATCTTTCATTTACTAACTATGCCTATCAGTAGTTAATGCCTTTAGTAGTTTGAATCTTTTCTTTAGCTGGCAGTAGTGGCGCTCGCTGTATTGCAGTAGTTCGAGTAACGAAGATTTTTGTGAGGTAAGTGATTTGTGAAAGGTATAGGTTAATGTTAGTCAGGGTCATTCTTTTGTAGGGATTATTGAAACTCAAATTGCGTTGCGCTAAAAAATATTGTGTGTCAGTTTAGTGTTGATCAGAATAGGTAAAGAGCGAAATGTCTGAGTACGTTCAGTTTTGCTCATAATGTAAGAGGTTTATCAGCACAGTAATTCGATCATTTTTCTAAGGGGTCGTTTCAATACGTACGAAGGAATTTTTTAAATGTATGTCACTGTATGGACTTCGATCATGAACTGTGGGAAAACCGGAAAAGAAATAAACTTAGATATTTGAGATTTGGGGTTACAGAAGGCTAATATAAATAAATTGTCTGATAAGAAACAAACTATGAATAGATCCTTATATGTGAAGATGTCACGAGAGAAAACTAATATGAAGCAGTAGATCCATTTACTATGGAGGAGCTACAACAGGCTTTGAAAGGCATGAAGATCAGCAAAGCTACCGGCGATGAAGGAATAGATGATGAATTAACTAGATATGCAGGCTTATCACTCGATAGAAGCCTTCTACAATTAATAAGTGAATATTAGAGGAACTCTTCCAGAGGTGTAAACGCAACGACTGTATAAACTATGGTGGCGTCAGCATTATATACTTTGGCTACAAGCTATACTCACAGATAAACAATAGCTGCATGAAAAATTTCACATAAGCTACTATTTTCGAGGAACAAATCTGATTGACATCTGATCGTTAATGCACACACAATGTGTTTTTAGTTAAAACATTAGAGAAAAACACAGATAATTTAATAGGTAAGTGCATATAGTCTTTACTGACGTTGAGAATTTTCATATTTTATTGCCTAACGCAGGTAATGGAAAGTGTTTACAAAAATACATGCACTGTATTGAACGCAGTTTGGAATCAAGGTATGGACTATCATCTACCATTTTTAATATTTAAACTGACTTTGTTCCTCATGAATGAAAAGGAATTCGTGTGGAGAATGATGAATACTTGAATGTATTTCCATTTGCAGTAAAATTTTATTTCTTCCATGTTTATACTGATGTTTGGAGGTCGTCTTTGTTCTTTTAAGTTATAACGATGTCATTAGAAGGCATCATTGTTATTCAAAAGAATGAAGAGGGCTCCAAAGGTCAGTGTACCAACTGAAAGAAATATGGGAGAAATACAAATTTAAAGTTTCCAGTAATAAAACTAAAATAATGGCTTTCTGAGGAAAATACCCAGTCATGTCAACAATAATTGTTTCCGTTAACTCACTTTTCAAACAAGTTTCTCAACTCTCTTATTTAACCTGTCATATAAGTTTTGGTTTTGAGTCTGATACTGAAAATGAAATACACAAACCCCAGTGCGTCTGTTATACTATTAGTAGAACACTGGGCCGTAAAGTACAAGAAGAGACCATTATGAAGTTCTAGAATGTGATGGTGGATTCTGTGATCTACTGTAGAAGCGTAAGTTGGGATACCATTAGAAAAAAAAGAAGATAAAAGAAAAGAGAATTCAGACAGCAGAGGTGATTTCCCTCAGAAAGAAGAAGAAGAAGAAGAATGAGGAGGAATGCACAAAAATAGATATGATTAGAAATACAGATACTACAGTAATAATAAGTATTTTAAATACGAATGAAAACATTCAGAAATATCGCCAAAATTGCAGACAATGCCTCAAGAGAATCGCAAGTCACAGAATTCCACAGGAGATACCGAACTACAATCTGAATGGGTAGAGAGATACTGGAAGACATCAGGTAGGATGAGAATGATTCTGTTTGCGAGTTCCGAACAAGCAGTAGCCTAATGCTTGAAAGGAAGAGGATGATGATGCAAATCCTGGCCTTCCACGTTGTATGTTTAGTAGATGACTGCTGTCTATGTGTCTTTAAAATATCAACTACCTTTAGTCACCACTCATGGCTCGGAAATTTCTTCAACCTCCTGAGAGAATGTATATCATTTGTAAAGGTGTTTCAATGCATTGGCTTGAGACACGATCTACCTTATGTCGTAGTTCAATACTCTTTCGCTCTGGATTAGTATTACTTATTCTTGTTGGTTATTCACCAACAGAGTGTTCCAACGGTGTCTTAATCATGAAATACTACCGTCGTTATGTTTGATACGATGTTGTAACAGTCGCCGACACAATGTGTTTGTCCTCCGTTTGAGCCAAAGCAGTAACCGTAGGATAATAATCATCTTGGAGACATCGCGCAGGTTGAATTTCTATGAGAAGGAGCACGTGGGCCTTCAGAAACAGATAACAGGTTAATCTAAGATAAGAGCGCAGGAGATGGGGGCGAGACGGCATAGCCCACCCTCATTTGCGGAAGTGTTGTCGCCAAGTGCTTCAGGCGGTATCCACGAATTACTCGTGACGCCAGGTCGCCCGGCTGCCTCGTGCATTAGGAATATTGCTCGGAGCGTCCTAGCATTCCGGCAGGCGAGGGTCAAGGAGGTCGGGGGAGGCAGGCTCGTGAGCGTTAACACGTTGCGCCTGCGGCCGCGTACCATCAAGCGCGCACGCATCAATGTAATTCAAGAGGCAGGCGCCGGAAGGGCTGTTATTGTTAACAACCGCGTGGTTTGCTGCTTGTTTTAAATCTAAGGAAACAATTAATTAAGTTTATGATTGAGCTTTCAGTTGGTACTTGAATAATTTAACTTAAATATACTAATCCCAGCTACAAATATAATGAGGGATTTAACATTACCATCTCACTGAAATAAAATACAACCATTGTCTCTTGCTGTGTGAATATCATTAAAAATTAGAAGATCCTACGTTTTTCAACGTGCTGGTCAGCGGTCAATGGAAAGTACGAGAGGCATTCAATAAGTAATGCTACACATTTTTTCTCGGCCAGTTTCATTTGAAAAATATGCGGAATATGTTGTGGAACATGCTGGAATATTCATGAAGTTTCGAAACGTGGTGTCGTTATATGTAAACTTCAAAATGAAGTCTGGAACGGAGTTGCGTTATAAGCAAAGAGCTGTTACTGATATTATTTTGGCGAAAACCAGAAAATCGCAGATATTCATAGGCCCTTGCAGATTGTCTATGGAGATCTGGCACTCGACAACAGCAGTGAGTCGTTGGGCGAGGCATCTCTCATCATCGCAATAAGTCCAGTCCTCGCCTCCCCGCTGGCCGCACACAGCTGTGATTGCTACAGCGTTGGAACGTGCGGACACTCTCATTCGCGGTGGTCGACGGATCACAATGTAACAATTTGCTGCACAACTTGATGTCCCATCTTGGTAGTGCTGATCCACTCGTCCACCAGTTAGGGTACCCAAAGTTGTGTGCCCGCTGGGGGTCCTCATTGCTTGACAGGAGACCATCAACAGCAACGAATAACCATCTGTGCAGAACTGCTTGCGCTTCACATGGATGATCGTAACAGTTTTCTGTCGTAAATCAACACATGACATGAAATATACACTACTGGCCATTAAAATTGCTACACCACGAAGGTGACGTGCTACAGACGCGAAATGTAACCGACAGGAAGAAGATGCTGTGATATGCAAATGACTAGCTTTTCAGAGCAATCACACAAAGATGGCGCCGGTGGCGACAACTACAACGTGCTGACATGAGGAAAGTTTCCAACCGATTTCTCATACACAAACAGCAGTTGACCGGCGTCGCCTGGTGAAACGTTGTTGTGATGCCTCGTGTAAGGAGGAGGAATGCGTACCATCACGTTTCCGACTTTGGTAAAGGTCGGATTGTAGCCTATCGCGATTGCGGTTTATCGTATCGCGACACTGCTGCTCGCGTTGGTCGAGATCAAATGACTGTTAGCAGGATATGGAATCGGTGGGTTCAGGAGGGTAGTACGGAACGCCGTGCTGGATCCCAATGACCTCGTATCACTAGCAGTAGAGATGACAGGCATCTTATCCGCATGGCTGTAATGGATCGTGCATCCACGTCTCGATCCCTGAGTCAACAGATGGGAACGTCTGCAAGACAACAACCATCTGCACGAACAGTCCGACATGGCCTGTCAGCTCGGAGACCATGGCTGCGGTTACCCTTGACGCTGCATCACAGACGGGAACGCCTCCAATAGTGTACTCAACGACGAACCTAGGTGCACGAATAGCAAAACGTCATTTTTTTCGGATGAAGCCAGGTTCTGTTTACAGCATCATGATGGTCGCATCCGTGTTTGGCGACATCGCTTCGAACGCACATTGGAAGCTTGTATTCGTCATCGCCATACTGGCGTATCACCCGGCGTGATGGTATGAGGTGCCATTGGATACATGTCTCAGGCACCTCTTGTTCGCATTGACGCCACTTTGAACAGTGGACGTTACATTTCAGATGTGTTACGACCCGTGGCTCTACCCTTCATTCGATCCCTGCTAAGCACTACATTTCAGCAGGATAATGCACTACCGCATGTTGCAGCTCCTGTACGGGCCTCTCTGGATACAGAAAATGTTCGACTGCTGCCCTGGCGAGCACATTCTCCATATCTCTCACCAATTGAAAACGTCTGGTCAATGGTGGCCGAGCAACTGGCTCGTTACAATACGCCAGTCACTACTCTTGGTGAACTCTGGTATCGTGTTGAAGCATGGGCAGCTGTACCTGTGGACGCCACCCAACCTCTGTTTGACACAATGTCCAGGCGTATCAAGGCCGTTATTACGGCCAGAGGTGGTTGTTCTGGGTACTGATTTCTCAGGATCTATGCACCCAAATTGCGCGAAAATGTAATCACATGTCAGTTCTAGTATAATATATTTGTCCAATGAATACCCGTTTATCATCTGCATTTCTTCTTGGTGCAGCAATTTTAATGGCTAGTAGTGTAGGTTCACCACTTCAAACCGAGTACAAAACGGCAATCCATCGAGTGGTCCCACACCATCTCTTTTCCGATGAAAATGTTCGAAGGCTTGACACAGGCGCTAAAGTCACGGCAACGTGCTTCTGGACCTCTATAGAGGTTGATCTGTTTAGTGTCGTCGTCCGTCATGGTTCAACGATTAAATCTGAGGTGTTCTGTGCCATCCTCAGGAAACTGAAGAAACTTAAGCCAGTTGGTAGCCACAAAAATGCACACCAACTTCTCGCTCTCCATGAAATTTCAAAGCCTCACCCAAGTCCGCGCACCCCAGAGGAGCTTACAGACCTTTATTGGACTGTTCTTTCTCTTTTATCCTGCAATTTCGGGTCTCACACCCTCCGACATCCATCTGTTTGGCCAAATGAAGGATGCTCTTCGCTGGAAGCAAGACTTGGATGATGGGGAAACTATAGACGCAGCAATACATTGGCTCCGATGTCAACCAGTACAGTCATACTATGTGAGCGTGCCAGCCATTCCAGTATGGTACCGTCGCAATGAACGGGGATGTGCTGAAAAACTAGGTTCTGTTACCAAAAGAATTGGGGAACGGTATGGTGCATTGCAATCCTGAATCAAACTAACGTGCTCTCAGAAAAAAAGAATATGCCGCATTAGTTATCGATGGCCTCTCGTAACTCATATTAAATGGCTTAGGTCATTGAAATTACGTCAAAAATCAAGATAATAGAATCATTTCAACCATGGAAGGAACTTCGGAACATTCGAAAGTTTTATTTATATACGCATTTCAGGTGCGTAATCTCAGTTTCCAAGAAAACCAATAATTGTTTATTTCTACTATTGCAGATATACTTGTATTTGTCGGAAACCATTTGGTTGTTGGCCTGATATCTCTGAATAAAAATTTCCTTAGCTTTGAGTTGTGATGTTAGGGGTAAGTGAATTTAGTCAGTATGTTAGGTGTCAGAGAAGGCGATATTTCGTCACCTCTACTTTGAAGCTATGTGATATAGAAGGTAGTGGGTCAGTGGAGGAAACTCATGAATACCAAAGGTGTTCAATTAGGAAGTATACCATGTATAATACCCATAGATTGAATAGTTTTGGCAGACGGCATGGCGTTCATTGATGACGTTAGTTACTGACTTACTGGATTGTGCAAGGGTAAAGATCAAATAGACAGAATAAGAAAAAACAAGACTAAGAGTATCATTTGAAAATCAGAGTACATAACAAAAGTAAGTGATGCTCCAAACCATAAAATTCATAACAACACATTGTCTGTAACAAATTTTTTTTAAAGTACGCAGGGCAACAGATATGAGCAATGCAAAAGAAAAGATAAGAATAGAAAGTAAAGTAGAAAATGCAGAAGAAATAGATGGGGGGATTCCATGTGCAAAGGACCCACAAGTAATTACAAATCTTTGTCTCGTTTGATAAAACTGTAATACCATCAAACAGTGGTTACGCCCGAAACACGTATGCTGCAGAAACACTTGAACTAACAAGATCTGGTACACTGAAAAACTGGAAAATGTTTAAAGAAGCGTTACATGGAAAATTATGGGACCTAAAAGTAGCAGTTATTCTGAACAAACGTTTAAGAGTAAACACAGAAAGCAGTTTAAAACTTGAAAAGAGAACTGATGTAGAGAAAGGAAAGAGACTACACTATAAATGCTGTCTGTTTATTTCACAAATTTTGTTTGTAGTCACTTCATTTTGTCTTCGGTTAATAGCAACAATTATCTTTGCAATATATTGAATATCGCTACTACACGTAGCTTCGAGAGGTAGAAATAAGCTCTTTGCGAAACCTCTTTGCATGTACATGGAGACACTTTCACATCATAGAGACACTTTCATGTCTTTGTCTATTAGCTAACGGGAAGTTTTCGCGTTTTTGTATCCACACGGTATAGGTAAGATCATATCAGTTACCAGCCGTGGCTTAGGTTAGGCGAACTGGTTGGGTTATTCCGGGACTCTTTGCTGAATCTCTACACAGTTAACTTGCCACTACTAAGCGTTCAGACTTGAGTCATCATTCTTCCGTGTCGCGAAATGGAGACTCGTCGGTTTCACAATTTTCTCTAAAGGGAAGCTGATTGTAGTGACGAAAGTTATCTTTTCAATTCGTCGTGTTGTAAATTCAAAGTAGTCATCACCTGACTTACAATAGATTTGCTCTCTTCTTCAAAAGTATGTGCTGTGAACGTAGTCAGCCGATTTCTCATTGTGAAACACATGCTTGTTTGTATTGTTTTGTGGACCCACGTGGTCTTGTAAATCAATCCCATCATTTATATACATATGTATAAGTATTTCTCACTTGTATGTGACACAGTGCCTTGCAGCCACTATATTCCTTTAACTTGTTGATTCTAATGACGTCCCTTAAATACTATTATTAATCGAAGGCGAGACAATTACGTGTGTAACTGCAAAGCATTAAAAATAAGAAGTCTCTTAACATGAATCTATGTCTCATATTATTCAAGGTAAGCCGAGAACTGCTTTTACAGCAGTCGGCGCTTACTAAATGTGTTACATTAAATAGAAATGGTATTCATTAGTTATGGTTTGACTTTGTTGCTTAGAATCACTGCATCGTTGATAAAGTCATACATCTTATGTATAACTCAGGTGTGAAAACTCAGTAGATGTTATTCTGGTGAGATACTGTGGAGCAGAATTAATTTTCATACATGGATTAAAAGAGAGAGGGCACGCTTTTAGTCGTCATGTAATTTGATCTTAAGCAATATAGTGTGTTGTGATTTATACAACGTAGAGACACAGACGCTGCATAAATAACTGGTCCTTAAGCCAAGAGGGACTAAACTGATTATCAGAAATTACAAATTGCGAGTATGGTGAATATGAATAACATGTCGTATGGAAACTTGGGTTGGTCTAGGAGCCGTGCTTGAATAGGTGATGTGGTTAAGCCGACTATACGCGATAAGCAGGAAATCTGGGTTCACGTTCCAGAACGGCTCAAGTTTCATTTATCATTAAATAAGTGAACTGGTGACGTTAATACGTATTCGCAATATGCGAATCCCTTTCATAATAGTGTGGAGTATTAGTAGATTTGTTGGGATTTAGGGTATAGTCAGTAGTATTTTGTGACCTTTAAACATAATGTGGATTGGGAAGTATCTTTGTCTGACACTATTTGGATGTAGAGAATTTAATGTGACAGTAGTCATATCGTTACCAAGAGAATTTATGCCAATTTCTTATTGAATTTCTTCAAGCTAATGCGACAGATATTTTGTTGTTTCTCTAAATAGAAAATTTTTGCTCTGAAAGTTGGATTTAATTTCCATTTTCCTTTTTGTTGTTTTATTAAGATACTATGCCATCTGAGATATACACTTTCAAGTATAGACGCTGATACTTTACCATTGTGGTTTGCAGATGGAGGAAAATTGTGGAATAGATATTCATTAGGTTCATCTTTGTGACTAAGTTGTTATTAGTGCAAACCATGGTCTTCTTTAGAATTTAATAGTGTTATATGACAACTAATGGTGTAAGTTTGCTTGGCGAGTCTTTGTAACTTGAGGCTCATTTTTGAGAAAATTAATGCAACCATCTGCCCACCGCATCTCGCCCCCGAGCCCCTCTGCACCTTTGTATTGTATTGTATGTATTGTATTATTGGGTTGAGGAGTTGTGTCACGGGATGCTCGAGAAAGAATTTTCAGATGGTTAGATTATGTTAAAGATATTGATCGGACTGTAAAACTGCAGTCTTATTTGTTTGTCAGTATGAAAAGTTTACTTGGAATACATATAAATTCGTGAGTGAGACTGATCTGCATGTAATACTGAGCATAGTGAGAAGTAGTTTAGACTATTTGTTTTTAATAGTTCTCCAGATGATAGGTTTGATGAACGATTTCCAGAGTCTTCTGAAACATATCATTCCTAAAATGAAGTTTTGGTGTATTTGGATACTTCTTTGGATTTATGATTTGGAAGCTCTTCTGTGGTGTATGAAAGATAATTTCTACGACTCTATTCCTTGTCTTGATAACTGGGTACTTTCTGGAATTATCTTGTTGATCTACTGGACATTTTTTTAGATTTTGGCCTGGAACTGGACGTATAAAGTTTTTATTGCTTTTAAGCACCGATACTTCGTTTTCAAGTCGTTGTTTAGTTGCGGTGGCTATATTATTCAGTGTGGGAATAATGTTTGGTTAAGGTTTTAACTAAAGAAGTCAGGGATGTTGCCATGAATGAGGGTGCAACTGAGTATGGTATGGTTCAGCCACTTGAGTCGACTAGTAGTTGTGGTAGATCTGTAATTTTTGCAGCTCGTCATGTTCCGATCGAACAGCAGAATATTAGTACAGACCCAACAATTGTTACTGTTGAAGACCTTTCCACAGATTTATGGAATCTGCAGAAGAGAATAACAGAGCAAGTAGAGAGCTACTAGCCAAACGGCGTAGCCGCGAGGTCAGAAACGCCTTGACACAGTTCGCGCCGCTCCCCCTGTCAGAGGTTCGAGTCGTCCCTCGGGCACGGGTGTGTGTGCTATCCTTAGCATAAGTTAGTTTATGTCAGATTAAGTAGTGTGTAAGCCTAGGGACCGATGACCTCAGCAGTTGGCACCCACAGGAACGTTCCACGACCACCACCACCAACAATAACAACAACAACAACAACAGAGAGGTAATAGGTCTTGGTCCTATTGGACTTTCTGCTTTGAAACGTTACAAGTGCATCTAACAGCTGACATAGCATTTGAAATGTTAGCATTCGAAGAATTCGGCTTTTGTGTTGTCCGCCTGTGCTCCAGCTGCCACCGCTGTTGAGGTACGTAGCCGACCCACTTTTTAGCAATGGTCGGCTCCGGCGCTAATCCGTCAGCTGCTGGCTGTCTCAAACATGCTGCCGCGTTCTGTGACTGATTCGTTATGTTACCAGCGTCCACGAAACTGCTCGTCCGCTGAAAGATTCTCTCTCTCCGTGATACAAGTCGGACGAGTCTCAAACTCTAGGTGATACTTTCCGGTGTAGAGTTTGAAAACTCAAAACGTACTCTTGGAGAGTATTTAACAAACTACTTACTCTATTGAAACTCATTGTGGTTACTTACTTTATTGTTATTTACACCACAGTATCGAAAACTATTTCTCATCACCACAGTGTAATATTTTGCAACATATTAAATCCTGCCGTTTCAGATATTAATTCGGTTTTGCCCTTTTTCATGCTAGTCAAATGACAAACCGAAGGGAACAGCAACATCCTATACGAGGAAGTGCGAACCTAACGGACAACTTGCAAAACAGTTCTGTATGTTCTTACTGAATCTTCAAAGTTCATCGTCGCGTATTCGATCAGTTAACCTCTCCCGCCGTCACATGTAGTGTGGGTGTCCATAAGCTGTACTCCAATACATGAGCTCCGATGACAAATAACTGTAACACAACCACTCTGTACGTGAGGCTGGTATACCATCAGATGAACAGTAAAGAAAACCGGCTAAAACTTAATAAATGGACACAAAAAATCGGAATACCAAGAAGAAGTTGTGCTGCACAAACGAAAGCTGCCAGGCGTATTTTTATATTTGAAAAATGATAACTATTCACATTTCAAGTCCATCGCATAAGAGTGGCGCTAGTAGCGCCCCTATGAGGAAGTAAATCGGGTTTGCTTTAAATACACGCTGTAACGGTCGTAAGCATTAGTTACCTTTTAGTCCGCCGTTCGTGGTCTCGCGGTAGCGTTCTCGCTTCCCGAGCACGGGGTCCCGGGTTCGATTCCCGGCGGGGTCAGGGATTTTCACCTGCCTCGAGATGACTGGGTGTTTGTGTTGTCCTCATCATTTCATCATCATCCAGGAAAGTGGCGAAATTGGACTGAGCAAAAGATTGGGTAATTGTACGGGCGCTGATAACCACGCAGTTGAGCGCCCCATAAACCAAAACATCATCATCATCAGTTACCTTTTAGATTGGACGTCGAGTTTTGATGTTTGTGAAGAATACCTTTAAGGCGATAAAGACTCCAGTATCAACACCTCACCGAGCTTGAGTGGGGTAATTTAATAAGGCTACGAAAAACTAGAAGTTTCTTCTGTAATACTGCAGAAATACTTCCCACGAATGTAGCCACTTCGAACGATTCCTGACGGTGATGGTCATTAGAATGAACGGTCGCACGAAGACCGGGCTTCGGACAGCCACGTGGCACTACCGAGAGAGAGAGAGAGAAAGAGAGAGAGAGAGAGAGAGCGAGACCATCGTGTTCGGCGTGTGGGTCTATCGCATCGTACTGCATCTGCTGCAGCAACTTGAGCAACAGTTGGCACCACAGTGATACAACGCCATTTCCGACTTCAGTGGTGTTACGTGAGAGCTCAATGGAGGGCAGGTGGAGATCTGTTGTGGTTTCCATCAAAGGCCAGTTGAGGGCCTACAACCAACCAGCCTCCGTGCTAGAAACAATGGACGTACAGCGGGAGTTACGGTCGGGGGCGTGATTTCGTACGACCGCAGGAGCATTCTCACGGTTATCCCACGCACCCCGACTGCAAATTTGTTCATCAATGTGGTGGTTCGATGTGCTGTGTGCCCTTCGTGAACAGCATTCCAGGGGGTGTTTTTCAACAGGATAATGTTTGCGCACATACTGCTGTTGTAACTCAATATGTTTTGCGAAGTGTCTACATGTTGTCTTGGCGTGCTCGATCACCGGATTTGTCTCCAATTGAACACGTACGGGACATCATCAGACGACAACTAAAGCGCAATTAGTATTAACTGTCCTTTTATTGACCGATTATGTGCAACAGCCATGAAACTCCATCCCACAAACTGACAGCCGGTACTTGCACAACACAATGAATGCACGTTTGCTTGCTTGCATTCAAGATTCTCGAGGTTACAAAATGTTCAAATGTGTGTGAAATCTTATGGGACTTAACTGCTGAGGTCATCAGTCCCTAAGCTTACACACTACTTAACCTAAATTATCCTAAAGACAAACACACACACCCATGCCCGAGGGAGGACTCGAACCTCCGCCGGGACCAGCCGCACAGTCCATGACTGCAGCGCCCAAGACCGCTCGGCTAATCCCCCGCGGCTCGAGGTTACACTGGTTTTAATGTACCAGCATTTCACATTTGCAATGGCTTATCTCGCGCTTACGTTAACCTGTGATCTTGCAGTATTAATCACTTAAGTATGTTACCTAAGCAAATGTACTATCGAGATTTCTGTACTGTGCATAAATTATTTTTCGGTGTTTTCTTTTATTCATCGGTGTATATTGTTCAGATCCAGTATCCTCTAATTCGGTAGGTTATATCAAATATGCAAACTTACACTTGTATTTCTCAGATTTCATGGAAATCATTCGCTAATTGCTACTTCCGATCAGTGTGGCACTATCGCTATGAATGAAACACTTACTCCCATATCAATTACAATTTAAGCTGCCACAATACTGCTGTACTGCTGCTCTGCGACATGCGGGACTCGAGACCACACTGCCAGTATACTTAAAGTGATATGGTATTCTCCATCACGCAAAATGACCTAAACCAACCTTCGCTACCAACGGATGACCAGTGAAGATACAGTCTTAACATTGAGGCAGTAAGCAACTAGATAATCCACACCGTCCCATTTGCCTACATACAATGGAATGATGGTTTATCGACAGCATTAACATCGTTCTTTACCTTTCATTCTGTGTGTCTGTGTAGATTGTCACCAGCGAAATATACTTTATCAACACCAACCGAACCCATTGCCAATGGTAACTTCCTGCATATTTTAGTGATTTTACAGACGATTCATTATGTACGAGCAACACGGATTACTAATGAAGTAGAAATTATGTTCTGTGTTTACTGTTCCAAAAGCAATAGATTCCGACAGTACTGAAATCAGCTGTAGCTGCGCAGATAGGGGAAGTATTCAGTATTCGTTTTACAAATTTAAACCACTTTTTCTTGTTGCCATATAATATTTATTAACATTCCAGTCGCCAATTAGTCAACCAATGTTATGAAAAATATCGTTCAAAGAGCTCGTAACATAAATATGAAGTTCATGCCCAATTGGAAGAGAAATGTTTCACACAATTTAGCTAAAGAAAAATGAAGTATGAAGACTAGAAATTCAATATATCTCGACATGAATATATGTAGGTTTTTCGTAAGTGTAACAGAAGTGCGCCCACCAACTTATAACTCGACATGGGGAATGGCAGATATTATTAGGGCGGATGAATGACCGTAAGTAATTTTGATATAAACCTTTCTAATTTGTATATTCTACATGTAAAAACAAAACTGTATTAGCTCAGAAGCGAATCCCGTTTAAACTGCCTTGATTTTGAAAGTTGAAACGTTTTTGGGACGTAGGTACATATTATATTTCAGACAGAAAAAAGTGATACAATTTATAAAATAAATGTTTATACACATTTTAAAAGGCAGCCTGAAGTTCTGACCGCTCAGCCCAAGCTAACTAACAAGTTGAAGAGATATTCTCGGAGTTCCACGTTTGCGCAATTCCATTACTTTTATGTATGCTTTTCCTGCTACTAAAATTTTGTTTCAAATAAAGCTTTACAAATAATAACATATCCACAACGCAATAAATTCTGCACATTTTCTAGAAACCGTTATATTCACATTCACTTTATAAATTCGGTGGCCTTGTACTTATCGCAACCTGTATTTATTCATGTTCCAGGCGCCATTCACCTTTCATATTACGTATTTTCAATGGATTTAATCTATAATAGTACAGTTCATTTTTAAATGCGTTGCTTATAGATTAGCAAACAGTTCACATGATAACTGCTACATTAATTGCTTATTATTTAGGATTATTCGGTTTTGTGGCTGAAATCTGCGTTTGCCTTTAGCTAGATATCGGTCAGGGACACACTTCCACTTGTAACACACGGCATCTGAATGTTTACATATCTCGTTCATTTTGTAGTTTTCACACAACTTAAGCTAACTGCTGTGGAACACGACTACTGATCTGGTAACAAGTGCAGATTTTTTTTATGAGAACTTCGTGTGAATTCTTTCGTAACTAAATGCTCACTAAGTGTACCTTTCCTTATTTATTTACTTAAGTGTTGCTAATGTAACTAAGTAACTGTTTCCAAACTAAGGAGACAGTTTATTTGTGTTCTCCTTTTTCTCTGTTTGTGTGTGCGTGTGTGTGTGTTTGTTAGTTTCTATGTGTTCATGAAGGAGTTTTTCAGCATGCATGGTGTAAACGGTACAATTTTGTTCTTATCATACTAAATGGCTAAAAGGGCGAGACAAAAACAACAAAAATATTTACTGGCTTTGAATTATTAACAAAACACAGGAAGGTAGTTACTCATTCTCTTGATACCTGTCAGCAAATTTAGTAGGCGGTAAAAAGCGTACACCAACAAAATATCTAACATTTTTTTTCGTTGGATGACTTGTTTCCGGACGTGTAAGTGATTTTGCGACATGGAACACGGTGTAATAACACCATTTACGATGATATTAGGACTTAGAGTGTAACAAGCCCAGTCTGCTCATTCTTCTTCCATACATCCGACCCCTCTTCAAACACCTAACCACTACCAGCTCTCTCATTGTTTTGTTCGTATTTGTAAGAACCGCCTACAGTTCAAAACTTTTCCTTCTTAACAATGTTATATCTCTCTCTGGCTCACATTAACATCTTCGCCTCACCAGCTTTCACAAGTGACTCATGGTTAATGGCTTTAAAACGAAGGCTTTGAATTAAACGTCAACATTAGATTATTACTTTTTTTTAACGATACCTGAAGTTAATTCGCTTAAAAGGTACTTTCCGCACATTTTTCCGCAACGGAAAGATCCGTCTCATCGAATACCTCTATGACATTGTGATTCAACTGATCGCACGAGTTAAATTTATTTCGGTTCGTAAGTTAACTATCTTAAAAACTTTGTATGGCTTGCGAAACGTTTTCGTCTTTTATGCAATCGTGTACCACTTTCTCACATATTGTAATTTACAGTGAGGACAGGCCTCAACCTTTGTGAGTGCGGGGTTGTCGAGCACCAGTTTCTTCTTAAAAATCTGCTTATTCACATTATTGTTTGTACGAAGATACTACCTTTACTTAAGGAATCAGTGCAACAAATGATTCAGTGTGACTGCTTCAGTGCCAAGTCAGTCTTCATGCATGAGGAGAGAACATCAGCGGGAATCATACACCAGCGCCCTTACCCCTCCAGACTATTCCACTGCACTCCCCTCGCCTTTCGCACGGTCCCCTCAGACGTTTATTATCCCTCGAGGGCGTTTCTCTAATCAGAGTTTCGTCTCCTTTGAAAATTGGAATTTGCGTGGCAATTTACGGACGCAGTACACCATGGGTAATATCGGATTAGCGCGTGCCGTCATTAGCAGAGAGAATTCGTTACACGTTTTCGGTTCTCCTCACCCGAAATCACTTGCCAGCTTCCTTCCTTCCAGAAAGGAGATGATATGCCGATGGGTAGGTAGCACGACACTCTGATGATAGCAGTGATACCTCTGTTCCTTTGTTATGACGCTATAGAGTTTCTAGTTCTCTTTCATAACATATCAATAACATATCATCCTTTTTTGCGCAAGACTGTTTGTAATAAGCAAACAGAAACAACTTTATCATGACAGATGAATCGGTAACTAACTTTACAGCCGTTCATTACTTGGGAGCGCTTTGTGACGCACTCTCAGTCTGGTGGATAATACCACTGACTTTCTTATGCTAATGCATTTAGCAAAATAGTGTAATTAAAACCGTTACACTGTCGACAGAGTAGTACTGCTCAATCGTTCGATAGATTTAGAAGTTTTATGTGTCGTGCCGAAGAAGGTAGATGATGAAATATGTTCCTAGCTATAAGTTCAGAATCTCATGTTTACCAAATATGCACACCAATTATTTACAGAAAATTATATGTTTGGGAACGTGAATGGGTAGAATCGAGAGTTCTGCTGGTTTTACGGGACTAATGTCAATCCTTAACTTCTTAATAAAAAAGAAAACCTTAACATTATACTTTATTTCATGAGTGATTTTACCGTAGCTGATCGTAACACAATTAAATCTCCAGAAATATTTGATCACATTTGTCAGTAAGGTACCAAAATTTACAACTGGTGCTAAAAAAATTGCTCTAATCTTTCAGGAATATTACAAAAAAGTAACGCTCACCTATATAAATACTATTACGACACGATCATTCGTCAAAAGTGATAACAAAATGAACTGTAATGACCAGTTTCAAAGCGAAGAATGTTACGCCAGATGTTTCAGTTACAGTAACAGTAATTTCCCATAGAGTGGTAGCGCCTCCTTAAGTCACTTTAAACATTTACAAGTGGTTAGTAACGTATTGAAAAACAACTGTTCGACACAAAATTCTCTAAGTAATGAAAACAAATAGAAATTAATTAACTTGGCACACAATGAAGTCTTCACATAACTGACGCACTAAATTTCACACAATCAGGTTGTAGCAACCTGAGATCAATTGCTACAATATGTTGAACCATCTGTTAGACAATCTTGACGCTGCCTGTCCAATAAGTAATTAAAAGTAATGGAATGGTGGCAACCTTCGGATTTAAACTTATCAATAAAACATCACTTAAACGACACACAGTTATATGTACGCAAAAGATAACCCAAAGTCAACAATGATTTTAAAATATAGGACAAATGAGAGGGAAGCGTGACGTTCCAAAACTGGCTCCTCACCTATACTAGAGACCAAAGCGCTCATGTACGCATTTTAAAAAGTACACAAACTCACTTGAGGAGACAACATTAACTGAACCAAGCAAACAAAACAAATATAACCGCTATAACACAATGCCATAACAGACTACAACGACAGAAAAAGCCACGTTTCTGATACAGATGCTCAACCACAATGTCTGCCTGGCGACGTCAACCAAATACTGTGTGATATGTGGGGTTGATATATTATTCTGTTATTCTTCGCAACGGATTAATCTGAGACGTACCCTTTACCCTGTGGCTCCTGCAAGATTCAATCCCCCCCCCCCCCCCAAAGTACTACAAAAGTCAGACAGACGCTCCTAACGTTCTAAATAGAAATGCCTGAAAAACTTTCACCAAATATCTTCTGGAGTCGTCTGCCGTAAGGAAATGGCACAAAAAATCACAAAATTTCTTACGTAACTAGTGGCATACTTGAGTACTGGAGTAGTGCTAGTTAGTGTTAGGAAAACATGAAACTAACGAAAGTTATTATTTATTTTGCAAAAATTCTGCGAAATCACAACGACACTTTTAGTTATGAATTGAATATCCTGGTACTTTCAGGAATGTGAAGTTACCTCTGAAGGATAGTAATCCCTAATGAAATTTCTACACAAAGTTTAAGATGGTAGTTAACTTGGCAGAATGGCAGAGAGGCACGCCTACTCAACTTGAATAATTATCGTTTAGAATGTTGCTAGGTATGGTTGAGGCTGTCGCGTGTGAAATGCAGTGAAGTGTACTGTTGTGGAGGAAATATGGGGCTCGCAATAGCTGTAGTGCACAATACCGTAAGCTGCGATGACTGCTGTCTGTGCCGCTCGCTGCTGACAAATAAGATAACTCTCGTTCTCTCTGGATTGATCTTCGCCAATCAAATTCTCAGTATGCCTTGATGAAGTCAAGGATTCCTATTCGCCCCTTGCCTAACCACTGGCGTGGTATACCGGTCAGATAACCAGTCCACCGCCTTGCCACTCAAAATTAGCTCGCACAATAAATGTGTCGGCCAACACAGTGAAAAACACTTAATCGCAAGGACTCAATATAGAGTCGCCCTTTGATTCGCTCTTGACAGAGGTGCTCTCCCAGTGAAGTACTGAAGAGATACTTGTTTCTCACTCTTTCGAATACACGTACCAGCGAGCACGCTCTTGTTACAACGGAACCGCGCCTCTCCACGCCAGACGTGAAGGGGTATATCTTTCGGTCTCTTCCATTATTCCTTCAGCTCAAGGCGTCAGAAATATCGTCTGCCAATCAGCATAGCTGTTCTAAAACGGGAGAATGACGTTTCGTTTTAGGCAACCAATCTTGAAACTTGTGGCTTTGGCGTTTGGCGTTTGCTGTCTCCCTGTGGAAATCTCTGAAACTGCGTGCTATGTGTAAAGAATGCGTAGGCTGACCGCTCCCACACAATACAGCGGAATTTGCTTTTAAGCCGAACACGGGGTTGTCCCCTACTTTCCACTCGGGCCCACGGTCTCCGCTATAGGCGGTCACCAGCAGACACCTGCTGGGTCGTCCTCTAAAGGACCTGGCGTCCCGCTGTGTGGCCTCTCTCCCACACTAAAAGCTTTTGGGACCGTCGTGTCTGGAATGTATGTGTGTACCCCAGCCTCGAGTATTTCCACCACGGTGCGCTCACTTGTCAATGGCATATCGTTTACATGGATTCATATAACATTGACTTTATCATATCGAGTTTGGGTTCGAATGAAGCGTCTTGATGTGGAGAATATGATTGTGTGGTCGGAATATGTAAGCAATGTCAGGAGACCATGACATCTTACATACCTCCCTCCTTCTGACAAAAGTTTTGTCTAGGCTTTGTCAATGCCGAGGAAAGCATTGACAAAATCATGCAAAAATGGTTCTTTTAGATTTTCCAATAAACTTTTCTCAGCCACTCGTAACAATTTTTTCTAGTGATTTCTTTGTAGTTATTGTTTCTATTTTTTAATTTTATAATTTATGTTTTGTTGTTAGGCAAATATAGGTTTTACAAAGGTTGTTATTCTTTGTCATTGAAAGTACGTGTCTCTGTTTTTATTTCTCATCTCCAAAAATTTATTTTTACAATATTAATTTTTCTAAACTCGTAAGTGTAGAGTATATCATGTTTTAGTGTGGTTATATCTTTTCTGAAGAAACTACAAAAGGGTGGGAATTTAAGGAGATGGGACCTGGATAAACTGAAAGAACCAGAGGTTGTACAGAGTTTCAGGGAGAGCATAAGGGAACAATTGACAGGAATGGGATAAAGAAATACAGTAGAAGAAGAGTAGGTAGCTCTGAGGGATGAAGTAGTGAAGGCAGCAGAGAATCAAGTAGGTAAAAAGACGAGGGCTAGTAGAAATCCTTGGGTAAGAGAAGCAATATTGAATTTAATTGATGAAAGGAGAAAATATAAAAATGCAGTAAATGAAGCAGGCAAAGAGGAATACGAATGTCTCAAAAATGAGATAGACAGAAAGTGCAAAATGGCTAAGCAGGGATGGCTAGAGGACAAATGTAAGGATGTAGAGGCTTATCTCACTAGGGGTAAGACAGATACTGCCTACAGGAAATTTAAAGAGACCTTTGGAGAAAAGAGAACCACTTTTATGAATATCAAGAGTCAGATGGAAGACCAGTTCTAAGCAAAGAAGGGAAAGTAGAAAGGTGGAAGGAGTATATAGAGGGTCTATACAAGGGCGATGTACTTGAGGACAATATTACGGAAATTGAAGTGGATGTAGATGAAGATGAAATGGGAGATACGATACTGCGTGAAGAGTTTGACAGAGCACTGAAAGACCTGAGTCGAAACAAGGCCCCCAGAGTAGACAACATTCCATTGGAACTACTGACGGCCTTGGGAGACCCAGTTCTGACAAAACTCTACCATCTGGTGAGCAAGATGTATGAAACAGGCGAAATACCATCAGACTTCAAGAAGAATATAATAATTCCAACCCCAAAGAAAGCAGGTGTTGACAGATGTGAAAATTACCGAACAATCAGTTTAATAAGTCACAGCTGCAAAATACTAACACGAATTCTTTGAAGATGAATGGAAAAACTAGTAGAAGCTGACCTCGGGGAAGATCAGTTTGGATTCCGTAGAAACACTGGAACACGTGAGGCAATACTGACCTTACGACTTATCTTAGAAGAAAGATTAAGGAAAGGCAAACCTACGTTTCTAGCATTTGTAGACTTAGAGAAAGCTTTTGACAATGTTGACTGGAATAAGCTCTTTCAAATTCTAAAGGTGGCAGGGGTAAAATACAGGGAGCGAAAGGCTATTTACAATTTGTACAGAGACCAGAAGGCAGTTACAAGAGTCGAGGAACATGAAAGGGAAGCAGTGGTTGGGAAGGGAGTAAGACAGGGTTGTAGCCTCTCCCCGATGTTATTCAATCTGTATATTGAGCAAGCAGTAAAGGAAACAAAAGAAAAATTCGGTGTAGGTATTAAAATCCATGGAGAATAAATAAAAACTTTTAGGTTCGCCGATGACATTGTAATTCTGTCAGAGACAGCAAAGGACTTGGAAGAGCAGTTGAACGGAATGGATGGTGTCTTGAAGGGAGGATATAAGATAAACATCTACAAAAGCTAAACGAGGATAAAGGAATGTAGTCGAACTAAGTCGGGTGATGTTGAGGGTATTAGATTAGGAAATGAGACACTTAAAGTAGTAAAGGAGTTTTGGTATTTGGGGAGCAAAATAACTGATGATGGTCGAAGTAGAGAGGATATAAAATGTAGACTGGCAATGGCAAGGAAAGCGTTTCTGAATAAGAGAAATTTGTTAATGTCGAGTATGGATTTAAGTGTCAGGAAGTCATTTCTGAATTATTTGTATGGAGTGTAGCCATCTATGGAAGTGAAACATGGACGGTAAATAGTTTGGACAAGAAGAGAATAGAAGCTTTTGAAATGTGGTGCTACAGAAAAATGCTGAAGATTAGATGGGTAAATCACATAACTAATGAGGAAGTATTGAATAGGATTGGGGAGAAGGGAAGTTTGTGGCACAACTTGACCAGACGAAGGGATCGGTTGGTAGGACATGTTCTGAGGCATCAAGGGATCACCAATTTAGTATAGGAGGGCAGCATGGAGGGTGGAAATCGTAGGGTGAGACCAAGAGATGAATACACTAAGCAGATTCAGAAGGATGTAGGTTGCAGTAGGTACTGGGAGATGAAGAAGCTTGCACATGATAGAGTAGCATGGAGAGCTGCATCAAACCAGTCTCAGGACTGAAGACCAACACAACAACATATCTTTTCTTTAGTTAAACTTGCGTAAATGTTCGCAAAAGCTCTGTTGTGTTACTTTGTTTTATTTATTTATTCATTATCTTTTTCTTTATGTGTCATTGGTTTTTTTAAGAATGAATAAGCGTTTCCTCTTGATTCTATTCTCAGTATTAATATTATTACCCAAAAATGGTGTTTTTGAATGTTACGTAAAGAAGAAAAATCGTGCACAAATCCTTTTCTGATTTTACATATAAAAGAAATAAATATACTTTCCATGAGTTTATGAGATTATATGACTATACTAACTAAGTTTCTTTACGAAAGGTTTAAGGAACCTATAAATTGTAGATTTTACAAACTAATAAAAATAATTACATTTACAAGAAAGGAAAAAGGTACTTTTACAAATATATCATTTTCTTAACTCTACATTCGTATTTTATCAATTTTTTGTTTCGTTTCGTGCTGCGTCAGTTTCTGTGCTCGACGATCCCCACTGAAGTACTAGAAGGCGTCGATTCATTTGTATTGGTGTCACAAATCATGAGAGGAGCACTCTAGCATGCGATGCCGGGCCTTACTTGTTGACATTGTCATCATGGAGTGGTACTTTTAACAGATGATGATGACTCTAGTTTGCTGCATAAACAGTGATGACTTGGTACTCCTTTGCTGTCACACCTAGGACGCTATGGCAGTGGGATGATTGTAGTTTACTACCGACGATCGTCAACCAATATTTTGCTGTGACGTCTTGGTACTTCACACCTGGTTCGGTATGGCAATTTGATGATGTGGTAGAGAGATTACTGTTAATTTTGCTGAATCTGTTTCTAGATAATGTTGGTTGGTACTATTAATATTCCGTTTGCCGTTCGCTTGTATTTGTTTGGCGATTCAAGGTTTATTTTTGGAGTGGTGGTTGTAGTAGTTGCCATGCCTCAAAGTTCATGGAAAGACGTTTGTAGGAATTTGATTTGTAGGATAGGAGAGAAAGGTATCTTCCTGCCTTCTGCCCTTCTTCACCTTGCATCTTCTGTTGTTCTCTTCTTTCTTGCATTCTTCTGTTCTTCTTCGGCTAGGAATATGTGAATTTTAGTGTAGGAGTGATACAGGATTTGTAGGATCTGACTGCCTTTCCAACTGTTACTTGATGGGTTTATAGATCTTAGTAATTATTTGTACCTTCATTGTCGTCTTGTCATATTGTGATTCTCCCCACACTCTTCTGTAGTGTAGCAGTGTCATGAAATATGAAATGTTCATGCTGCATGTTGTCCTCCTGAAGTCCAATCTGGTTGCAACCTGCATTTCCAGTGTGGCGTTGGTCTTCATGTTGTTGTTAATTCCCTAAGTGCGTTCTCAATATGTCTGTACCCTCCCTGTCACTATCTCGAAGCATCTGCTGTTAAGGGAGCTGGTGATTGGTGTTGGTGGCGATCTCCCTCTGACGCATAGAAATATTTACAATGTTTGTTTTACATATATTTGTTATTTACAAAAAAAACTATGTTTTATATAATGCAAAAATTTTCTGATAGTGGCAAAAATTATTAGATACATATATTTCTTTATTCCAATTATATCCTACCACTTCTTCATTCTCTTCATTGTTGTGTACCATTTATTGTTTGTGAGCATATTGTAGTGTACTTGACTTGTTAGTGTGTATTGTGTCACACTTTTCTTTTAATTTATTTGTTATTTTGTTGATTCTTAATTATTTTTTTGATTTACTGGTTAGTACACGATTTTCGATTGCCCCTCTGTCTGTTTCCCTTTCTTCTCTTTTACCATTTCTTTCATTCACATTCTTTTAGGTGTCTCACATGGTAGATGCCAATACTTTTACCTGTTTTTGTATTCGTTAGCTCTATGGCTTCTTCGTGAGTGATCCTGGAAATTATCATTGGCTCTTTACAGATTGCAAAAAATATTCTGCATTTATTTTGACTCTTATGTGAAAGGTAATGCGTTTTTACGAATACCTTTTGGCCCAGTGTGAAGCGTTTCTTTGTGGCAGATTCTTCTTGAGTGATTTTACGTCTCATTGCTGCTGAGCGAATGTTTTGTAGGGCAGAAACGACGACTTTTCTATGTTGCTTTCGGGGAGTAACTGGAAATTTAATGATTTCTTTTATTTTTTCAGATGGATCTACACTCCTGGAAACTGAAATAAGAACACCGTGAATTCATTGTCCCAGGAAGGGGAAACTTTATTGACACATTCCTGGGGTCAGATACATCACATGATCACACTGACAGAACCAAGGCACATAGACACAGGCAACAGAGCATGCACAATGTCGGCACTAGTACAGAGTATATCCACCTTTCGCAGCAATGCAGGCTGCTATTCTCCCATGGAGACGAACGTTGAGATGCTGGATGTAGTCCTGTGGAACGGCTTGCCATGCCATTTCCACCTGGCGCCTCAGATGGACCAGCGTTCGTGCTGGACGTGCAGACCGCGTGAGACGACGCTTCATCCAGTCCCAAACATGCTCAATGGGGGACAGATCCGGAGATCTTGCTGGCCAGGGTAGTTGACTTACACCTTCTAGAGCACGTTGGGTGGCACGGGATACATGCGGACGTGCATTGTCCTGTTGGAACAGCAAGTTCCCTTGCCGGTCTAGGAATGGTAGAACGATGGGTTCGATGACGGTTTGGATGTACCGTGCACTATTCAGTGTCCCCTCGACGATCACCAGTGGTGTACGGCCAGTGTAGGAGATCGCTCCCCAAACCATGATGCCGGGTGTTGGCCCTGTGTGCCTCGGTCTTATGCAGTCCTGATTGTGGCGCTCACCTGCACGGCGCCAAACACACATACGACCATCATTGGCACCAAGGCAGAAGCGACTCTCATCGCTGAAGACGACACGTCTCCATTCGTCCCTCCATTCACGCCTGTCGCGACACCACTGGAGGCGGGCTGCACGATGTTGGGGCGTGAGCGGAAGACGGCCTAACGGTGTGCGGGACCGTAGCCCAGCTTCATGGAGACGGTTGCGAATGGTCCTCGCCGATACCCCAGGAGCAACAGTGTCCCTAATTTGCTGGGAAGTGGCGGTGCGGTCCCCTACGGCACTGCGTAGGATCCTACGGTCTTGGCGTGCATCCGTGCGTCGCTGCGGTCCGGTCCCAGGTTGACGGGCACGTGCACCTTCCGCCGACCACTGGCGACAACATCGATGTACTGTGGAGACCTCACGCCCCACATGTTGAGCAATTCGGCGGTACGTCCACCCGGCCTCCCACATGCCCACTATACGCCCTCGCTCAAAGTCCGTCAACTGCACATACGGTTCACGTCCACGCTGTCGCGGCATGCTACTAGTGTTAAAGACTGCGATGGAGCTCCGTATGCCACGGCAAACTGGCTGACACTGACGGCGGCGGTGCACAAATGCTGCGCAGCTAGCGCCATTCGACGGCCAACACCGCGGTTCCTGGTGTGTCCGCTGTGCCGTGCGTGTGATCATTACTTGTACAGCCCTCTCGCAGTGTCCGGAGCAAGTATGGTGGGTCTGACACACCGGTGTCAATGTGTTCTTTTTTCCATTTCCAGGAGTGTATATTCTTTAATACTGTAATTGGTGGATAAGTCGTGGTACTATGTGGTGTCTCATTAATTACGTCTTGGGAGTCTCGTAGATATAGGTCCCAAGTACAATGGTTCTTTCAACAAAAGTCTACAATGTGTTCCCAAATCTTTCATGGTACGTTCGGCCGGATTTCCACTTGGTTTATATTTGGAATTAAGATGGGTTTGATATTTAATTTGTGTAATGTGTTTTTCCAATGCACTGATCTATATTTGGTCCCATTATCTGAGATGATCCTTTTCACTCTCCCAACTTGTTGCATAAAGTCATTTTGAAATGCTTTACTAATTGTAAATCCAGTGGCTTTCTTTAAGGGTGTAAGTGTAGTCTATTTTGATGCTAGTTCAATTACAACAAATATGTAGGTGAAGCCTTTCCTTGTTCGTGGAATATGTCTTAATTTATCAGGGATAATTGGAAACATTGGGGGTCTGGTCTGATATGTCACGTGTTTTGATTGTATGCATTTTTTACAACTTTTAAGAACACCTCGAGTACATCGCTCCATGTTTGGGTTGTGTATTATTTGTTTCATTTTTAGATAGCATTTCTTGGGTCCCAAATGTCCACTGCAAAAGTGGGTGTACCAAATGTATTTATTAATAAGTTCGTCAGGGATGCATGCTAACCATTGTGCAGTATCGTTATTACGTTTGAAAAATAGGATATTGTCATTTACTATGTAGTTCGTTCTAATTTCTGTGTTGGTTTTATCGGTGAGTTGGTGTGTAATCTTGAGGAGGGACTGATCTTTGTTTTGTTCGTCAGATTATTTTTTTAAAGCATTTGTGATAAAATTTTCGAATAGTACGTTTTTTTAGATTATGGTTGGCCCGATCTTCACCGCAAATGTTGATTTTCTGATCCTCTGCCGTTCTCTGTGGTGAACGAGGCAATGCATCGGCAAGAATATTTTTAGGTCCTGGTATGTATGTGATTGAAAAGTCAAACTCCTGCAGTATTTGAATCCATCTTGACAAACGTCTGTGGGTTAATCTGGAGGAGATGAAAGACTTGAATGCTGTATGGTCTGTGTAAACTTGTGTTTCTCTGCAAAACAAAAAATGTCGAAATTTTTGAAATACCCATACTACGGCTAGAGCTTCTAATTCTGTTATGGAATAATTCTTTTCTGCTTTCGATAGTACTCTGCTTGCAAAGGCTACTGTTTTATGCATATTCTTACGTTTTTCCTCAATTTGTTGAAATAGTACCGCCCCTAGCCCGGTCTTTGCTCTATCAGTTACTAGACGGAACTCCTGCCTTAAATCTGGGTGTGATAAAATTGGAGCTTTATTCAATGCCTCCTTCAGCTTATGAAGTTCTTCATCTGCTTGTTCATCCCATACCCACGGTGTGTTTTTTCCTGTCAGTGCACACAGTCTATGTGCTGGAAGTGTGTCTATCCATAAAAGTATTTTGTTAAAATTTATCAACCCCAAGAATCCCCTTACACTTTTCTTGTTGTTCTGTTTTCGAAATTATAATCGTATTTATTTGTCTTGAGTCGAGTACCAAACGTATGCTCCCATCCTTCTTACTTACAACATGTAAGGGTGAATTATATGGTGACTTGGCGGGTTCAATTATGTCATCATTCAACATTTTTCTGATTTCAAGAAATACTTGCTCTCGATAACTATATGGTATGGAATAAGGTGGAACACAAAAGGGTTTATGATCTTTGACCTCAAATTTGTATTGAAAATCTTTAAAGCTACCTGTCTTTGGTGCAAATACCTCTGTATGAGACCTCCATATGCCTTCTAATTTTTTTTAAATGGTGGAGCGAAATATCATCTATTTCCTCTATCTTCTTACTATTTCTTGATGAATTTCTTCGATTATTTCTGGTGGGAGTGGGTCTCGGTTTTCCTCAAACTTATATCTAGGGTGTGAATGAAAGACGTGTTTCGTATTTCTCCTCTGTAGCATTTTTTCCTAAGGCTCCAAAATCTCTTATCCTTTTTGTCCTTAAAATCGGTAATTCTTTCTCTCTATTACACCTTTCAAATAGGCTTTCTGATATAGCCGTCACTTGACACCCACTATCTATGATTGACTGTGTTGTGATTTCACCAATGTTTATCTTTAATATGGGACGCAAAATTGTTGATGTTTCGATTTCTTTTTCTTGCATCAGATCCTCTGCTATAGATTCATAGCTTAACCTGTGGATAATTGTATCTTCCCCTTGTGTTTGTGTTTGCTTTGATGTGAACTCCGTGAGCAAAACCGTTTGCGACCTATCTACCTCTTTTCGTCTGTTTTCGAGCTCCTGTCTTTCCTTTTCCTTCATTTCCAAACATTCCCGAATGTGACAAACTGCTTCTTGGCTTCTGTCTTGTGTTCTTCGGCCGACGTTCATATAATGATTTTTCTGAAGTTTCGCCAGCACGAGTGGCTGGCATTGTCAAAGCTTCACACTCCATTGCCGGTGGTGAACTGGAGCCGAGCTCGCGGCCGCAGACTATATGTACCTGGCGCGCCAACGTCCGAGGGCTTCTCCGCGGTCATTTCCGGTGCGGTTCTCCTCTTGCTACCTACGACGGTCGTTCGCTGCAGTACGGGAAGCCAGGATCCGTTTATCTTAAGGCTTTCCTCTTTCTTGTTGAAACTGTTCATGTTATTTTGTATTTCTACAGTTTCTCTGAACAAGCGCGTGTGATAGTGCTTCTCTACAGCCAGAACTCCCGAGTCGGCGAATTTTATTACGTGGTCGGTCTCATTCAGTGCGTGCTCTGCCACGGCCGATTTCAGCACCTGCCCCAACCTGCAATGCCGCTTATGCTCTTTGATCCTGGTGTTAATTGATCGTCCAGTCATTCCGAAATAAATTTTTCCTCGTGTGCATGGTATACGGTATATGCCCGACATTGCAAGTTGGTCTCTTTTCTCCTTCTCCGATGTAAGACACTCTTTGATGTTCCTTGTCGGTTTGAAAATCGTCTTTGCGCCATGTTTGCGCAATATACGGCCGATTCTGACGGTCACTCTGGGAATGTATGGCAGAAAGGCCGTACCCGACATTTCTTTTTCTGGTTCCTTACTTCGCCGAGTGTTTGGCTCCGTTACATTTCTAATGTAATTTGTTTCCAGGTGTTGCATTTGTCGTTTGAGGTGTTGCGGCTCACATATTCGTCCTGCTCTCGTTACGAGCGTACTAATCATGCCTCTTTTGTGGCTCCGGTGGTGGTTTGACATTTTGTGCAGGTATCGAGCCGTATGTGTCGGTTTTCGATACGTCAGAAACGTCAGAAAAATCATTAGATGAACGTCGGCCGAAGAACCCGAGACAGAAGCCAATAGGCAGTTAGTCAGCAAGTGGCCACGAAAGCCTTAACAATTTTGTATTCCCGAATGTACTCTCTCTCTCTATCTCCTCATAGTCTCCCATGTTGTATACATTATACGTCTTTTGTGTTCGTGGCGTCTGTGTTTCGTTTTTATCTAGGATAAGCTGCTCTGTTTTATCGCGTTCATTTACTTGCTTCTCGTCGAATATATTTCTAAGTACGGTTAGAAATTCTTCATCGCTTAGTTCTTTAATACCCGGAAGTGGTGGCAGTTCACCCTCGCTTTTATAGTTTTCCCATTCTATGCTGTTTTCCTAGACTATGTAGCGTAATTCAAGTGTATCTGGTGATGACTCTTTATCGGAAATTTTCGTAAGTCGCCGTCTGTCTGAATTTTGGCTATTTTCAGTTTTTTCTAATTTTGATCTTCCAAAATATGAATGTCCTTTTTTGTGTGTTTTAGTGAATGGACGTCAGTTTGTCTAACTTCTTCCGGCTTTTCCCGTCAATCTTTACGTTTTTCAGGATTTGGTGGCCTGATTTCTACTTCTGGTTTCCCTTTGCTGTGTTTTCTTGTCTTTGTGGACCATAATTTCCTAGGTAATTATTCGCGCTCTGGTCTCGCCAGTTGCTGTTTCTAACATCGTGACCTCTTTGAAAGTACTCTTGACCGTTAGCATTTTGATTCCTAAATCCATATCCGCCACTGTATGAGTGTCCATTACCGTTCCTATTTCGGTACCAATTATTCTGGTTACCGTTTCTATGCCAATTGTCTTCATTGTGCCACTCTCCTTGTCTGTTAAAGTGCCTTAAATTATTCGTGTTAGGATTACGATTATTATTATTATTATTATTATTGGAATATTCGTTTCTAGTCCTCTCTTTTTGCTGTTCCTTTCATTTCTTTTTTCTTTCACCTCGTCTTCTTTAAACATAAATTCAAGTTACCTTAAGACCTCTTTGAATTCTTCGGTATTTTTATTTTTTTCCTACTGTTGCCTGTTGATACTTTACCGGTAATTTCATTCTACACAGACGTATCAGCTCTCCGTTACTGTATGGTTTCTCTAGGCATTGATTCCCTTTGTTCATTGTATCAAAGAATTTTACCACGCTTTTCTCTCCTGAGTTTTCATGTGGTGTCATCTGAAGTAACTCGTATTTAATTTTGTTTTGCGCCTCCTTGGAACAATATCTTTCGAGAAATGCTGTTCTGAACTGTAGGTAAGACGTACAGGTAGCCGCGATCTTTTGCATCACCTCTGCTACTGTCCCTGACATGTGTGCACAAATGAAGTTTGTAAGCTACACTCCAGTGGTTTGGTAAGCCTACTTGAAACTGGTCAATGAATGCGCGTGCATGCAAGCTACCGCATTCTTCCTTGAAATGTTGAAATTTTCTAATTGTAAGGAAGTGGTCTGTATCATATCTACTCATAAATCCGGTTTGTAGCTGATTCATGGAGTCAAATAATCTGCCATTGCTTGTGTCGTCGTGTTTATTCTCTGGTAATCTACTGCCTGTTGGCCTATTCTCAATTTCCTACCTCATATCCGCGTCATATAGTATCATTGGTGAACAAAAGTGTTGTTAGTGTGTTTCTACTCTCGTCGTTCGCGGTACAGTACCTGTGCTGCTATTATGTTGTGTCACTGGATTCACTGGTTCAGTTACCTGTATTTTGAATGGTATCGGCTGAGTGTATGTGTTCCGTTTTTTTAGATGCCTGGTCCTGTGGCATGTCATGTATTACTTTAATCGCGGTTTTCTGTTTCGATTTCTGCGCGAGTGTTACGTCTAGCCTTAGTTCTACTTGAACTTTCTTAGACGGCGCGTGTTCGTGTAATGAATTAATGCTTGACGCGTCAGTTGTTTCGCTACAGGTGTAATCGGTCTCCATCTTCGATAGTTAGTATCAACTCTGCTCGAAGTTTTTCAAAGTGATCTTTGTTTTTAAGTTCTATTTTATTAACCCGCTGATCATACTTTTTCAGTTCAACCTTTGCGACCTTGCTTTGAATTGTTTGTTCTTCTGAAATTTGTATTTCTGTTCGAGTGGCTTTTTTCGTAAAACGTTCCACGGTTTTGTCAACGTTTATGATGTCCAATTAGACCTTGTCCACGACAGTGCGTAATTGCTGCTGACCTTGTGTTACTACCTAAATTCTTTCACTAGATTCTTTTGCGTCTTTGTTTATCTGAGTGATCTGACTATCAATTCTAGCGATCCCTTCTTCCATCTTGATTTTAACCTGTTCAATCTGTGTCTTTATCTCTTGTTTCAAGTTCTGATTATCCTCTTTCAATTCCTGATACTGTTTTATCATCCGTGTATTAATATCCTGATTCTGTTTCGTCATACTAGCGTTCATTTTTGTAACATCTCCATGATCGCGTCCTGTCATGTAACACTACCTTCTGCTGAACTATGTATTCTCGATCTATTGTTTTCCACTCGGCCAGTTAAATCGTTTACTAGGCTATGCTGTGGCGTTTCTAAGTTTGATAACTGCAATAACCCATGCTGTCTGTGTTGAGGACTAGTTGCGTTTGTCATTGAACCATTACATGCCGCAAACAACTCCGCATTTTGCTACTTCTCTTTGAACGTTAGCTAACTACCGGTTCATTGACTGTATTGGCGCGTATTCTGTCCCTAAATATGCGGCAAACCAACGCGTTTCCTGTGCTCGTTTCGCTTCTAACCTTTGCCATTTCCTACGTGGGTTTTCTATTTCTGGCTCAGAATGTGCCGTGCTTGGAATTTAATAGTCTGCAAATTCGATGTTCTCTTCCCTTCGATTCCAATCTGTCGGATCTGTCTTAACTTTATCCCAGTCTAACTGAGCCTGCTGATTCTGCAGCTCCACGACTGTCCTATTCTCTGATTCACCGTCTGTCCTATTCTGAGCTTCACCTTCTGTCCTATTCTCAATAAGCTCGTTTGCTTGCTGTCTATCTGGTTAATTCTCCCCCATCTTATCTACTTGCTGTCTCTCACGTAACCTTCTGGTTTGTGCTCTCATTAACATGGAAATTCTTTCAACACACCACAACACTATCTACAAAACTGTATGACCACTTACCAGTTGTTTGAACCAACAACAACAACAACGTCGTGACTTCTCGACTAATATACTGTCTGCTCTGCTACAGTGTCCAATCTCTACCTGTGCGCTTGCAAAGGGAGAAAAATGTTATTTCTTAATTCTAATTTATGTAATGCTGCGTCACACTGCGTCTATGCGTCACTCTGCATCTGTGCCTATCACCTGAAAATTATATAAACTAGCAGCTATACAAAAATAGTAAAAAATGCAAAATTTTCCAACACAATAACACACGCCCTTTTCCCGACAATTCTGTTTTCTTCACTGCCGGTACCTATTCTGATCCCAATCTGTGCGAATAGCTATTTAATACATGAAAGAAAGTTCTTTAAAAAGCTAATGCTGCGACGTGCCGTACCTAACTATCCTGACACTTTCCAATCCTGGTAGCTTACCTATTTTAACTATCTTGGCAGGGTCGCCATTTTCTGAGGTGTGGGGTTGATCTATGATTCTCTTATTCTGCGCAACGGATTAATCTGAGATATACCCTGTACCCTGTGGCTCCTGCAAGATGCAATTTCCACCCCTACACTACTACAGAAGTCAGACAGACGCTCCTAACTTTCTAAAGAGAAATGCCTGAAAAACTTTCACCAATAAATATCGTCCGGAGTCGTCCGCTGTAAGGAAATGACACAAAAATTCACAAAATTTCTTACGTAACTAGTGGCGTACTTGGGTACTGGAGTAGTGCTAGTTAGTGTAAGAAAAACAAGGAACTAACGAAAGTTATTATTTATTTTGGAAAAATTCTGCGAAATCACAATGGCACTTTTAGTTATGAATTGAACAAGTTATATCCTGACTATTTTCGGAATGTAAAGTTACCTTTCAAGGATAGGAATCGCTAATGAAACTTCTACACAAAGTTTAAGATCGTAGTTAACTTGGCAGAATGGCTGAGAGGCACGCCTACTCAACTTGAATTATTATCGTTTAGAATGTTGCTAGGTATGGTCGAGGATGTCGCGTGTGAAATGCAGTGAAGTGTACTGTTGTGGAGGAAATATGGGGCTCGCAAAAGCTGTAGTGCACAATACCGTAAGCTGCGATGACTGCTGTCTGCACCAATCGCTGCTGACAAATAAGATAAGTCTCGTTCTATCTGGATTGACTTTCGCCAATCAAACTCTCCGTATGCCTTGAAGAAGTCAAGGATTCCTCTTCATCCCTAGTCTAACTATTGGCGTGGTACACCGGTCAGATAACCAGTCCTCCGCGATGCCACACAATATTCGCTCGCAGGCGTTTAACTATAACTCTGTCCGTTCACACCGCACAATAAGTGTGTCGGCCAACACAGTGAACAACACTTAATCGCAAGGACTCAATATAGAGTCGCCGTTTGATTCGCTCTCGACAGAGGTGCTCTCCCGGTGAACTACTGAGGAGAGACTTGTTCCTCGCTCTTTCGAGTACACATACCAGCGCGCACGCTCTCCTTACGTGTTCTCGCTCCAAGAGCGACAACGGAACCGCGGCTCTCCACGCCAGACGTGAAGGGGTATATCTTTCGGTCTCTTCCATTATTCCTTCAGCTCAACGCGTCAGAGATATCGTCTGCCAATCAGCATTACTCTTCGAAAACGGGAGAGTGACGTTTCCTTTAAGGCGACAAATCTGGAAACTTGTAGCATTGGCATTTGGCATTTTCTGTAAATAATGCGTAGGCTGGCCGCTCCCACACAATGTACAGGAATTTGCTTTTAAGTCGAACACGGGGTTGTTCCCCCCTTTCCACTTGGGCCCACGCTCACCGCTATGGGTGGTCACTGGCCACCATGGACTGGGTCGTCCTTTGAAGGGCCTGGCGTCCCACTGAGCGGCCATATCTCCCGCACTAAAAGCTTTTGTGACCGTCGTGTCTGGAATGTATGTGTGCACGTCAGCCTCGATTATTTCAACCACGGTGCGCTGACTTGTCAATTGCATATCGTTTATGTGAATTCATACAACTCGAACATTGATGAACCGCACTTCACATACCAGTCACACTGCTGTATGTAACATAGTAGTACAGAGGAAAGCAAATTAAATAACTTCCACCCGACCAGAAAGAACTGTGAATCTCACCAAGCAGACGATCACCTAACTCCAGCGAGTATTGGCGGGGCAAATCTCTGTCTTCTTCAAGCCACAGACGAGCACCATGCTAATGTGATTCCGTCACTTCCACATCGACATGAGTTGGTACGTGACAGGAGTAACACCTGTGTGGGCGCCCTAATCCTAAAATAGGAGTGGGATTAGGGCAAGTTGGCAGCGTGCACTCATTGTATATAACTTCGCACAGTTAGTCCGTGCGTCGTATTCTGTATAGGGCAGTGAGAAGTGGCAGACAGTGAGCCTACACTCAGTGCCTGAAGCTCGGCCCTGCCGTCGCTGCTTAGCAGTTGCAGCTGCCATGTGACTCCAGTACAGAGGCTGGTTGCTAACCAATGCACTCCAGCCGACCAGCTGTTCACTTCCACATTTCCAGGCCGACTGGTGTCTGACCTTCCTCACTAGCTGACACTGCTTCACTCCTCTTTGCCTCAGAATATGTAGTTTTTCAAAAATTGTCGACAATGATGACCGAATTATATGGTTTGAAATTCTGAAGGCAGCAGGGTTAAAATCTACTGAGCTGTAGTTTATTTACAACTTGTGTAGAAGAACACAGATATAAGATTCCAAGGACACGAAAGGAAATCTGTGTTGGAGAAATGAGTGATGCAGGTTTGTAGCCTGTTCGCTTTGTTACTCAGTCTGTAAACTGAGCAAGCAGTTAAGAAAGACAAGGAGATATCTGGAGATGCAATTAAAGTTCTTGGAAGAGGGATAAAACCTTTTAAGTTTCTTAATCATGTGGTCATTGAGTCGCAGACAACAAAAAATAGCAAAACAATATACAGTTTAATAGAAGGGATAGTGTCTTCAAAATACGTTACATTCTGAACAACAACAAAAGCAAAACGAGGGTAATAGAACGCACTCGAGGTAAGTCAGGTGTTATGCTGAGAGAATTACTTTACCAAATGAGGCGCCAAAGGTAAATTATAACTTTTGCTATTTGTGTAGCAAAACAATTGAAAACGATTGGTCTCCAAAGTAGACAGGGCATAAAATGCAGGCTTGGCTGTAACTCGAATATTATTTCTGAAATTAGTGAATTTTTTAGCATTTTACATAAACTGTGGTGTAGTCTTGTACCGTAGTTAAACGTCGGCGTTAAGCAACTGAGCCAAGAAGGAAACAGATGCTTTCGAAATGTGATGATACAGAATAATGCCAAAGATTAGACTGACAGATAGAGTGAATGACAAGGAAGCGCTGCATCGATTTCACGAACAAACAAAATTTATGGCACAACGTGAGCAAAAGAAGGGATCGTTTGATAGGGCACATCCCGAGGCAATACCGAATCGTCGATCTGGTAATGAAGGAAAGTGTAAAGGGGGGAGGGGGGAAGGAATTTCTGATGGAGTCCAAAGGACGAATACCGCACGATGGTTGTAATGGATATACTTTTCGACAGTTTTTCGGAGTGAACTGCATCAAACCAGGGTGAACACATACAAGAGCACGTGTGTTTTGTTGTGATAAATTTACATTCAGTGTCACCATACAGTCCATTATTCTGTGTTGTTTATCACCAATAAAGCTGCATCCTAAAATCTGTGAAAACTCTGAAACTACATTTCATTTCATTTATTGCATATTTAAAGCCCAGCTATCGGATAATATCTTAATAATAAGGTCGTACATTACACAGTTTTCCGTGTAACAGTACATTGTTCCACATTACTAGCAAAATTTGTTTTGAGTAATAAAACAAGGGTATTAAAGTGATTTATAGACAAAATTAAATTAATTGTAAGAAACAGAGTGTTGAAACAATAAATATTATTTATTTAGACGGAAACATCTGGAAATTGGGAAAGGGACGATCTGCGAATTTTCTTTTACTATTAGAACAAAATAAAACATTTAAATTACGTTTCGTGTTGTAGAGACTGTTCCAAGTGAAGTAGCATACAAAATCAGGTCTTCTGAAGTATCACAGAAAATTGTCTCCAAACCTACAGTAAAATATTGGAAATCCAATAAACTGTGGACGTACTGCGAAACCACACTATCAGAAGTTTGCGATACCAGTGTTATATTGCATAACCATATAAGCCAAACATTGAAGAAAAATCTTTACTGGTTAATGAATGTGAATATTCGAATAATTTTGTGTCTAGAAGGCGAACGTGAGACGATATAAATGATGTTCGAGAGATACAGGTATTTTCTTGGTACGAAAGGATGCCTCTTCGGCCGGCCGCGGTGGTCTCGCGGTTAAGGCGCTCAGTCCGGAACCGCGGGACTGCTACGGTCGCAGGTTCGAATCCTGCCTCGGGCCTGGATGTGTGTGATGTCCTTAGGTTAGTTAGGTTTAAGTAGTTCTAAGTTCTAGGGGACTGATGACCACAGTAGTTAAGTCCCATAGTGCTCAGAGCCATTTGAACCATTTTTTGGTGCCTCTTTGATTTTTGTGGGAAGATACATTGTGGCAAAACTAAGTTAAAAATTATGTGCAGAAATCGAGAAAGCCGGATTATCTAACATTCCAGTTTGATTCTCCCAAGTGTTATTACTAATAAACAGTTCGACTGGTTATAGAAACAAATGCTGTTTGATCAGCCAAGTCTGTCTCGTCGTCAGAGATTTAAAACAGAATTTGAGGAATTTATATGCACTCATTTTTCAGCAAGACAGTTTTTTTTTTCACCAGCAGAGAGTGTGGTTAGATTAAACTTTCTGTAGACTAAAACTGTGTTCCAGGCTAGGACTCGAACCTTGGACTTGTGCTTTCCGCGGGCACGTGCTCTTCCGTCTAAGATGTATGTTTTTTTTTTGTTTTTTTGTTTTTGACATTCGTATCCATGAGAATGTATACATATTCTTTAAATATACATAATTATTTACTCTAAATAACTGACATCGTTGACTAGAGAGCGATCAATTAATTGAGTGAAAAGAAAACTTTTGATATGAAGTATTCTATTGCACTGATCGCGTGTAAGCTGTCATCTTCAGATACACGGTGCTATTACGAAATAATGCTGTGCGATAAAGAAACGATGATGGATGACTTGGTCTGCATTTCAGCTATTCATGAAACGGTTTACCTTAAATGTAGTCTCGAAACCGCTGTCGCGCTATGGATCCCACATTAGAGGGAAAGCCTCTACGGGCCATGTCAGAAAACTGATGAAGTTTGATATCTCAAAGGTGTCATGATGTTTCCTATGCAGAATGAGGTTTTACGTTGCTGTGAAGCAAAAAATACTTCCTAAACCGCTTCTTCCTCTCCGTAACCTCGTCAAGAGAGAAGACCATTTCGTGACACTTTGTCCCTTACGAGCATAATCTGTTAGTAACACATCATGACAGTCCCAATGTGCAGCATCTTCTCGCCGTATGAAGTTGGCTCCTCCTTTTTTCGTCAGTGGTACATGCAAATGAATCCACTGCTATCAATGACTCCTAGTCACTCGGTCATACTGACACTCCGCGCGCTCCATTTTGATTACATGGCTAAACACTTCATCTCGATATGTCTGACAGAGCTTCCAGGTTCTCGCTGTTGCCTCGATCCGGTGGGCTACTGGAATGGGTGTGTGAAATTTCAGGTAACAGCATATAGAAATATCACGTTCAAAATGTAGTAACAGATGCTGAAAAATAATCCATGACTAAATTTCGCAAATCTCCACTTTCGTCTAGGTGAGGGGTCTTCAAACTGTGGCCCACGGCTCTCATCCGTCCGTAATTAAATAGGCTGAGATCGCAAAAGTCAGATCGAGTTGGACATAATTTTTCCCTGCGTAGTCCAGCTGCTCGACGTGACGTGGACTCAAGTCGTTAGAAGTGCAAAGCAGAAGTTCTATGCCGTGCTGTCTGAATAGCCGTCTATAAAAGTTCCAACGTGTTGCCTCTGCAGGGTTTTGTGCACGAACTGACCTCTCGATTATGTCCTATAAATATTTGATGAGATTCACTTCACAATCTGGGCGGAATACCCTTCGCTCGAATAGCCCAGAATGTTCTTCAAACCAATTTCGAACAATTGTGGCCCGGTGACATGGCGCTTCCTCATCCATAAAATTTCCCTCATTGTTTGGGAACATACGGTCCATGAATGGCCAGAAAGGCCTCCAAGTAGCCGAACATAACCATTTCCATATTCGGTACAGCTGGACCAGAGGACGGGGTGCATTCCATGTGCACACCGCCCACATCATTATGGAGGCTCCACTAGCTTGCACAGTGCCTTAATGACGACTTGGGTGCATGGCTTCGTGAGTTGTATGCTACGCTAGCACTCTACCATCAGGTCTTGCCGAATATAATCGAGATTCATGTGATCAGGCAATGGCTTCCAGTGGTATACGGTAAAACCGATACGGTCAAGAGCCCAGGAAAGGCGCTGCAGGTGAAATCGTGCTGTTAGTAAAGGCTCTCGCGTCGGTCGTCTGTTGCCGTAGCCCATTAACGGCAAATTTCGCCACTTCTGGGTAAAGAATACGTTCGTCGTATGCCCATTGATTTCCGCAGTTATTTCAAGCAGTGTTGCTCGTCTGTTAGCTCTGACGACTCTACGCAAACCCCGCTGCTCTCGGTCGTTAAGTGAAGGCCATCAGCCACTGCGTTGGCCATGGTGAGACTAATGCTTGAAATTTGGTATTCTCTACACTCTCTTGATAATGTGGATTTCGAAATATAGAATTCACTAACGATTTCCGAAATGGAATGTCTCATGCGTCCAGGTCCATTCCGCATTCAAAGCCTGTTAATTCCCGTCGTGCAGCCATAATCATGTCGTACACCTTTTCACATTGTAACACCCCAAGAAACCAGAAAAACTAAATAAGAATGTCATGATAATTTAAAGAAGGGAACAGTGTTATCCTGACAGGTACGACAACTTTGACAATAATACAACACCTTAAGGTTTTGATGAACAGCAATTTTAATAATTTTGAGTATGTCATGACATAAAGCTGGAAAGAAAGTAAGGTTATTTTTAACTAGCTGTCAAACATCTTAGTAATAGCTCCATATCAGTACGACGAATGTAAAGCCCAAAGTAATAAGTCGGTCAGAGATAACATTTATTGTGAAAGAGAGTTGTAAACGCGGCGAGAAGGAAATTCAATGCGTCTGCAATGCTCGATCATGGAAAAGTTAGTTGCTTGCTATCAAGTCGAGAGAGAGCACCGTTTGTTATAGTACTACAAACGGAACGCTACGAGAGTGTTTCTTTTTTTAAAAAAAAAGTAATATTGTGTGATAGAGATGCGCGGCCTTTGTTCTCAGTTATTCTGACTTGAGAACTTGAACTGAAGTGATATTGTGATAGTGTACGACGAGTTAATGAACTTTTACTTATTGAAGATATTATTGTTGGACTAACCTTCATCAAAGTGAACAGTTACAATAAAGAATGGACGTAGTATTGAAGGCTGCAATACCTGATTACCCTGGAGTAGGAAACATTAATACGACCACACGGAGATAATACAAATACGCCGATTGTAAGAGTTGTCGTAATCGTCTGGATCACCGAACTGAAAAGAATCGTAATTGGTTTGATCCATCGGTGTACGTGTGGTGTGATGATTATAAACTAATTGCTAAGAAGGAACAATAAAATGGTTCGTCAGTAATGTTAATCTCACGTGTTGGCTCCACCATTAATTGAACTGTGTGATAGTTGATAATCAAAATTAATTAACTGTGAACATTTTAATTGAGATAGTGACTTGATGAACATTGAGTATTGAAAGGAGTGTTTTGCCGAAATAATATCACGACTCACGATAGCAAGATCGCATTATAGATTATCTCTGGATTTGCGTCGTGGCCGGCCGGAATGGCCGAGCGGTTCTAGGCGCTACAGTCTGGAACCGCGCGACCGGTACGAATCCGGCCTCGGGAATGGATGTGTGTGATGTCCTTAGGTTAGTTGGGTTTAAGTTCTAGGGGACTGATGACCTCAGAAGTTAAGTCCCATAGTGCTCCGAGCCATTTGAACCATTTGCGTCGTGCCGTAGTGAACAATTCTGCCTAGCAACGTAACAACAACTACTGATACTGAACCGCAAATGAATTTTTCCTCGCTTCAGTGGTGTGAAACGACGCCGGTGATGAATGATTCACTCAATACAGCAATAACTAACTAATCGGGCATAGCAAATCATCATAAAACCATAACAGAAAATTAAAATCAGCAGTTCGCATCGCTGAGAAGACTTTGCGGACTCGCAAACGGACTTCCATACATTACGCGAGGAACTATTTTCTTTAGAGATTTTCAGTTGCTGTTCCACGTTATCCGACGATGACAACCATCACTGCGCGTCGCGTCTCCATTCCACCGACCGAGCTGTAGCAGTAGCGGCTCAACATCAACAGCGACAACAAAAAGGGGAGAGGGGACGCCACATCATGAATCACCTGAGTACAAATGACAACTCCGCCAGTGCACTTCCCTGTTCTACCTTGTGTACGCGATGCTGCCGCCATTTGTATACGTGTGACTCTTTACACCTCAGTGGATTCGTGCAGCTCGCTGTTTTCATGCGTATTTTATAGTAATATGTATCAGACAACTAACAGCCGAACCTACAAAATGTGAACAACGTTTAGAGCTTCTTGACGGTGGAGTTTTCTTGCTGAATAACAAAAAAAAATATTTATAGAAGTAGCAATATTTTAAAACTTGTTCAACTTTAACTGACATTGGTGAATTCGGCTGTGAGCTAAGTGAGGTTGCCAGCTTACTTTTGTGGCAGAGAAATAATTAGCATGATCTCTGTGGGTGTAAAGAAGGTGAGAATGGGAGTGTTTTCTTGTTTATCTTCCATTATTGACAACTCAGGGACGGGCGCAATTCGTATCGATCAGCTGCTGTAATATAAATTTTGACACGAAGTAAGACAGTTTCGTGAAGGCGCATTACAGAGTCGGTAGTCTTCAAATGAGCTATGTATTTGTAAAAAAAGTTAAATTAAATTAAGGCTTGTAAAATGGCTATTTTTTGATTGTGTTATTGGAGGTGTTAATACACTCCTGGAAATGGAAAAAAGAACACATTGACACCGGTGTGTCAGACCCACCATACTTGCTCCGGCACTGCAAGAGAGCTGTACCAGCAATGATCAGACGCACGGCACAGCGGACACACCAGGAACCGCGGTTTTGGCCGTCGAATGGCGCTAGCTGCGCAGCATTTGTGCACCGCCGCCGTCAGTGTCAGCCAGTTTGCCGTGGCATACGGAGCTCCATCGCAGTCTTTAACACTGGTAGCATGCCGCGACAGCGTGGACGTGAATCGTATGTGCAGTTGACGGACTTTGAGCGAGGGCGTATAGTGGGCATGCGGGAGGCCGGGTGGACGTACCGCCGAATTGCTCAATACGTGGGGCGTGAGGTCTCCACAGTACATCGATGTTGTCGCCAGTGGTCGGCGGAAGGTGCACGTGCCCGTCGACCTGGGACCGGACCGCAGCGACGCACGGATGCACGCCAAGACCGCAGGATCCTACGCAGTGCCGTAGGGGACCGCACCACCACTTCCCAGCAAATTAGGGACACTGTTGCTCCTGGGGTATCGGCGAGGACCATTCGCAACCGTCTCTATGAAGCTGGGCTACGGTCCCGCACACCGTTAGGCCGTCTTCCGCTCACGCCCCACCATCGTGCAGCCCGCCTCCAGTGGTGTCGCGACAGGCGTGAATGGAGGGACGAATGGAGACGTGTCGTCTTCAGCGATGAGAGTCGCTTCTGCCTTGGTGCCAATGATGGTCGTATGCGTGTTTGGCGCCGTGCAGGTGAGCGCCACAATCAGGACTGCATACGACCGAGGCACACAGGGCCAACACCCGGCATCATGGTGTGGGGAGCGATCTCCTACACTGGCCGTACACCACTGGTGATCGTCGAGGGGACACTGAATAGTGCACGGTACATCCAAACCGTCATCGAACCCATCGTTCTACCATTCCTAGACCGGCAAGGGAACTTGCTGTTCCAACAGGACAATGCACGTCCGCATGTATCCCGTGCCACCCAACGTGCTCTAGAAGGTGTAAGTCAACTACCCTGGCCAGCAAGATCTCCGGATCTGTCCCCCATTGAGCATGTTTGGGACTGGATGAAGCGTCGTCTCACGCGGTCTGCACGTCCAGCACGAACGCTGGTCCAACTGAGGCGCCAGGTGGAAATGGCATGGCAAGCCGTTCCACAGGACTACATCCAGCATCTCTACGATCGTCTCCATGGGAGAATAGCAGCCTGCATTGCTGCGAAAGGTGGATATACACTGTACTAGTGCCGACATTGTGCATGCTCTGTTGCCTGTGTCTATGTGCCTGTGGTTCTGTCAGTGTGATCATGTGATGTATCTGACCCCAGGAATGTGTCAATAAAGTTTCCCCTTCCAGGGACAATGAATTCATGGTGTTCTTATTTCAATTTCCAGGAGTGTATTTGTAAAGGAAAACGATATATTTCAGGAACTGTCGTCAGAGAAGCAGTTGTTATGCAAGAGCACGTGTCTGCAAAGGCAGCACTAAGAAGTCGTAGAATCTTTGGCGGACAGTAGATTTTTTGGTGATGTTATTGGGTGTATTAATACTCGTAAAGGAAAATAATACATTTGAAGAATTGTGTTCGGAGAAACAGTTGTTAGGCAACTTTATCTGTACCTGCGATGGCAACACTGTGTAGTTTAAAGCTGTGGTGTGCAGCAGATGGGGATTCCTTGAATGTACAGACTAATGAATGGACGCACTTTTGGAACTACGTGTGTTGCAGATTTATTACGAGGAGGAATTATGAATGGAACAATGGATGAATAGCGTACGGACATAAAAACTGTTTTAAAATGGAGAACAAGATATTAGTTGATGAAGTAAGAATTTTTTTTAAATTTTTAGACACTGTAATTGTTAGGCCACCTCATCCTGGTCGCAGTCGAGTTTTTGATAATTATTCTACTGACTGATCTACTGAGTTATTTTGCTGTACCATGTAAGTTATTATATTTAATGAATTTTCGTATTGACGTATTAACCTTCGTTTTGATAAGTTCTTTTGTAACGGAAATTTCAGTACTTAAAGATTGAGTCAGGTGTTTCATTGGCATTTTGTGCCAAGATTATGAATCCAATTTCCCTGGACCGACTGTAGTTAGTTTTTCGCAGTACTTTTTTAAGCGTTGCGAAATCTTGCTGTGTTGCTGTTTCTGCCAACACTTCATTTTTCAAGTGAGATTCATAATACGTGAGTGTTTCGATGATGATGATGATGATGTTTGGTTTGTGGGGCGCTCAACAGCGTGGTTATCAGCGCCCGTACAATGTCTCAACCTTTTGCTCAGTCCAATTTCGCCACTTTCCTGGATGATGATGAAATGATGAGGACAACACAAACACCCAGTCATCTCGAGGCAGGTGAAAATCCCTGACCCCGCCGGGAATCGAACCCGGGACCCCGTGCTCGGGAAGCGAGAACGCTACCGCGAGACCACGAGCGGCGGACGTGAGTGTTTCGATTCATTTGCTCAATGTAGGTTCTGTCAGTTCCTTTATTTTACCAGGACCGTATGTTAGTGCAGAAATTTTCGTGTGCTTCAGGGTACATTATTATACAGGTCGACATTACAGATTGGTTTTTCTTTATACAGTTACGTTTTTTTTTTCGAACAGTTCGCACTGACCAAGTGTACTGAGCGTGAATTTCTTGGTTTGCTTATTTAGTTGCTTATAAATGAGATAGGTTTTCACACACACCAGCTTCTTTATAGCTTCTTGTAAGTGAAGTGGCTTTGAGCTCAGTAACACATTTAGGTTGTCAGTTCACATTCCAAATTGGTATTAACGATAACACAGACACAGGTAAATGCTACTCACTTACAGGCTGTTGCAATACAACGCAATGAGTAGAACTGAAATGACATTTGAAACATTTAGTAAACTTTGGTGATGATGCTCCGTATCGCACAATACATTTAAAAATATTACAATTACCATTATAAATCACTTATTCATCCGCTCACACAAACAATACAACTGTTCATCAGGCAAAATTGGGTCGCTGTATTCGGCATTAATCTGAAACAGAGACGATGCCGTCTATTCATTATCAACCAGGTGGCCTGCGACCGACTACATCTACATCTATACTCTTCAGGCCAACGTGAAGTGCATGACATTGGGAAAGTCACATTATATCAGTTATTAGTGTTTCTTCCCGTTCCATTCACATGTAGAGCAGAGGAGAAATGATTGTTTGAATGTCACTGTGCATGCAGTAATTATTCTAATCATATCCTCAAAATCCCTTTATGAGCGATACTTAGGGAGTTGCAGTCTATCATTTAAACCCAGATCTTAAAATATTCTCAACAGACTTCGTAGGAATACTTTGAGTCTCTCTTCAAGAGCCTTCCTACTAATCGTGACCTTGCTGTAGCTATTCGGTGGGTTCTCATAAGATTATAATTTACGTGATATGTCTATTAACAATAAAATCGGCACATACGCGTCCCGAGATGCCGTCCCGCAATGTCGGTATTGGCTCTAGTGACAAAAAGATGTCTACCCATGCACACACTGTACGTGGTACAGATACAACAGGTTCTCATGCAGCACTCTCCCGAAACTCATGTGGTCAACAATACTTGTTGTCTCCGGCTGAGACGAGGGCTGTCGTTAATTTCACGAAGGAATTCCTTCTCCAGTCCAGATGTTTCCACCTTTATAGGCCTAGAAAATTGGTAAACAGTAGGCTTAAGCATACCAAGCTCCCTTAGACGACGATCATTTGCTTCAAACCTCTGCTGTCAGAGTACCCTCGTTGTGGAAACCTTTCCTAGTACAGTAGTTGAGCGCCACGTCCATTACCATCCGACAATCCGTACTGCAAATTGGCATCTCCAAAATCTGCATCCGAATACTTCAGTTTCACTGTACTCGAAACCAGCTAAACAGATGCAACCATGTAGCATGGTCAGTGATGAGCAATAAACCGTTGTTACGCACTTGATTGTACAGCAATGAAATGAGTCATATGTCAACACTACCTTCGTCTAATTGGAGTAACAAACACTGGCTGGGAACCTATGGATTACAACTTACTGTAAAATCTAACCACACGTAATCGAATGAGTATTTTGAACATATCAAGCAAGAAAACGTGTCAGGCACTGCTCGTACGGTCTGCTTCTGTATTTTTTCCATAATTAATATGATTAGGAAGGGAAATAGGAAATGAGCTCTAACACGGAAATAAAGTGTTTTCTAACCTATATCCATGTAACACATTTTATACCTATATGTACGAACAATGTGTCCTGGAAATTTTGTCTCTAATTCCTGTTACACCCTGTAATTGAGGAAAGTGTAGAGCCGTGGTGCATTTAGAAAACGGAAGTAGGTGATCGAGTTTCGGTTTTCTAGTTGCACGGGTTGACTGGCGCTTTGGAATGGAAGAAACTCAACGGAGTGATAACTACCCCCACAACCTCCTGCGGAGAACACCAGTTTGGAATGCGGTACTAGGGCGCATGCTGTGCCAGTTCACGGGAGAAGGCTGCTTTGCAACTCATGAATCAGAAATGATCCCATACAGCCCTCGGGGGCGTTCCTGTAATACATGCCGACATTTCCCACGCGGATCGTAGTTGCGACTACATTAATGACGCCACACGTGTGTTGCGAGATGCAGAAGGCTCCTTCTGTGTGGTTAACGAGCAAGCCACGAAACTTCTCCTAATTTGCCGAAATACATTACAGAGGCACCTGAGTGTAGTTGAACAACAATATTAGCAAAACAGTCTTTTCCAAGGCGCATGTAAACAAGTGAGAAAATCATGTGGCAAATTTTGGAATGAAAAAACGTCCCGTCGACATGAAAGTCATTCGAGACGGTCACTGAACTCGCATTCGGGAGGACGATGGTCCAATCCCGCGTCCGGCCATTCTGATTTAGGTTTTCCGTGATTTCCCTAAATCGCTCCAGGGAAATGCCGGGATGGTTCCTTTGAAAAGGGCACGGCCGACTTCCTTCTCCATCGTTCCCTAATCCGATGAGACAGATGACCTCGCTGTCTGGTCTCCTTCCCCAAACAACCCCACCCCATTCGAGACGGAGCAAAAAATTGGAAAATTTCAAGGCTGGGGATGGAAAGCTGCCATGCGCTTCCTAAGGAACCATCCGGACATTCGCCAGGGTGATTTAGAGAAACAACTAAAAACCTAAATCTGGATAGGAGGACACGGATTTGAACTGTCCTCCTCCGAAGGGAGTTCAGTTTGCTAAACATTGCGCTGCCTTACTCGGTCATATTTTAGTAATTCCTAAATTATTATATATGTGTGACACTGTTCAAGTGTCAGGGTAATTGATAGTGATGTGAAAATTTTTGATGACCGCTTTCGGTGAATCTAAAGTTGCCATTGTTGGATCTGTAAAGCATATATATAGCAAATTACAATCACAATACGGAGAGATAAAACAAGATGGGGGTTTATATTTTTACAAAATGGATATGTTCATCGTACCTTACGCAAATAAATTACTGTCATATGACAATACAGGATGAGTCACTAACTATTCCCATCAAGAATAACTGCGTAAGTATGATAGGAGCTGAAAAGTTTGAGGGGCAAAAGTTGCATGGGACAACGGGGACCATTACAACACGTTGGTCTTTTGTTGCTAGGTGGAGTCGCTCCAGAGATATGAAGGTCAACTATGTGTTCTTAAATGGGATGCTATAATTTGGTACTTATATTCTGATAGCGGCTATCGAGACGAATCCAACGATGTGTAACAGTAAGGTATTTGAATGTCAACGAAGGTCACAAAGGTGGCATGAACGTCCATTTACATAAGGTGTTCGAAGCGATCACCAATGTTATCAATGCAGTGCTGCAATCTTCCTATCATGGATTGAGTGCTATACCTTATCGCATCGGCACTTTTCAAGGCACATGCTCTGACAGGTCTCTCTCGCATATCTTCAGGTGTAGTTGAAACGTCTTTATAAACAATGTCTTTTACGAATCCCCATAAGAAAAAATCCAGAGGCCTCAAGTCTGGTGTAAGAACCGGTCACGTCACATATCCACCGGGTCCAATCCAACTATTTGGGAATTGTCTCTGCGACTCATTTCTAGCCACCAACGAAAAATGAGACGGACACCTACGGTGTTGATACCTAAGTCTGTTACTTGTTCCTAAATGTATTTCTGTCAACAAACGACCTAATGTTTCTTGCTACTACTACCATTAAGATTTCCTTCGATCAAATAGGGGCCTGTAATTCTGTTCTCCAGAATCCCACAACATACATTCATCGACCACGGTATTTGGTGTGCAACTTCCCGCAGCCAACATGGATTTTCAGTTGCCCAATAATGCATGCTATGAAATTAAAATTTCCATGGTTTGTGAATGTAACCTCAATTAATCAAATTAATAAATGTGTAATTACTGTGAATCCGAAGTTGAGCCCATCGGCAGAATTCATTGCGACGCATACAATCCGTACAAGTTAATTCTTGGTAAACACTGATATGGTATGGATGACATTAAAGGCGGTGCAGAACATGAACAACACTACTTTGGCTCATGTCAGACTCCCTTGCGATCTGACGCTAACTAAGACAAGGATCTCTAACATGGTGGCAAGAGTACCAATTTCCGTTTCCTCGTTAGTAGCTTTCCTCTGCCGAATATGTTTCCTATGCTTTAAAGATCCAGTTGTTCTCAGTTTATCTTACACGTATTTAAATGTAGGGTGAGTACGTCGACGATATCTTTCAGCATATAAGTCACTAGCTGTTACTGAACTTCGTTGGCATTCTTTGTAAACGGGAAGCATATCGAATTGTTCTTCACATTCACATTGATTCGACGATACTAGTCTTACCGTTCCTATTACTGTTGTATTGTGAAATGTGGAATAGTATTTACATGGCAATGGCACGTTAGATGGATACGCTATATTCGGAGAATATTTACTATTTGCACGATACACGAGAGAGAATTGTCAGAGCATGTGCTTCGATAAGTGCCGAACTGATAAGGAATACCACTCAGTCCATGATAAGAAGACTGCATCACTGCATTGATACCAATAGTCATCACTTCGAATAACTTCTGTTAATGTACGTTCATGTCACCCTTGTGACCTTCGTTGACCTTCAAAGACCATACCGTTACACATCATTGGATTCGTCTCGATAGCCGCTATCAGAAAATAAGTACCGATGTATAGCATCCCACGTAAAAAAAAAAAAAAAAACAAAGTTGACCTTCATATCTCTGAAGCGACCCCACCTAGCAACAAGAAACCAACATCATACTTCTACATCTACGTTTATACTCCGCAAGCCACCCAACGGTGTGTGACGGAGGGCACTTTACGTGCCACTGTCATTACCTCCCATTTCTGTTCCAGTCGCGAATGGTTCGCGGGAAGAACGACTGTCTGAAAGCCTCCGTGAGCGCTCGAATCTCTTTAATTTTACATTCGTGATCTGCTCGGGAGGTATAAGTAGGGGAAAGCAATAAATTCGGTACTTCATCCAGAAACGCACGCTCTCGAAACCTGGCGAGCAAGCTACATCGCGATGCAGAGCGCCTCTCTTGCAGAGTCTGCCACTTGAGTTTGCTAAACATCCCCGTATCATCATATTGTGGCCCTAGTTGCCCTATGCAACATTTGTCCTATAAACGTTTCAGCTACTATCATACTGTCGGAGTTTTTCTGGGTAGCAATAGTTAGTGACTCACCCTGTATATCGTGTCAACTGGTGAGACGTCATTCTAGGAACACGCAGAAAGTGCTCGGCTTATCAATAAAGAAAACATGATTTACATCAAATAACATGGTTGTATGACTAACATCCAAGCTGTCAGAAAAATAGCATATGTGGAAAACAAGTAACATCCGACCTACAACTCCAGTGGGCACCTGGGAGAAAGTATTAATTCTAAAACGGACAGGACATGACAGCAACGATCTGACATAGCACCTGACGATGGAAATTTGCCGAGATGAGCTCATCGTGAATTAGATAAAATATAAACAATTTACATAGCAGTATTATTCATAAGAATCATGGCATTAAAAGACATATTTTGCGCTTTATTCCCCAAAGAACGAAAGTTAATCGCGAAACATATATCAAAATGTGTGTAGGTAAAAGAGAACCACTAAAATCTGGCAGTCCTAAAATATCATATACAAATCACAATGTTATAAGCCAACACCAAACAACTTAATGACTAGGTAATAATGTATCATGGTGCTCGAAGTCATGGTGTAATAAGCATCTGGCATAAGACCAGGAATGCAACGGCCTTGCCGCAGTGGATACACTGGTTTCCGTGAAATTACCGCAATTAAGCGCTGTCGCGCCTGGTCGGCACTTGGATGGGTGACCATCCAGGCCGCCATGCGCTGTTGCCATTTTTCGGGCTGCACGCAGCCTCATGATGCCAACTGAGGAGCTACTCGACCGAATAGTAGCGGCGTCGTTCAAGAATACCATCATAACGACCGGGAGAGCGATGTGCTGATCCCACGTCCCTCCTATCTGCATCCTCCACTGCGGATGACACGGCGGTCGGATGGTCCTGGTAGGCCACTCGTGGCCTCAAGACGGAGTGCATAAGACCAGAAGTTAAGTCACTAGTAAGTGTACACAAATGATTTGTAATATAGTGATGTAAATGTGATTACATTCTACACACATGTTAGAAGATGCCTTACGAAATAATCGTAGCCCTAGGCCTAGGCGCTATTAGCATTAGGAAGGATATCAGTAACATAAATAATAGTCGTAATATGTATAGTATTACAATGTTGAGTTAACATAACACCAGAAAAGGAGAACATGTAACAACAATATAGATTATGACACAAGTGTCCGGTGCTAATATAACCTTGCACTCGAAGTCAAAATTGAGGGATTTTGTAAAATTACATTTTAAATTAAATCATTGTATATCAGTTGTATGCCCATTGCCTATGTGGTCACAATTGTTATAAGACAAGTATAATGTGATAAGTATATCGCCACTGAATAAGTATACGGAAGATCACTCGAAGTCTAGGTGGTATCGATACAAGAAACAATGCATGAAGTACATGTCGCAAGCGTGTAGATAACAGAGGGGAACCACTAAAATAAAGAAATCTTAAACTATCGCATACAGATCGCACTATTATAAGCAATACCAGTAGAACCTAAGGAGTAGGGGCTAATGACAGGGTGCTCGAAGCCTTGTTGTAGTAAGCATCTAGCAGTTAACATAGGGAACGAAGTCAGCAATGTGAAGTTTACTATTACATGCACATATTAGTCTTCGGCTGGCATCAAATCAGAAAAGAGCTACCCAACCTTGTAACAAGAGGAGCATAGTAGAACACGAGGTCTAGAAATAACGTGACGAGGTGTTCTATGTCTAGTTTTGGTATAATGAGCTTCTAATATAAGATCATAACCAGTGAATAAATATATATAAGTAATTTGCAGCTATAGTAATATAAACACAATCTCACTATGTAAAAAGATAACCAAATGTGCCATCCTGTGTTAATGTGTAGCGCGATGTCTACCTGGCTCCTGGTCTAGGTGCTACAGGAACATGGTACTCAAGGCCAAAGTTTGGTGCAATAAGCATCTAGTCTGAGATCACACAGTAAGATAACATAAGCGTATGCAAATAGTTTGCAATATGGATCTATGTCAGAATGATATCCTAAGGAACAAACAAAGAGTATCTCTAATCAAAAATTCATAAAGGCACAAGCCTATATGATATTATGACCAAAAGGTGTAACAATTGAACAAATCTTAATAGAAACGTTTGTCCAAGTCTTCGGGTACTGTGTTAGTTAATAGACCTCCTATTGTTGTACTGATGTTGGTCTGTAATATTGTGGCTCGTATATGACATTTTAATAATGCAATATTTTAGTGTCTCTCCATTTTATTTTTGTGTCATCGGTCTTCTAACTGGTTTAATACTGCCCACCACCAATTCCTCTCCTGAATGCACTTTTTCATCTCAGAGCATGAATTGCAACTTACGCCCTCAATTATTTTCTGGATGTATTCCAATTTCTGTTTTCTTCTACAGTTTTCACCCTCTACGGCTCGCTCTGGTACCATGGTAATTATTCCTTAACAGGTCAAAAACAGTGGGTAGTACAACAGCTCTTCAATAATCATACAATAATTTTAATTTCAAAAATTATTTAAGAATATAAAAGTATTCTTCTAGTTAGGGCTTTCCATATACCCCTTTCCTCGCCGATTCTGCGGAGAACTTCCTGTCTCCTTGCCTTATCGCTCGACCTTATTTTCAACATCCGTCTGCAGCACCACATCTCACATGCATCGATTCCCTTCTGTTCCTGCTTTTTCACTCTCCATGATTCACTACCGTACAGTTCTCTGCTCCAAACGTACATCCTCAGAAATTTCTTCGTCAATTTAAGGCTTATGTTTGATACAATTAGTCCTCTCTTATCCAGAAATGCTTTTTTTGCCAGCACTAGTCTGCTTTTCATGTCTTTCTATTTCCGTCCTTCACTGGATATTTTGCTGCATAGATAGAAGAATCCCTTAACTTCGTGATTTCTGATACTTCTCACTACTTTCGTCTGTCTTCGGTTTATTTCTTACCTACATACTTTATGAAATGTACATCGTGCACTGCTTCTGTACTGTAATCACCCGGCCATCGTATGATATTCTGTGAGCTTATTGAGTGTTGACATATTTTCCACATTATACTTGCTTTATAACTATTGTGACTATTTATGCATTAGGTAAAACATAAGCTCTTCAATAATTAGATAATAATATTAATTTTGAAAATTATTTGAAATAGAAAAATGTTTCAAACAGGACTTTTCTAACTCCAGTATATTCAGATATTACGTCAATCGATGTACATCACATTGCTGACCTCCTTTCTGTCGCTAATTACTCTATATCATATAGTTCACACCTAGACTTAAAAATGTTCTAAAAAGGAAATTTCGTTATTCCGATATACTCTGATATTTTCTCAATCGTACACTGTAATGAAGTCCATGTTACTGGTATACTTCATATTAGTGATATCCTTCTTTTTGCTAATGGCTCTGTATATAGGGCAAAGAAAAATTCACACGCTCGGACTTCGGAGTGCAGTACAAAAATATCTCACACAAAATTTCGTCCGGCGGTTATTTCGACAATTAGTACCAACTATTATTCTTACCACCTTCATGCCCATTACAATCCGTTAGGGTCTTACGTCAACAGTAGGGCCAGCAACGTTCTTTGCAAATAATTTTGATGGGAGGGTACACGGGAAGCAGGTTTGGAATCTAGTAAACAATTCCCCATCCAGGACGTGCAAAAGGCTTCTGTAAAAGCTAACGAAAAAAAAAACGACTGTCCCTCCATTTCTTTGTTCATAGGCGTAATTGCTCATGATTTTGTAGAAGACCCATCGTAATAACTGCGTGACGATTAAGAGGCAAGACACCGTACCATGCAGACTACTTTTAACAAATAAAATCAACTAGGCCACAACTCGGAGTCGAACCCTCGACCTCCTGAATGTCAACCCAAAACACTTGCCACTGTATCACATGCACAGCACCGCTAGTTATGCTGACAGAGGTAGTTACCACACTTGTGATACAAGAAACAATGTGTGCCAGATCGCCAGTCTTTAATGTCCATTTACTGGCCGAAATATGCTGTGAGTTAACGAGCATTTCGCTCTCATTTAAGTATATGGCCGAAAGTGTCAGCGTTCAATAATTGTGAAATGAACCCTGTCGTCCAGGACTGTGTGCCACTAAGAGCGCAGATTCGCCACGAGATGGGGAAATTCACAGATGTCTATTGTGCTGTAGTGTACGAGTGAGACAGATGAAAACCTACGTCATAGGGAAACCCCGTAGAAGCCGTTTGTGGCCAGAGAGACATGGCAGTACTAAATATGGCGGACCTAATATCAGCTTAAAGGGAAACATTTATGAAAACAGTTTAATGCTATAGTAATTCAGGGAATGAGGCCACAGTAATTTTAATCTACAGTCCTTCATAAAATTTCATGGTGATCCCAATAAAACTTGGATATTGGTCATACCTATAATAGATAAGGATTTACTATCAGAGCGAAATTAGCAAGTTTTGTAACAAAGGCCTGAATGATAAAATCTGAACGCTTTCGTCGATCTTAATGATCGACATTTCATATAGAAGCGCATCATTAAAATGACAAATGACGTAAATATCAACGCTGTAACTTCATTTGTTTAAAAGACAAAGTAAATTTAAATTATCAGTATTTTCAATTAAGCATCAGAGCATCATTTCGTCCAGACAGAACACATTGAACGATGACAGCATGACTCCTCGTAGAATAATTAGGTGATAGAATATTTGTTGTAAGGTTTAATGCATAATACCTTTCTTCTTTATTTATTTATCAGAAAGCACATTGGTGCAAGGCTACTGGCCGTGACATTCAAAGTTAAGAAGAAAATTCTACTGGTTTTATGTAAAAATTATTATGTAATGGATATTATTGTTACTTTATTTAGAACGTGAAAGTGGTCAAGATTTTACTATTTAAATACGTGAAAATGTAAAATAATGTAGAATAAGCTGTGGCCAGTCAGATGGACAGCTTCAGGAGAAGTAAGTGCCCTAGTCATTGAGTGAGGATGTTCGGCGCGCGGGAAAAAGCGGCCAGAGACGGGCAGAGGGACTGTTCGGATTGAGACGCAAAAGGGGACAGTCGGTTTTTAGGCAGTTAGGAAGTAAAACAACTAAGAAAATTTCGCGTTTTGTGGTATCGCGGGACTTAGTCTCTGAGCGGTGAGCAACCGCGCGCCTGATGTGAACACCACATTTCGCGTATTTAGTGAGGTGGAGTATTGGACTTGTAATTCGCGATGAGATTGTGAATGATACATCTGTTTCAAATGGATATGCGCTCGAGTGAAACAGTAACTCTAAATACGACCACTTTCGCTATTAGTTTACTTTCTGAATAAACATTAATCTAACCAAATCGCAACTGTGTGGCCTACGTCATTCATGGGTCGTTAATTTTGTTACCTATATTATTATTACTGTTATTATATGTTATTTTAGCTTTGTGTTTCACAAACATGCCATCAAACAGACAATGTAACCAAAGGGTCGCACGTGTCTAATTTATTGCGTGTAACGGGACACGTGCGGTTCAACCCCTAGACGAGTTTGAGCCAATAGGTTTCAACGAAGAGGAACCCAATGAGAGCCCGAACATGTTTGGGATGTTAGCTCGCAAAGCACAGGACAAAATTTTTTCACAGACATTTTTCTATTGCCATTATGTGAGGAATCGCGCTGCGAAGTTCGAGTGCGCAAAATTTTGTTCACCCTGTACATTGTTCACAGCTAGGCACCTAGCTGCCATGGTCTTACATGGTTGTATACAAATTAGTTGCAGTTACTTTGATACTGTACTCATTTAAGTATATTGCAAATTACTTTTATACACTTATCCAGTACGTAATTCTGGTCTTATTGGCGATGCTTATAAAAGCATGTCTTCGAACGCCATATTACGTTAGTACTTAGACGTTGTGTTGTTCCGGTACAGAGCTACAATTTGCATACGGTATTTATCTACATACATTATGAGATGTATTTCTTGCATTGTGTCTCTACTCTTATAACCCAGACATCGAGTGATCTGTAAGTTTATTCAGTTGCAATATATTTCCGATATTATAATTGACTTGTAGCTATTTGATTATATACGCAGTGCGTAGTACAATTGTTATATGATACGTTCTTTTATAATTTTATGAGAAACTTATTGTAAAACATTTTTTAACTTTTTTTAAAGGAATTTAGTTGTTTTGGTGTACTCTGGTATGGATTACTTGTGTTACATAATTACATACTAAGATTTACGCATTACATTCTTTTGTCGACTTCTTGGATGTAACATCTTTGCAATTTCTAAATTACGATCGTATTTCTGTATGTTCACCATTATACTGCCACTTGCTGGAAATTAGTAACATCTTTGCTGTGACTTGTGATCTTCAATCTCTTCTATCTGTTGTTTGAACTGAGCTAATCCGGCGGTGCAATATCCTTGATATTTGATGGCATCTTACATTTGCCGAAACCGGTCATCAAAAATTAAATTTTAATCAGCGACCTTGGCTTGTATATTTTACGATCCTGATAAGAGTGTTCTTTAATGAACGTGAAATGTATTTTGTGAAGGTGGAGTCTTATAGCTGAGTAGTATTTAAAATATCATTTACTATGTACTGTAAGTACTCCATATATTACTACACAGATGATTTATGTTTATATGTCGTATCAAATATGATAGGAACTGTAAATGCCGACAGAGAGAAGTGACGCAGTGGTTAGCACACTGGACTCGACTTTGGAAGGATGCCGGTTCCAGTGCCCGTCTGACTATCCAGATTTAGGATTTCCGTGATCTCCCTAAATCACTCCACTCAACTGTTAGAATGGTTCCTCTGAAAAGGTTATAGCTGATTTCATTCCCCTTCCTTTCGTAAACTGAGCTTGTGCTACGTCTCCAGTGAGCGTGATGTCGATACGACGTTAAACTCTTAATCTTTCTTATTCTTTTGCATACACTGTTGCCAGCGCCGATTATGCATGTCGTGTATAATATATAACTATGAGGGTAGGTGCATCACAGGCAAAAACTTCACGCTCTATATGTTTAATGCAAGAACACGTTGTGCATATTTTAACAACAAAAATGGTTCAAATGGCTCTGAGCACTATGGGACTTAGCTTCTAAGGTCATCAGTCCCCTAGAACTTAGAACTACTTAAACCTAACTAACCTAAGGACATCACACATATCCATGCCCGAGGCAGGATTCGAACCTGCGACCGTAGCGGTCGCGCGGTTCCAGACTGCAGCGCTTAGAACCGCTCGGCCACCCCGGCCTGCTTGTTACAACATTAGCATTGACAGTAGCGAATTGAAAATGATTAGTTGCTAACATTTATGCATTTTCATCTAGGTGAAATAATGATTCACCCGGAGCGCCAAGCGCTTTAGAGCACTGCTTCTGCGATATGGGAAGGCGAACCATCTCCGGGTCGAACCCGTCTCACGGATTAATGACGAGGACTGATGAGCAGGCGAGCCTGGGTTGCGGTTTGTATTTGGTTTTCCACATCCAGCTAGGTAAATTGCTGACTAGTACTCATGTCCCACCTGAAATACACACTATGCAAACATTTACACCTGGACATACAAGGACTACATTTTTATCAACTTCCGACTGGTCGCGAAATGGAGCCCCGTGGTGAAAATCCAAAATGATTTAATCGCAACAATTAGTTACACGTTCCAGCTACTTCTCTACTTACGGAGAATTCAGGATTGAATCCAGTTTCAATAAAGACTTATTTATTAGCAACTGCTTCCTGTGGAGCTATGACGTTCTTTAAGCAGGTGGTATAGATGCTGAAAGTGTTCTTTTCAGACAGTAACCCACCCATTCATTCTGTAAACGAGCTCTTAAAACTTTATTTTAATCACCACCATAACGGCAGTATTTCAGTACAGATTAAAAGAAACTCTTTGTGATGTGAAATCGACTTTCCGAACAAGTCGTCTTCACTGTAGGCATCGACGAAGTATTTCAGAATCAAATACGAGATGAGTAGGAGCCTGATCTGTTTTTATGCAATCAATGGCAATTGTTTCTTGCCATTCTGTCAGTCTTTTCGTAGTATAAGAGCCGATATTTCTGAATTTTCGTTTAACAGATTTGTCAGTCATTAGCTAGAGTGCAGTGGTCTTATAATGAAACAGTTTTCATTTGATGTGTAACTGGAAGCAATGATTTGATAACATTCGCAGGTACAAATAAAATATTTACATTTAATGCTGTAGGTTCTTGCACCTTTTACGGTTGAAAGAAACGTTGTTCAGTAGCCTCTAGCATCAATGGCCACAGCCGCTAATACTTTTTTAAAGACATTTTTTGCCGGCGTAGGCTGCCGTTTATATTTTTATTTATTTACTTTTTTTTAAATACTATGATCCATAGTACAGTGACGAGTTAATTTTGCCTTACTGAGCATTGTGAAGCAACAACACAGCAAAATTATTACGTACACTCCAGGAAAAAAAGAAAAATACCAAGCACCACGAAGGTATTATCCGAATGAGACTGAAGTCGGTAGATGTGATATAAATGTACAGACAAAAAATGATCACATTTTCTGAAAAAGTAGACGAATTATTCAAGAGACAGAGCTTCAGGGGTTGGCGTATCTTGCTGAAATGTAAGCTCAGGATGGCTTACCCTGACGGGCAACAAAATGGAGCGTACAGCCTGCTGGCGTACCGTTTTGCTGTGAGGGTTCTGCGGATGACAACGAAAGGGCCCCTGCTATGAAAAGAAATGGCACCGCCGATCATCACTCACAGTTGTCGGTCAACATGGCAGGCGCCAGTCTGCTGTGTAGGGAACCTCAAAATACGTCTTCGCTGATTGTCGGGATTCAGTGCGAAGTGAGATTCATCACTGAAGACGATTCTACTCCATTCGATGTGACTCCAGGACACCTAGGGACGTCACGGATGGTGATGGGGTACCAACCTGACTGTTGCCAGCCATATGGCCAGACAACCAGGTGTGACAGAGGTAGGGATGTAAATGTGGAGGCGTTTGGGTAATGTGGAAACGTCTAGTATCTGGCCTGCAGAGTGCTGCACTCTAGCAGGGCAGCCAGCAATTGTTGCAATAGTTCCTATTTGTCACGGTAGAGGGTTAGCAGTCAGTTGAGCAACAGACGCCGTTACAGTGATGCAATTTACGTTCGTGCATTTTGTAAACCTTTTTCAATATAAGTTGTGATATTATTTTTATCTACATACTTTGTAGTTATCTCTTTTACGTCTGATAGCTTATAAAGGGAGGTGCATAGAAGGTTTTAGCAGTCCTTTGTCAACCTTAAATGGACAGTTGCTTAATGTAATCTACCGAAATTTAAAATGGCAATTGTGTAGGTAATGTGGAATCATACACAGGATGGCATTGTGAAAACGTTTCCACAATACCAGCATCTAATACATTACTTTCTAGATGCCACAAAAGCTAACTGATCGGAAACCAAGAGCTATTGCGAAGAAGTGGGATGCTGAAAACATGATTAAGGCTATAACAGACTTAAGGGAAAAGCAGATGGGATTAAGAAGAGCAGTAAAAGCTTTCAGTGTGCCGCAGACGACACTTCAAAGGTTTGTGCATAATGATATGTCACCTGAAGAATGTGTTTCTTTGAGACTTGGACGTAAGCCTGTACTACCTGATGTTATTGAGAAAGAGTTGGTACAGTATCTCATTGAAATGGACAATCGCTTCTATGGCCTTACCAAATTAGATGTCAAGAGAATGGCATATCAGCTAGCGGAAAGAAATAACAATAATCATCCTTTTACTTCAGATGCTGCAGATACAGCTTGGTTTGACCTTTTTCTTAGACAACACAGAAATAAACTCACAATCCACAAACCTACCGGGACCTCATTCTCGAGAGCAAACAGGTTCAACAAAGAAGATGTAGACAAGTTTTTTGACATTTTGGAAGCTGAGTACAGTAAACACTCCTATAGTGCTGATCGCGTGTACAATGTGGACGAGACTGGGATCTCTGTCGTCCAGAGCAGAATACGACATGTAACTGGACTGAAAGGTAAACGTCAAGTAGGTGCCCTCACATCAGCAGAGGTAGGATCCCTGGTGGCTTTCACATGCTATATGAGTGCTAGCGGTGCTTTCATACCACCAATGATGATCTTCTCCAGGAAGAACTGGACTGACACTCTACTGAGAGGAGCAACACCTGGAACAATTTGTAAGTGCCATCCTTCAGGCTGGATTCAAACTGAGCTCTATTCCGAGTGGTTTAACCACTTCATTTCTAAGGCACATCCCAAAAATGAATCTCCTGAGTTGTTAATTCTTGATGGGCATAACAGTCATGCCACAAACCTTCAAGTTATAGAATGTGGAAGGGAGATCCATGTTACAATTGTGAGCATCCCGCCTAACACCTCTCGTAAAACTAAATCACTTGATAAGACCTTTATGGGCACTCTAAAGACCTATTATGCTAAGCATGTTTGCTAATGGTTGCGGCACAGTAGCCGGCCCTTAGGACTATATGACATATCTGAGTTGTTTGTGAAAACCTACCTTAAGTGCCAGACTGGCTCTATTGCTGCAAAAGGATTTTTGGGGACTGGAATTTTCCCATGTGACAGGACTGCTTTATCAGAAATTGACTTTATAGCCGCCATGTCGGCTTTAGATGAGGCCAGAAGTCTGAGAGGAACTTATGAGAATCCAGCATCTCTAGGTGGAAGTAATGACCTCAGACAAGAAGACACTCAGAACGCATTCAGACCTGTGACACCTGACAGCCGAAGTGAATGACCAAAGAGAAAGCAGAAGGTCAACATCATTGTCAAATACCTCATCAAACACGTGTGTGTCTCCACAAGATATCATGCCAATCCCTCCTCTAAAGAGGACGGTTTCCAATAGAGGTCATAAGCCAGGTTCACCAGCTGTTTTGACATCTTCACCTTATAAAACACGCCTTGAAGACTCCTTACTGAATGGTAACAGAAGCTTCCTAAGGCACCTGCCAAAATCGAGAAAAAACATGAAGCTCGTCCTAGAAAACCACGCAAAAAACGGCTTCAGAGGATTCAGATGAAGAGCCCAGTGCACCAACTGTCTCTTCAGGCGAGTCAGACTGGGATCTCCCAGTTCGGGAAGAAACACATACTGAAGAAGATGCCATCGTATTTTTTGTGGAGGAGCATTTTGCAAAGACGTACGGGGAGAATTGTGGGTTAAGTGTATATTGCGTGAGGAGTGGAGTCACTCTTAGTGTGCCGGAAATGAAATGAAGGAGATAGTTACATATGCGATTTTTGCAAGTGAACTTCGCTTATGAAGCATTTTTCTATTACAGTGGCGTTTAAAAAAATTTGTGTAATTTAAATTTAATATTAAATAAAATAGTTTCTAACTTTTCAATAGTTTTCGTTTGAAGTATTCAGTTTCCCACAATTTTAAGGCGTTTCCATATTACGTGTACTTCTTGAAAAATTAATTAGTTGTTGTGCAAACAGAAAATGTTTTTTAATTTTTAACATATTCAGTTTTTGTGTTTCATAATATTACATTCATTGCTAAAACATTATGAATTAGCTTTGGCTAATTTTTGAAGCTGAAAGAGAAGTAAACATTTCTTTTATACAGCAAAAACAAACTGGGTTTCCACATTTACACTCATAGCTCTACGATCAGGAGTCCCCGTGTTTGTTGACAAGTCCGATGCACTGTTCTTTCAAATACATGGTTTACGTAATATTGTAGTTGGATATGGCCCTGAAGTGTCCTCAGATAACCTAATGGTAGCTGACAACTCGCGGGAAACACGAGTTCGTGTCCCGTTTGGGCAAAAATTTCATCGTCGTTATTCCATTACACTCCTGACGGTTGTCTTCTATTTCGCAACTGCGAATACATTTCATGCATCAGGAGTAATGATCTGGGATCACTTTTCTTTTCATAGCAGGACCTCTTTGGTTACCATCCGCGGCGCTCTCTCAGCACAATGGTACAACGACGGTGTTCTACCCCTCGATTTGTTGCCCTACATGGCAAGCCATCATGCGCTTACACTGCCGCAAGACAAAGGCCATTCGCACACGGCGGGAGTTTCTACTGCTTGTACTTTCCGCCGCACGGAGTGACCGTGGGATTGTAGGCGCTAAGTCACGGGCTGCGCGGCCCCTCCCGCTGGAGGTCCTAGTCCTCCCTCGGGCATGGGAGCGTGTGTTGTTTTTAGCATAAGTTAGTTTAAGTAATGTGTGAAATAGGGACCGATGACCTCAGCAGCTTGGTCCCTTGGGAGTTCTCATACCTTTGAACATTTTACTTTCCAAACCCTACTTAGCCAACAATTTCGCCCAATATCTTCCCAGCTGAATACGTTTGAAACATTATGGGCAGTGTCATACACCGGCTCGGGATTCTGATGATTTGAAACGTCAAACGCACAGAATATGGTACGCTACCCCTCAGTAACACATCCAACAACTCTGTCAACAATGCCAAGCTGAAGAACTGTTTGCAGAAGGCACAGAATCGGACCAAAGCGTTACTGAGCTCCTGAATTTCTGAAGCCCTTCCTCTTCCATAAATCATTCAATTTTTTCTGCAACTGTAATTAGTTGTTTGTCTGTAGCTGTACATAACGTCTACCATTTCTCCGCCCCATTAGGACAATTCTTTCATAGTATGTTTTTTCTTTCTTTTCTCTTAGGCCGAAAATGCATACTATATTACACACGTCCATACGGGGAAGGAATGTGTAATGACGTCCCTAATAACGGTTTAAATGAAAAGATTCACGTGTAAACGGTCGGATGTTGATGTCCAAGGGGCGCAACATTTCGCCAGCGCAACGTTGTTCATCTGAACACAATGGTTGCAGAATGTCGTTTTCACTTCTCAGTGTGCGATAATGTGAAAGTTTGAGGCAGATGAAAACTGTCTGAAAATGGAGAAGAAGTCGAGAGCTCACATCAGCGCTCTCTCCGCTGCAGAGTGGACAATGCCATTCTGGAAACAAATCACAGGCTGTGGCTAAGCCATCTCTCCACAATATTCCTTTCTTCTAAGAGTGTTAGTCCTGAAAGATTTGCAAGAGAGCTTCTGTGAAGTTTGGAAGGCAGGGGACGAGGTACTGGTGTGAGGATGGGTCGTGTGTCGTGCTTCGGTAGTCCAGTTGATAGGGTTCTTGTTCCCGAAAGTGAATGATAATTTAAAATATTTTATGTGAACAACTAACGAACATATGAACATTCCCTAATATTGGAATAATCCTTCTCTTACTTCACAGTATGACCGCAGCACATGCCAAGATTGCACACAACAACTTTTATATCTGTGTGTACCTTCGTTCAATGTTTCCTAATTGACACTGTATCTCAAAGGTAAGATATTTACCTCGAAACATGTTGTTTCGTTAAATAAGTTAAGCAGGCACCAAAGCTTTTGACCGCTAGTGGCCTCTTAAACATCTTTTCAAGCTACTAATATTACGTTATTTCTAGTACCATTACATTTGAGGTTTATACCACTGACTTTCAAATCGCAGTTGAGCAGTAAATTGCCTTTTATTAGTATATTTTATCCGGTCTTGTCTATCGACTGAGACGAACATGTTACTATTATTTTGTTGTATAATTTTCTTAGTCCCTCTGCACGTTCGGTGGCAGACGTTTATGCAATTTAGTTCCGCAATGTTCTATTGGTTCACGGGCGTCGAGTCGGATAATGTGGAAGCTGCACAGTATTTCAACGATACAGCTGCTCGTCATCTTCAGGAGTTTACTGAAGTGTTGCTTTGTATGTGGTGGGTTGTGGTACAGCACTACCGGTGGATGGCGGTCTTATTGTCTTGATGCAAGGATAAAATTTTTCTATCGCACAATGATATCATAGCAATGACATCATTGGAGTGCACGTTGAAGTTGTGGCGGTGGGACTCGAAGTCCTGTACCACCCTCCGACGGTGAAAGCTCAAGGTAACGGGCAGGACGGATCAAAACTACAGAGGTGGTCGTGTTATGGACGTCACATATCGAAGGTCGTATCAAGACTGACACATTATTAGTGGCCGTAACAGGGCTAACGTTAGCCATGGGCCGAATTTTATAGCTCTAGAATGGTAAGAGGAACAGGATGGTGGTGCCAGTGTCGGGGAGTCGTGGTGCCAACGTCGTGTAAGTCAGTGACTGCGTTGCGCAGAGCATCTGCTTTCTTATAGAGACGCCTTGCCTTCTCTCGAATGGGCGTCTTTAGAGTTACTATATTTGTCTCCTAGTGGAGGGCATCAATCCTCGTCACTGGAGGGGCATGCAGGCTCCACCTGCAGGAGCAGGAGGGTCTCTGCATACGGGAGACCCTATTCGTGGCCCACGCGGAGGAGCCACAGGTGAGCGAAGGGTGGACAACCGTCCGGTAAAGTCGGAGCTTGGTGCCTGTTTCCCGCTGTTGAAGAACAGGGACAACGCTTTTATCAGCTTCTGTCATTTTTGGCTGGAGTCTTTTGCATGTCGACCTAAGAGCAGTTTTTATAACCCTGGATATTTGGAGTTCGACGACCATGGTATCTGAAAGTCTCAAATAGTGATGTTGTGGTGGAGGACTGGGGGCCATTTGGCGAAGCATAACACCGTAGCTTTGGCGGTATTGAGGCAATCTTGTTTGAACTACACCAGGTGACTGTCGCGTCCACCTGTCTCTGAAGACGAGCAGTGAGCCGGGCCGCGTTACGGCAGGTCATATAGATACCTTAACATCGGCGTATTGAGCCAGGTGGCAGTGTGGGATTACTGGCATATTTTTAATGTAAATGTTAAAGAGGATGGGCAGACAACACGGAGCCTTGAAGCGTACCCATCGACATGGGATGTGAGCTCGAGCGGTTTCCTTGCCGAGTGACCAACAGGGATCTGTCGTGAAGGAAATCATGACGTGTTGCCACAGTGGCTCGCCAGTATGTACGCTGGTACGCTAGAAAAGCGCAGGCGCCGAGGGTTGGAGCTACAACGTCATCGTAAACGACTAATAGCTTATAGTCACGTTCAATGCCCCCTCCGGAAGAAACGGGTCGTGGTCTCCCCATGCGCGACGCCTCAAATAACGCCCTAGCAAGTGCGGTAAGAATATAGGTGTCCAGTTTAATCGTGCGGACTGCGGTTCCCCGTTTACGTTGACTCGGATTCGTTCGTCCGCTGCCGATGATGCCTTATTACCGCCATTGCTTGTTCCCAGGCTTTGCTAAGCTGAAATCCCTCATCGCTGTTAATCATGTCTGTTCTTATATGCGTTTCGACTGTTTCTTTAACTATTTAGACCCATTACGTGGAAGCAGACGAAAGGATCATAGTCTCTCCGTAGTTCATGTTGTGACCCTTGTCAAGACAGTATTCAGAAACAGCAGACGTTTCCGGCTGACTCAGTCTTGCGTGACGTCTGTGTTCAGCCCATCTATACTAATAGTGCGACACATCCGGTCAACGTATGATTTCCCATAGGGGATTAAAAATATCCATGGTCACCTTAGTTATAGGGTGTCTTTAACAGAACCCAACGTCGTTTGGATCGAGCTAGAGACGGAAGACAAATTTTATTTATGTATCTTGAACATCCTGCCACTGCTTCAAGACGCTGGTAGCCACTCTTAAAATCCTTGGTCGAGAAGTATTTACTTTAACCCAGATTGTTGAGTGTCTGTAAAATTCAAGGCGGAATATGCATTAGTGACAATCTTTGCATTTAGGAGGTGATAATCACTACAGAACCTGTATTTATGTGTTCCATTCGATGACGTTTTGGACACAATGAAAACATTCGCTCTCCGGGGCTTTGACTGGCTTCAGTGATTCCATCAGCCAGCTGCTAGTCATTGAATTCCTCAGTCGAAGGCTGTAAACGCTTTGGGATACAGGAGTGTTGCTTTATGTTTGTATCCTATCCTGTGTCATAGGTATCATTGGTAACGGTCCCACTGGACTGAAGGAAAAGAAAAATGTGAATGCTAGCAATAAAACTTCCATATCTTCCCTATCTTTTCTTAGCAAATCTTTGTCTTTATCACATAGCGAAGAATTGCTAACGGTATGCTTGCAGCTACGTTCCCATCACCTGAAGTATTGTCCGCAGCTCGCGGTCTAGTGGCTAGCGTTGCTGCCTCTGGATCACAGGGTCCCAGTTTCGATTCCCGGCCGGGTTGGAGATTTTCTCTGCCCGGCGACTAGGTGTTTGTGTTGTCCTCATCATTTCATCATCATCGCAGCCATTCGTGGCAGTGGCTGGATAGGACTGTGTAAAAATTGGGTCTTTGTACGGGTGCTGATGACCGCGCAGTTGAGCGCCCCACAAACCTACCTCACCGCATTCATAGCTCTGCTGCTAGCAACACTGATTCGTCACATGGCCTCCTCACCTACATCCAAAGCATTTGACAGCTGATGAGACGACACCATAGTCACTTCCTTTCTGGGATACAATATCTATCTCCTCCAGCTCCGTGGCAGTCCTGATAGCTGAGGACAAAGTACTAGGATTTTCCATTCTCACCCAACGAGTCATCATGCTTCAATTTGTAAGTCTGCTAGTTCACCTTACATATTCTATTAGGGAATGTCTCTTCTGACTCGCCGTGGTGCTGTGTTAATGCTATGAGCTGTTCCCTGAAAAATCTGACACTATTTCTATTATAATAGCGTTGGGTAAGCCCTTAGGGGAGCTTGCCAAATGTCTTTGCTTTACTAAGGGTTTCATGATATGTGACGTACTTTTCAGCGTCACCTGTTAATCATATCTTAGCCATAGACAGACTTGTTTCATCAGACCAATTCCCTAGCCGAGGTGCTTCCCTCACATCATCCTGAAAGGCTAATACGTCTTCAGCCAATCTCCCAGATAAAGGCGTAATCAGACATAGCTATTACAGGATAAATGGAGGGGAGAGGTATATTCATTACGGTCTTGGTACCTTGAAATTGTGACAATCCAGTCGCAATACATTACGCTTCTAGTCATGTTTGAATCTCGTGGCCAGTCTGGCTTCATTGTGTTTTATCTTTCAGTAACACGACTACCTGCCGTTTCAAATTACAATAGTTTCACTTAAAGCTGCTGTGCACATTTTAAATCGTTGTGTAAACAACACCATATGCTACTTAAGAAGTGGGGAGCTAGGATACCAATGCAATATCTATACCCAAAAATAACAATTGTAATCTTTTTTAAGTATCAGGAACAACAAGTCTCACTGGACTGCATACTCCATGGTCAGACCTTCTACAAATTTCACACGTTACAGGCAATGCCTTAGTACACGGTAATTCTGCCCTGTTAAATTACGATACTGGTACTCAGTATGCCCTAAGTACTCTTCCCTACAGTTACGCCAGAACTACTGGAGATCTACAGATTCATATGAACTAAACAACGTTAGTTTCACGCTAGTATGCAAATACTTCCTGATCAACATGGCCCAAAAATAAAAAATGAAAATAAATTGGTCAAGGAAAATAGGTTACTCAACGTGCTGAATAACGACAAATAATGTAGACCGCTACTGATGTACAGGTGTGGCTCCTCGACGGTGGTGACAGCGGACGTCGTCATTTCTGACATAAAATTTGTAGGGCATCAGAAATGACCTATTCTAGCACCAAATTTGTGGGAGCTAGTCTGAAGTATCCTGCTACGCGGATGTAGAGTAGTCGAGTGGAGGTGCAATGATGCCGTTCTACTGTGCACCAGGGGAAATGATTCACTGAGCAGTCATTTATTTCCAAGAGTTTTCTTCCAGCGTGGCCTCGCAGCAGACATGCAGAACCCGTGTTTCACGGAGGCGCCAGGTAGCAAGTCAGTACATGGCTAGGAATCTGCTGTCGTGGCAGTGGCGTTGACTGAGGTCAGTGCCATGATCAGGTCATAGGAGGGTACAGCGGCCGCTCCGTAACTATAGCGTGACTTGGTTGTGGACGTCTGTCGGAGCCTCAGTGCTCTCGTCGAGTGAAACTGCTCAGGCCCGGCCCCAGAAATCTGGCTCAAATGGCTCTGAGCACTATGGGACTCAACCTAGATCATAAGTCCCCTAGAACTTAGAACTACTTTAACCTAACTAACCTAAGGACATCACACACACACATTATATTTATTATATATTATACTGAGTATCAGAAACAATATAGCCAACTTAAGGCTCAGATATCGATAGTAACAATGTGAGGACGAAACATGGGAGAGTGATTTTAAGCATTGTTGCGAGAGTCAAATGTCAGTAGTGTTGGTCGAGAGCTTCGAGACAAAAGACGTGTCCGGCTGCCTTCACGCCGGTGATGCCACATCTTACCTCACTCAAGGCTTGATTTCATTTACATAACCAGGAGAGATTTAGATGGCTTATTTACGTCTGAAGATGGAACTGATGGTAAAATACGCTAGCATAGCGTAAAGCGCAATTGCTGGGTTATTCTAGTAACTGGTAGTTCGAGTTTGCAATAATCCCACATTTTGTTTGTCAATTAACGAAGCCTCTTTATCCTCCAAATAATAATACGAGGGTTGGACCTTTAATAGTGGCAACTACTTATTTACAGCCCGTACAAAATATATACGTGTTTCACAGTTTTGCTAACCTTCAAAGTAGTCACCAGCATTGTGTATAACCCGTTGCCAGCGATGTGGAAGTCTTAGGATACTCTTAGCAGTGCCAGTTGTGTTGACATTTCGAGCGGCGCGGTCTGTTTCCCGACGAATGTGCATCACTTCTGAAACGAATGCCGTGAAGTATTTCCATCAGTTAATATATCGAGTTAAACTAACGAGGGAGTGCAGTAGGTGGTATAGCACTTAGCAGCCCCATCAGTGAAACAAATCAGTAACAGCTTGAACTGTACGTTCTTGAGCACTGTCCTGCAAAATGATGGTCAGGTCCTGCATAATGTGTCATCACTTCTGTCTCTATGCTGTTCGTAGGTTGAGTACCAAAAATGAACAACATGCAAAACTTACGGCCAAATCAGAGAAACTGACACGCTTCAACATGTCATGTACTCTAACCTAGCAGATTACGTTGCACATGCCAGATTATGTATCAATTGAAAATTCTTATTCAATACGGAGTTAGTTAGTTTAGTTTTTCATTGTTACAGGTTCATTTGTACCTGTAGTTTTTAATTTTCAAATAAGGCGACAGCTTATCCAAATGTTAGTTTCAACTTTCCATGCAACGATCTGCTGAGGACTTAAATGACAGTGAAACTGACACTCACACAGTGTTATGTAGGTAGGATTCCGATTACTGATAGCTGAGCTTGCTTATCGAGTCCATTTTCACATACTAACATAGGCTTTATTTGGTAGGTAAGTTATATGGTGATCGTATGTGCTCTAGTTTTCTGATCCTGTCAGCGCTCTTGGCTATTTTAGCCTTTAACTTCAGAGAGTCAGAGCGCTTCTTTATGGTAAGTTTTAGCCTTGTGGCATCCTAAGCTGTAGTTACAACACGTAGCCCCATTACAGAAGATTGTCATGTCCACTCTGCACTGTTGTCTACGTGATGAATGAAGTGTTCTTCACGTTCTCTCTCGCACTTTCTGAAGCAGTGAGCTCCCTGATTATTGTATTGCGGCTCTTCCGAGTGCTGGCATCGGTTACGCAATCGTTGCGTACTCGACAAGCGCGTTCCACATTGCTTCATCTCAGTTGATTCCAAGACAATTTTATTCCTGCACGTCATTGCTATTTTGCTGCACAAGTTGTAGTAAATTATGTAAATAACGAATACGCATGTTGTACAGCTGACATCATGAATCCATGAAGGCACTTCGACCACATGATGTATCATCCAAGCTTCATTTTGCTTTGTGCAGGGCATTTAATTCTTCCATTGTACCCGCCAGTTACAATGATTCAAAATATTTGGTGAACATCAGCTTCGTAATACTAGGCCGTGCTTATTTTCAGCGGAGACAAGTGGACCACACTCTAAAATGGTAGCATATGGAAAACAGACTGCATCGTTGATAGCTGTAGCTCTCAAGCTTTATATAAGCAAGTCGTATGTATACAGTCCTTTCACTATTCTTCAGTTACATTGGAAGAACGTAAGGAATTGGTAGAGTCAAGGAAAAACAATGAGCAACAATCATGCAGTTTTACTGGTAAACGTAACTGGATATTTATTTTATAATGGTCATGAGAGCTTAAAGCAGGAATGTTTACCGTAGAACTCAGATAAATTCCTATCTATTAGAAGAGTATTAAGGTGATTCCTCGATTGTTGGAAGAATTACATAAATTAATATTGTTTTACTGCCCCCTTACACATCTCTTCTGTTAAAGAGCGTCTTGTAAGCAGTGTTCTCCGGTATTCGTATTATTGTGTACGGTGTATTTACAGGTGACACAAAACGGATCACCAAAAGCGTTATGACACACAGCCAAGTAATGTAGTGACCTCCTGCCTAATCATCGGCACCTGAAGACCGAAAAATACACCATACCGTAGCTTCCGAAGTAGGGTTTTCTTAATGATTTTTTGTGAACATAATATGCTCATAAAACAATCAACTAATAGGATATGCATCTTCAAAACTCCCCGGTGCAAAGACTGATGCATAAAATTTCGGGCGTGCAGCCGCATAAATTCAAATTCGTCTTCTAATATTTCGGCTGAATACCGTCCAAGCATCTCCAGAGTGAGCCGAGGTGACTGAGGCTCCACCAGATGCTCCGTCCTTTTAAACCCGTGGACCGCACCACTGCGCAGGCGGCCACCGATACACAAGGCATCAGAGACGTTAATTCGCGGCAACGAGGTGTGGCATAAGCGTGGAAATAGATCTATGACTGAGCAGTCGATCCAGACGGTGATATCGATGTATCACTGCGAGCTGCACCGACGCGACGTCTTTGTGAATTTATTTCAGAAATTGCCGGATTCCATGATTTGTCCAAGCTGAAGCTGCTCTCTCTGTTAATTAAAGTGGTTGACAACCGAATTTCAGTTGCTTCCATCACTACTGAATCCCAGAAAGATGAAGTCGAGAACAAAATTTCGACGTTATCGTACACGATAGAGTGCCCAGTGTCAATACAGTGCTCTGCCACCGCAAATTTACTAGGTTGTAAGAGCCGAGTGTTCCTGCGGTGCTCTGTTGATCTTTCCTGGACACTACGTGTCGTCTGTCCGATGCATCAAAGGCAGCATTCACAGGGGATCGTGTCAACCCCAGGTTTCCGAAGCACCAAATCATTTTTAACGGAACCCAGGAGTGCTGTTGTCTTTGGTGGAGGGCGTAAAATCACTTCAAATTTATGGTTACTGAGGATTCGTCCTATTTTTGACGATAGGCTTCCCACGTGTGGCAGGAAAGCCATCCGCTTAAAACTTTCCTTGCCTTCTGCTTTTCTTGTACCCGCAACTGGTTTCATTTGTAGCACCTTACGTATCTGCTGTCATGAGTACCCGTTGGCTTCATAAACTCCTCTCAGGTGCAGAGGCTGGTCCTCCAGACTACTCTCCTCACCAATGACATGTGTTCTGTGTACTAGATTTCTGAGTACACTCATCATGAAGGATGGTGGCAGCTATTTGAGAGTATAAATACATCCGTATTCGTCGGTTTTCGATATACTGAATGTCCCAAAGGTCCATCATCTATGCACCGTAACAACACATTAAAAAATGGACAGCATCCATGTATTTAGATTCCCATCGTGAGTTGAATTTGTCTGTGGATGGAATTCAGATGATCTAAAAATTCTTTTAACTTGTATTCAACATGGGGCCACACTACAAACGTGTCGTCAACATACCTTCAAAGCATTTTTTGTTACAAGCTAGCAGATTCCGGCGCCTTCTCGTCGAAGTCCTCCCTCAAAAAGTTGGCCACCAAAGGCGACAAAGGACTACCGTTTCGGCACTTTCAGTCTGTTCATAAAATTCATTTTTCAATAAAAAGTATATCGAGGTCAAAACATGTTCAGACAAAGCTGAAATCTCTTTATCGATACTTTTTCCAATGAGAAACAATGATTCCGAAAGAGGAACCTTTGTGAACAACAACCCTTCACCGAAACATACTAACATATCAGAATTGCTCAGTTTGAGTGATTTCAGTTTGCCAGTGAAGTCCACAGAGTTACGTATATGATGAGCACATTTTCCCACCAGAGGCGTTGATAAAGACACAATCATAGGTTGGAGAGCCTATGTTACTCAATTTCGAAAGCAGAGAGACACCATTCTTATGGATCTTAGGAAGTCCAAAAGGCCTTGGAGGTACCGCAATATTTCGTTTTAACCTTCGCACAGGAGGATCCATTTTAACCGCCGAAAATTGGACCTGGTTTCCGAAAACCTCTATCGCCTGCATCTAAAGACATCTGTGGAGTTACCCTACAATTCATGGAACTGGATCGATGGTATAACGTGGGCCACGTAAAACTGGGTTCGTGAAGATGCCACATCAAGACAGGTGGCAAAGCTTAGCCGGCTGAAGATGGCTGGACTGTATTCAGCTGCACGCTCCAAATTTTATGGATCAACTAATAGGATATTTGGTTTTATTCTGTTGAAAGATAACTTTTTTCGTCACTATGTATGTTATCCTCTAAAATGAGTTTGTTTTAATACACAACCTGATAAATATTAAAATGGTAAGTATTCTTAGGACATATATTTATAAATATTTCCAATACTGTAGGTAATTGTTGGTAGTACCTCCTACTCCCAAGTGTGTTGAGGGTGCCGTAGGCCACAAGATAAGGTTCCAAAACGGTGAAGATTGTTTTGTTGAATTTTCCAACTACTGACAGTAGATCCACTACCACAAAAATGAACAGGATGTGGACCTACCAAACAGAGCAGATATCAGATTCTGTGGAGCGAAGTTTTAACATTTCTTCCAAGGCACTTCTGTTTACTTGTTCTGTCCAGTATACTCTTTGCGCTTTTGTTGCATATAATCGGAAATGATTGTTCTGAAAATGATATATTCCACTCTTCTTTGAAACTAGTTCCCTGCAGTACGCACATTCTATATGCTTCTCATTTTTCACGTACTAGTTCTGAGATCAGATCCTAATGCGTGCTTCATAAATTTAGAGTGGTGATACGCGTACTGGTTCCATGTTTCGTGTGTTCGGCTACTACTTTGCAAGTAAAATGTGATGCATTGCGCTGAAATTAAAAGTGACGTGCTATTTTTATTCTTTCTCCCGTACGCAGTCGAAATTCGAAAGCTCGTTGCTTTTGGCAGGTACGTTTATAACTGTCCCGTGCAGTCATATTATCTTCCTTTCTGGACTATTTACGGATAGGATATTTGAGAGATATTCACCGTACATTTCTACATTGGCTTAACGACTAAACTTCTCTAAAAGATTACCTTACTTCTTGTTTCTGTTTGAGGGAACAGACACATAGTGTTCGCAAAAACTTCAAGAATGCTGTGCGAAGAGAAGGTCTCTGTCACCTTTGTAATCTTCATCCATTGACTCCACCGCATTTTTGTAACATAATTGGGATAGATGAATTTCTAAAGTTCTAACTAATATAAATGTTCTATTCATTGTCCTATTGCTCTTCACACCCCGCAACATCTTCCCCATATTTCGGTGCCTTCATGAGCCCTAACTAAGACTTATTTCTTTCATGCCTTGCATCTACATCTACGTCTGTGCTCTGCAATCCAACTTACGGTGCCCAGTTTATTTTTAATGCGCTGATATAGGACAAAAGTTTGTGATTATTTGTTTCCATTTTTCCTCATCGACACATTGCACTTGCAAGTGGGACTATAGATACGGATGCAGTCTCAAAATATTTTCATGCAGATTTAGGTCAGTGTAGTTCACCAGCGGAAAAATCGTTTCTTAGCTTCTTCCCGTTCGCTAATGATGTTGTTCTTTTTTTGTCCGTTCATTTGTATCCTTCCTCCCTAGATACCGAAATTCCGTTCCTTCTAGAGGATAAGTGCAGGATTCTTTTTATTTTAGCTCCCTCGCGTAGCGTTTCCACTACTGTTCTCGTTTTGCTTATCTTGATCTGGATAGATTTCCCGCATAAATGCAATGACTACACTCACTGTGTCCTATGTTCAACTCCTCAATCTGAGCCATCTACAAAATAATTTCCTTCCGGCCACTTTCTCTTACGTCACTTTTTAATAGAGACTTTGCATTTAAATTAAAGAGCGCCATTGCTATCGGTTTATTGAAATTTCGACACTTGCAATGCTTCTCACATTGTCTCCCAGCTTCCTGCGTATTGATGACAGAAATTCATGCTCGTTACTTTTTTCTGTTACAACCATGAACTGTGACAAAGGTTTAGACAAGAAAGTAACGAAATTTGAAAACGTGTGGAACGATGAAGAAGTTCTTCAGCAAACAAGGTAAAAAAATTATATCAGTTAAATTCTATAAAGTGATGACCGTCCCACTGCCCCACTGCTGCTCTAAGAGAGTGATTCCTGCGTGGTTAAAAAAATATTAAAAAAACACTGAAATGAGTTTTACTGTGTTAGGGCTGTGAACGACTACGCTGAAGTATAGAGATTAAGAAACATCGACATTGAGAAATAACTAATATTAAATGTAAGAAAGAAATTTTATTACAGCAGAAGCAAATGCAGTGAACTTTTCGACAGATTTAATGGCAAAGTGTAAGCTTTCATGACCGGAAATATCACAATTAACAAAATGTTCCGGGCTATTCTGCCGTGGTCAAATGGATTTCATCTTAAGAACCAACTTTCGTCCCCATCTGCGTACATTTTCAAAAGAGATCGTAGCGTCTTTGAAGGTCCCATTCACAGTTTGTCTCGCAATTGACTGCAGCAAAATTCCGCTTCCAAGTGTTTCTGCACAGTGCAGTTACATCAAATGTTCTGAATACACGAGCGCAATTGGCCGTAGTCGACTGCAGTCGTCTCCATGGCGGAGTGATTTTTTTTTAATCATCAGTCTTCTGACTGGTTTGATGCATCCCGCCACGAAATCCTCTCCTTAGAAAATTTCACACTATCAGTCGCACACAACGTTCTCATTTATTTTCTGGGTATATTCAATCTCCATCATTCCCTATAGTTTTTACCCTCTACAGTGTACTGTAGTACCACGGAAGATACTCCCTGATGCCTTGAAACATGCCTTATTATCTCCTACAGTTTTTATCCTATACAGTTTACTGTAGTACCTCGAGGATACTCCCTGATACCTTGAAACATGCCTTAACATCCCCTCCTTTCTTCTTGTCATTGTTTCAGTAAGTTCTTTCTTCCTCTATTCTGCGTAACACATCCTCATTCCTTATTATTTCAGTCCACCTAATTTTCAGCGTTGTTCTGTAGCACGACATATCAAACTACTCGATTCACTCCAATACCAGGTTTTCCACAGTCCATTATTAACTACCACACAATGCTGTGCTCGAAACGTACATTCTCAGAACTTTGTTCCTCAAGGTGATTCCTATGTTTGATACTAGCAGACTTCTCACGATCATAAATGTCCATTCTGCCAGTGGTACGTTGCTTTTGATGTCCTCCTTGCTACAACTGTTATGGGTTACTTTGCTGCCTAGGTAGCAAATACTTCTTGATCACCGATCCTGATGTTAAGCTTGTCATTGTTCTTTTTTTTTATTTTGTTTCCCAACACGCACCGAATTACATTGTCAATATCCCCACACACTTTCTCTATCTCTTCATCTTCTGCTTGCGACATTGGCGTGTAAACCTGAACAGTCGTTGTCGGCCGTTGTTTTGCTGTCCGTTATGACGAGAACAACCCTATCTCTGCCCTACTCTCATATTCATAACGAACCCATCCCGTTACACCACTTTCCGTTGCTCTTCATGTCACACTCTATTCATCTGAGCAGAAATCCTATTCTTGTTTCCATTTCATATCACTGGCGAGCATCACGTGGTAGCCGCGCGGGGTAGCAATGGGGTCTGAGGCGTCTTGTCATGGTCCGCGAGGCTCCCCCCGTCGAAGGTTCGAATCCTCCTTCGGGCATGGGTGTGTGTGAGTGTGTGTGTGTGTGTCGTCCTTAGCGAAAGTAAGTTGGATTAAATAGTGTCTAAGCTTAGGAACCGATGACCTCAGCAGTTTGGTCCCAATAGACCTTACCACTTATTTCCAATTTTTACTTCATTGGCCACCGCTAAATCTAAATCGAGCATTTGCATTTCCCTTTCCATATTTTTAACTTTTCTACCACGTTGAAACTTTTGACATTCCATGCTTCGACTTGTAGAGTGTAATCCCGTTGTTTAGTCTTTTTCTCATTCCCACCTCCATCTACGCCGTCCCCTCCCTGAGATCACTCCCAGGGTGATATTATTGCGGTATCTTTAGCCAATGAAGAGATCACCAAGAGGGTTTTTCAGTTATAGGCCGTATGTCATGTCGATACACATTACGTGTTTTCAATGCATCGGTTTTCATTACATTCCGTATCCTTATGCTGTTACTGATTCTTCAGCCTTGTGGAGAAAGTTTTACACAATACACAAATTAAACTCACGCAGGTATCGGAAATAAATTTCTTTAACGAACAATTTACAGGTTTTCTGTCAAAGCAAACTGAGAGAATGAGTTCACAGATTAAAGCTATGAGGAATACTGTCACTGAAGCTACTATCCACACAGATCTAGCAACTTGAGAGGTCCCTCTCATGCCTCGTATGTCGATGATCCCAACTGATTTACTCATTCATTTTAAAAACATCAATTTCCTAATAACGTTTCGTTTGCAATGACATCAAACAAAACTCACGGTGAGAGAGAAGACGAAAAGTAGATGTACAATGACGGAAGGGGCGGAGGGGGTGAGGAGAAAATTGACATAGGGAAGTGGATGAAATAGATGGGGAGAGAGGTGGTATAGAGGGAGATGGGGAATGGGTGGTACAAACAGAAGGAGGAGGAGTAGGAGATGAACAAGCAAAACGGGGAGGAGAAAATGGAGAGAGAGCGTGGAGAAGGAGATTGGGACGTACATCCAATTCCCATACATAAATAGCAACTCACTAATAGTGAGTAAAAACCTGAAGACAGTTTGGAATGAGAATCTTCAGAAAAAAGAATTTTCATTCTCACTGAGTGTCAACTATTTGGCCCTTCTAACATCAGTTGTAATACAACGCTCCAAACTAATAGTGCAGGAATAAATCACGGACTGTGGGAAACGGTAAAAGAAGAAAAAGGAAACTTTAGAGATGGTTTTTCATTGGTTATGTACAGATTTATAAAAAATAAAGAGGTGCTCTTTTGAATCGATGGACATGAGTTACGTCGTCACGAATACCTATCGTAGTATTATGGAAGATAATAAGACAGAACTATTGACAAACTTCTCTATGAAGCGAACCCACAGTATTGCTCGATTCATTTTTCACTACACTTAGTCGAGGGAGCCTTCAGTCGTACCTCACCCTGAAATACTTGTGTTTTTAAATTAGTTACATCTATTCACAGTATGTTAACCCGGTTACTTTCATTCATATTGCACCATCTGATGCCTTTTAGAGGAACACTTAAAATATACAATTGACCATTCATTTTTCTGAATATAGAGGAAAATGGCTTTGGATCTGTTTCTTATGATTTTCATCTCAATCTCCTTTAAAATTACTCGAGAAAATCCTTTTCTAATCGGGGATGGTTTCAATTGGCAAGAGCACTATTATGTCTGCAGCTCGATGCCTGCTTTCCCATGTGACACACTTGAAGAAAACCGTCGAAATTAGACAGACATATCGGCTTTTCGGTATTTGCTCCTCAGTTCTCCTTCTGAATTTTCAGATATGTTTACATGAGTTTTGTGCAAGCAGTGTTGTATATCTTGCTTGTTTACTTTGTATATGATAGTTACCTTATCCCTTGTAAAGCTTGGACACCGTCTTTCACAAACCGTTCCCATACAAAGAAGGCAGTTCAGAACATGAAACGTATTTTTCTCCTCATTTTTGTAGCCCATCCCATGTTCTGTATTCAGACATTCTTTGTGCTTTGTGCTTTTCTTTCTTATCAGATAACAGCGCATACATCGTTGTTCAGTATTCCATGTGTTGTTGTGCTGGTGCCTCTTCCCAATAGTTCTAAAAGTTTATTAAAAAGATTTATTGTAGATGAATGGCAAAGATGAAAATCACTAAAGCTAAACACTGGTAATGAGGTATCAGGGAAAAATAAAATATTAAATCTGACAACGGATTTGAAAATATGGTATACAGAAACAGCCAACAATCTTAAAGAACAATAAAATGCTTATGACACCTATTTAAAACACCGAAGACAAAATATAGCTTTTAAACTCATCAAACATAGGAAAAAGAAAAATATTGCAAACATCAATATGATAATAGAATATCAGTGAATACAACGTTGTGAATATGAAGAAGGGAGTTATTGTATAATAACTTGGTATATCAAACAGACGTGAAAGAACTAAAAACAGTTCTTAATATAACAGAAATTAAACAAGTTAAAGGCCGAGCTATTATTAAGGCTAAATTAAAAACCGTGGAGGGGACCATATTATAATTTTGCTTTCCACCTTGTTTTTTAAACATCTTAAGTTATTTCTGTATTTAAAAAAGACATTAGCAAAGATACAGGAAGCTATAGAGGGATCAGTTTACCAACTGGAGGACATAAAATTTGAGATAAATTGTTAGTGAAAGACTGGAAATTCTCCCTGTTGTCATAATTTCAGAAAAACTATAAGGTCTTATGAACCGACGCTCATGTAATGGTAATATATTTGTAATGAGACACGTTATTGAGAAACATTAGGAATACGACTTAAAAAAAATATTCATCAATTATCGACTAAGAGAAAGCCTTTGAAAAGGAAAAAGATCAGTTTTGTGGAATATTTTAGAAATGAAGTGATTTCCTAAACACCTTACTGATACCACAGAGAGTCTTTAAGTAAGTGCAACAACATATGTTCTGATTCGAAAATGTCGGATGAAATTTTAATATACCAAAGTGTTCGACAAGGGTGTAGTCTATCACGTAATTATTGAATTAATTCTTCACAATCTAGTTACGAAGTGTTAAGATGAAACACAATCAGGAGCTGCAAGCTAGCGTACCATTAAATACTCTGTTGTATGCTGATGACTAGGTAATTATACAGGAATCGGAAGATAATTTACAAAGAGCAGTAAGCCCTCTATAGTTTGAGCCAAAACGCAATGTAATACAATTTAACTATACCTGCAAAACGTCAAAGATAATGACTTCGAAACGGAAGCATCCACTCAGATGAAAAATAATAGTAAGTGAAGAAATTTTGAACAAATATCCCACTTTAGTTACCTTCGATGCGAACTTAGTCTTAATTATAATGAAGACGTTTAGAAGAAGATTAATATATACTGACCTATTTGTGGAACAGTTGGAAGAACTCTGTAAAAAAGAAGAATAAGGGAAGTTCAAATGAAACTCTGTAAGTTATAGCTCTACCTAATCATGTATGTGCACCGAATCATGGACAAGAACAAAACGAGGTCACATACACACAGAGACAGCTGAGATGAAGTTTATGAAATATATAATAGGCGACAATGAAACAGATAAATAAACAATGGAAAAACAGCATCTAATTTAAAAGAATTTCAATTAATGAGAAGCTGCAAGAGAATAGAATGAAATAGGAAGATCGTGCTGATAGAAATGGAGTATTGATTACCAAAAAAATAGAGAATAATCGGCCGACTCCAAAATAGAGAACTACGGACAGAGGCCAGAATAGTTGACTGTAACATCTAGTCTAATCCTCCGATGGATTTTAAAAAAGAAATAAAATTTCGTAAGCTAGTCTTCGATTACTGTGAATATTTATCAATAAAGCAGTCCTGATCAATTAATATAGAGGGCCAGCGACACAGCGATTCAAACGGCTATAGCTATTTAATGGACAGCGATTCATTAACATTTCTATAAAAGATAAAAAAGCCGTCAAATGTTTGGCGAAACGAATTGTCAGAAAGTAAGTGATAAAATCGCTTCGAGAGGAGGTTGACGCCTCTTTTAATGACGTTCGAAATTGTTTGCAGCAAATGAGCTGCCGACTGTCAATGCACATTCTTTTTTCTGATATTTGAACTATTCTGCCAGAAACCATGGATTCATTCGTGATGGAATAGTGTCCGCTTATGTCAGTTGAGGGTGTGGTTGACAGCACAGCAGCAGCACTAGGCCTGCTAAACCGATAAGGCCGGGAGAGCGGCGTATCGACAGCCACCCGGCCATTCCACGTCCAGATGACGCTGAGGATGACTCAGCTCTTGATAATTCCCAACTGGTCGTCTGTGACAACGACGGTGGTAGTATGATGCGACAGTGTGATTCACGTAAAATATGATAACGACAATAACACCTCGTATACAATCACATGACGAAGCTCATGGAGTAGTGGTATTCACTTATACAAATGGGGTTAGTAATGCGTACACGACGTATAAAACGGCAGTGCATTGGCAAAGCTGTCATATGTGCTCAGGTGATTCATGCGAAACGGTTTACGAAGTGATGGTGGCCCCACGGCGGCAATTAACAGACTTTGAACGCGGAATCGTGTTTGGAGCTGGAAGCATGAAACATTCCACACCGGTAATAGTTGGTAAATTCTACACTCCTGGAAATGGAAAAAAGAACACATTGACACCGGTGTGTCAGACCCACCATACTTGCTCCGGACACTGCGAGAGGGCTGTACAAGCAATGATCACACGCACGGCACAGCGGACACACCAGGAACCGCGGTGTTGGCCGTCGAATGGCGCTAGCTGCGCAGCATTTGTGCACCGCCGCCGTCAGTGTCAGCCAGTTTGCCGTGGCATACGGAGCTCCATCGCAGTCTTTAACACTGGTAGCATGCCGCGACAGCGTGGACGTGAACCGTATGTGCAGTTGACGGACTTTGAGCGAGGGCGTATAGTGGGCATGCGGGAGGCCGGGTGGACGTACCGCCGAATTGCTCAACACGTGGGGCGTGAGGTCTCCACAGTACATCGATGCTGTCGCCAGTGGTCGGCGGAAGGTGCACGTGCCCGTCGACCTGAGACCGGACCGCAGCGACGCATGGATGCACGCCAAGACCGTAGGATCCTACGCAGTGCCGTAGGGGACCGCACCGCCACTTCCCAGCAAATTAGGGACACTGTTGCTCCTGGGGTATCGGCGAGGACCATTCGCAACCGTCTCCATGAAGCTGGGCTACGGTCCCGCACACCGTTAGGCCGTCTTCCGCTCACGCCCCAACATCGTGCAGCCCGCCTCCAGTGGTGACAGGCGTGAATGGAGGGACGAATGGAGACGTGTCGTCTTCAGCGATGAGAGCCGCTTCTGCCTTGGTGCCAATGATGGTCGTATGCGTGTTTGGCGCCGTGCAGGTGAGCGCCACAATCAGGACTGCATACGACCGAGGCACACAGGGCCAACACCCGGCATCATGGTGTGGGGAGCGATCTCGTACACTGGCCGTACACCACTGGTGATCGTCGAGGGGACACTGAATAGTGCACGGTACATCCAAACCGTCATCGAACCCATCGTTCTACCATTCCTAGACCGGCAAGGGAACTTGCTGTTCCAACAGGACAATGCACGTCCGCATGTATCCCGTCCTCTAGAAGGTGTAAGTAAACTACCCTGGCCAGCAAGATCTCCGGATCTGTCCCCCATTGAGCATGTTTGGGACTGGATGAAGCGTCGTCTCACGCGGTCTGCACGTCCAGCACGAACGCTGGTCCAACTGAGGCGCCAGGTGGAAATGGCATGGCAAGCCGTTCCACAGGACTACATCCAGCATCTCTACGATCGTCTCCATGGGAGAATAGCAGCCTGCATTGCTGCGAAAGGTGGATATACACTGTACTAGTGCCGACATTGTGCATGCTCTGTTGCCTGTGTCTATGTGCCTGTGGTTCTGTCAGTGTGATCATGTGATGTATCTGACCCCAGGAATGTGTCAATAAAGTTTCCCTTTCCTGGGACAATGAATTCACGGTGTTCTTATTTCAATTTCCAGGAGTGTATATTGCTAGATCCGCAGTGTTAAGACTGTGTGGAGAATACAAAATTTTAGGCATTACCTCCTCACTACGGACAACGCAGTGGCCGACGGCCTGCACTTACCGTCCGAGAGCTGTGGCATTTGCGTAGAGATGTCAGTGCTAACAGACGAAATCAATGTGGGACGCACGATGAACGTATCTGTCATGACAGTACGGCCAAATTTGGCGTTAATGGGGTATGGCAGAAGACGACCAACGTGAATGCCTTTGATAGTAGCACATCGGCTGCAGCGCCTCCCCCAGGCTCGTGACCATATCGGTTGGACCCTAGACGACGGGAAAACAGTAGCCTGACCAGGTGAGTCCCAATTTCAGTTGGTATGAACTGACAGCAGGGCTCGAGTATGGCGCAGACCTGGCAAAGTCATGGACCCAGGTTGTCAACAAGGGAGTGATTCAGCTGGTGGTGGCTCGATAATGGTGTGGGCTGCGTTTACATGGAATGAACTGGGTCCTTTCGTCCGACTGAACCGATCAGTGACTGTAAATTGTAATGTTCAGTTACTTGGAGACCATTTGCAGCCATTCATGGAATTCATGTTCCGAACAACGATGGAATTGTCATGGATGACAATGCGCTATGTAACGGCCACACTCCTCTCGGTTACTTTGAGGAACATTACGGGCAATTCGAGGGAACGATTTGGATATCCACCGAACAGTTGTGAAACGTAACCCAGGGGTCAGTTTATGCACAATCTCCTACACCTATATCTATATCTACATACACATTTACATCATAACTCTGCAGTTCACAATTATGTTTCCTGCATAGGGTTTATGGAATCTCTTTTAAGATTCATCTCGGAGAGCGAGCGTGGAAAATGAAAACATAAATCTTTCCGTACGAAAACTGATTGCCCTTATTTTATGATAATGATCATTTCTCCCTAAGTAGTTGGGTGCTAACATTCTGAAGAGAAAGTTGGTGACTGAAATTTCATGAGAAGTTTCTGCCACAGCGAAAAACGCGTTTGTTTTAATGACTACCACTGAAATTCGTACATCGTATCCCTGGCACTATCTCCCCTATTTCGAGACAAAACAAAACGAGCTGTCCTTGTCTAAACTTTCCGATGTTCCTGTCGGTCTTATCTAATACGGATCCCACACAGCAAAGCAACACCCCAGAAGAGGGCGAACAGGCGTATTGCAAGAAACCTCTTTAGTAGACCTCTTACAATCGGGCAATACTTACGCAATGACGCACGGCTGTAGAGCCAGCATGGCTCAATATTTCTGCTCGGGACTTCCTGAGAGTAGTTAAGTCCAGCCGGCCGGTGCGGCCGTGCGATTCTAGGCGCTTCAGTCTGGAACCGCGTGACCGCTATGGTCGCAGGTTCGAATCCTGCCTCGCGCATGGATATGTGTGATGTCCTTAGGTTAGTTAGGTTTAAGTATTTCTAAGTTCTAGGCGACTGATGAACACATATGTTAAGTCCCATAGTGCTCAGAGCCATATGAACCATTTTGAGTTCAGTCCATGCCACGTCGAGTTGTTGCACTACGCCAGGAAAAAGGAGGTGCGACATGATCATGGGAGACATAACATTTTTTGTCGGCTCAATATAATTTACACGATTTGTGTTGCTTAGATAGTCTTGTTTCCCTTAATGTAGACATAGTCTTACAGTCGAATTTGCGGCATATGAAAATGTTTCATCGGTGAATGTACATGCCAGTCATTTTTTTAAATTTGACATGGCCTGAAGCCCATTGTAAGTAATCTGTTATTTTTTCGTATTATTATGTAACAACCCTATGCATGGCATGATAAAAATAAAATACTGAACATGCAATCTGCTTTTGCAGTTTTCGGTATTCTACTTAATAATTTTCATAAGGCCAAAATTGACCTAGTAGATTTTTAATAAAAATCTTTACAGTGAATAGCGAGCATAAAGTTTTTTTTAAACAAAGTGGCTATAGGCTTCCTCAGAACAAAACTGATCCACTTTCAGTGACTTAAAATGAAGATTGTCAATGTTTTATAGGAGCTCCAAGTTTTGCACGGACTTCACTGCGAGATACATTTAATTGTTTCCAGAACGAAACGTTGTCTCGAAATCTGAAAGATATTCCAAAGAAATTCTGAACGTATGCGAAGTGCAGCTTTGTCAGACTTAGAAATATCGTCACTGCGCGATAGCAATGTGAATGCTACCCGTAACATTGCCACTAAATAAAAGACACTTATCAAGATATTCCGAAATTCCTTCACGATGGAAGACGAAATGAATATTCAAGAATTCAAATCAAGAATCATTGCCATCGTGAGTTACTTAGGAGTAGATGCCTTTGTTGTAGCGAAGAAACTTAAATTCCTTAATAAAGGCAGGCCTTCCGGTCCAGATTGGATACAAATTACGTTCGTTTCGTTGTATGATGATGTGATAGCTCCATATTTGTCAATTCTACACAACCACTCGCTCGACGAACGATTCGTACCTAAGGACTTGAAAGTTGCATATATCACACCTACACGCAACACCGGAAACAGAAAAAATCCAATGAATTACAGAAAAACGTTACTGACGTCGAAATGAACCAGAATTTTGGAATATATACTGCTCCACAACCCATGATGTTCTCGAAAATACCATTGTGATCAAGAAAGTGTAAAATAAGTTTATTTTATTTCCGTTTGTAATCACACTATTCTCTCGTTCTTAGACTAACAATTCTGGTCAGCGATGACCATCTTCAGATACCTTTTAACACGCATCTTAAAACGTATCTGGGAAAAGTCATGACTGACCGAAACCAGTAGTCGGAGGAACAAACAATTTTGTGATTATAGAGGGGAAAAAAACAGAACTTTGATTTTTATACACCATGTACGAATACTATAAATTACCTCGAAGAATACAGTTTTTGTGGAAGACAGTGTCTCGGATATGACTCACATGTTCGGTGGAAATGGTTAAAACAGAGGCGTTTATCGTTGAGGAGCGATATTTTCAAGAAATTTCAATCACTAATTTCCTTCTCTGAATTCGAAAATACTTTATGAACTCGCGGCTCCTCCAATCTACGACGGACGTTCAATAAGTTTTGCAACACATCTTTTATAGGTCATTTTCGGTTGAAAAGATGTGGAATTTGGTGCCGGGTTCAGACTGGAACCGCGCGACCGCTACGGTCGCAGGTTCGAATCCTGCCTCGGGCATGGTTGTGTGTGATATCCTTAGATCAGTTAGGGTTAAGTAGTTCTAAGTTCTAGAGGACTGATGACCACAGCTGTTAAGTCCCATAGTGCTCAGAGCCATTTCAACCATTTTATTGCTGGACTTTGTGGAATATTTCCGCTGCAACGAGTATGTTTCATGAAGCTGCGATAGCTGTCGGCGCTACACGTAACCTTCAGAATGGCGTCGGGCGTTTGTAACGGAGGTGTGTTTGAAGCATAGAGCTATCACTGAGATTTTTTGGCAGAAAAAAAGAACATCGCAGATATTAATTAGTTCTTGTACAATGTCTACGGAGACCTGGCTGTGAACAAAACACTGATTCGTGGGACAAGGTGTCTTTCATCATCGCAGCAAGGGCGTGCAAATCAGTGTCATCTCCCGCGTGCCGGCCGACCGCACCCGTCTGTGGCGTGCCACTGGGGAGTGTTATGGGACCATTGCTTTTCACAATATATATAAATGACCTAGTAGATAATGTCGGAAGTTCCATGCGGCTTTTCGCGGATGTTGCTGAAGTATTCAGAGAAGTTGCAGCATTAGAAAATTGCAGCGAAATGCAGGAAGATCTGCAGCGGATAGGCACTTGGTGCAGAGAGTGGCAACTGATCCTTAACATAGACAAATGTAATGTATTGGGAATACATAGAAAAAACGATCCTTTATTGTATGATTTTACGATAGCGAACAAACACTGGTAGCAGTTACTTCTGTAAAATATTTGGGAGTATGCGTTCGGAACGATTTGGAGTGGAATGACAATGTTGTTGTTGTTGTTGTTGTGGTCTTCGGTCCTGAGACTGGTTTGATGCAGCTCTCCATGCTACTCTATACTGTGCAAGCTTCCACATCTCCCAGTGCCTACTGCAACCTACATCCTTCTGAATCTGCTTAGTGTATTCATCTCTTGGTCTCCCCCTACGATTTTTACCCTCCACGCTGCCCTCCAATACTAAATTGGTGATCCCTTGATGCCTCAGAACATGTCCTACCAACCGATCCCTTCTTCTGGTCAAGTTGTGCCACAAACTTCTCTTCTCCCCAATCCTATTCAATACTTCCTCATTAGTTATGTGGTCTACCCATCTAATCTTCAGCATTCTTCTGTAGCACCACATTACATAAGCTTCTATTCTCTTCTTGTCCAAACTATTTACCGTCCACGTTTCACTTCCATACATTGCTACACTCCATACAAATACTTTAAGAAATGTTTTCCTGACACTTAAATCTATACTCGATGTTAACAAATATCTCTTCTTCAGAAACGCTTTCCTTTCCATTTTATTTCCTCTCTACTTCGACCATCATCAGTTATTTTGCTCCCCTAATAGCAAAACTACTTTACTACTTTAAGTGTCTCATTTCCTAATCTAATACCCTCAACATCACCCGACTTAATTTGACTACATTCCATTATCCTCGTTTTGCTTTTGTTGATGTTCATCTTATGTCCTCCCTTCAAGACACCTTCCATTCCGTTCAACTGCTCTTCCAAGTCCTTTGCTGTCTCTGACAGAATTACAATGTCATCGGCGAACCTAAAAGTTTTTATTTCTTCTCCGTGGATTTTAATACCTACTCCGAATTTTTCTTTTGTTTCCTTTACTGCTTGCTCAATATACAGATTGAATAACATCGAGGAGAGGCTACAACCCTGTCTTACTCCCTTCCCAACCACTGCTTCCATTTCATGTCCCTCGACTCTTATAACTGCCATCTGGTTTCTGTACAAATTGTAAATAGCCTTTCGCTCCCTGTATTTTACCCCTGCCACCTTTAGAATTTGAAAGAGAATATTCCAGTCAACATTGTCAAAATCTTTCTCTAAGTCTACAAATGCTAGAAACCTAGGTTTGCCTTTCCTTAATCTTTCTTCTAAGATAAGTCGTAAGGTCAGTATTGCCTCACGTGTTCCAGTATTTCTACGGAATCCAAACTGATCTTCCCCGAGGTCGGCTTCTACTAGTTTTTCGATTCGTCTGTAAAGAATTCGTGTTAGTATTTTGCAGCTGTGGCTTATTAACCTGATTGTTCGGTAATTTTCACATCTGTCAACACCTGCTTTCTTTGGGATTGGAATTATTATATTCTTCTTGAAGTCTCAGGGTATTTCGCCTGTTTCATACATCGTGCTCACCAGATGGTAGAGTTTTGTCAGGACTGGCTCTCCCAAGGCCGTCAGTAGTTCCAATGGAATGTTGTCTACTCCGGGGGCCTTGTTTCGACTCAGGTCTTTCAGTGCTCTGTCAAACTCTTCACGCTGTATCCTATCTCCCATTTCGTCTTCATCTACATCCTCTTCCATTTCCATAATATTGTCCTCAAGTACATCGCCATTGTATAGACTCTCTGTATACTCCTTCCACCTTTCTGCCTTCCCTTCTTTGCTTAGAACTGGGTTTCCATCTGACTCTTGATGTTCATACAAGTGGTTCTCTTATCTCCAAAGGTCTCTTTAATTTTCCTGTAGGCAGTATCTATCTTACCCCTAGTGAGATAAGCCTCTACATCCTTACATTTGTCCTCTAGCCATCCCTGCTTAGCCATTTTGCACTTCCTGTCGATCTCATTTTTTAGACGTTTGTATTCCTTTTTGCCTGCTTCATTTACTGCATTTTTATATTTTCTCCTCTCATCAATTAAATTCAATATTTCTTCTGTTACCCAAGGATTTCTACTAGCCCTCGTCTTTTTACCTACTTGATCCTCTGCTGTCGTCACTACTTCATCCCTCGAAGCTACCCATTCTTCTTCTACGTTATTTCTTTCCCCCATTTGTGACAATTGTTCCCCTATGCTCTGCCTGGAACTCTGTACAATCTCTGGTTCTTTCAGTTTATCCAGGTCCCATCTCCTTAAATTCCCACCTTTTTGCAGTTTATTCAGTTTTAATCTACGGAATGACCATATAAAATTAATTTTTGGCAAGGCGGGTGCAGGTTTGGTTTCATTGGGAGAGTTCTTAGAAAATGTAGTCCATCAACAAAGGAGGTGGCTTACAAAACACTCGTTCGACCTATACTTGAATATTGCTCATCAGTGTGAGATCCGTACCAGGTCGGGTTGACAGAGGAGATAGCTAAAATCCAAAGAAGGGCGGCGCGTTTCATCACAGGGTTATTTGGTAAGCGTGATACGGAGATGTTAAGCTAACTCAAGTGGCAGACTCTGCAAGATAGGCGCTCTGCATCGCGGTGTAGCTTGCGGTCCAGGTTTCAAGAGGGTGCGCTTCTGGATGAAGTTTCGAATATATTTCTTCCCCCTACTTGTACCTCCCGAGGAGATCACGAATGTAAAATTAGAGTGATTCGAGCGCGCACGGTGCCTTTCCAGCAGTCGTTCTTCCCGCGAACCATACGCGACTGGATTAGGAAAGGGAGGTAATGACAGTGGCACGTAAAGTGCCCTCCGCCACACACCGTTGGGTGGCTTGCGGAGTATAAATGTAGATGTAGATGTAGACTTCTGAAACGACACTCTCATTCGACGTTGTCATTGTCATCGGATCGTGATCAAATACCTCGCTGCTGTGTTAGACGTCTCTGTTAGTCGTGCTGACGCCTCCAATTGGGGTCATCAAAGGGTTGGTCTTCCTTGAGCACTCTGCAACCCAGATCTTGCACCTTATGACTTCCGTCTGCTTACCTCTATAAAGGATGCACTCTGAGGAGAGCAGTACTTGGATGATGGGAGGTTATTGGTAAATCAAAATGTTGGCTTGGAAGTCGACCAGTACAGTGGTACTATGTACGCAAACAGTAATTCGGTGTACGCCAGTCACATTGAACAGAGGTTATGCTGATCAATTGCGTTTTTACCCAAAAGAATTGGGAATAATATGGTCTATTGGACTCCTGAATAAAACCATAATAATAAAATAAGAGAAATCTGAACTTGCACTCAATGAATTAAGTGATGGTCTTTCCCAGTTGCTATTTGTGAATGGAAAGCTAGAGAAACAGCCTGAAAGTGGTTTGGTGAATATTCTGGCAGGTACTTAAGTGTGCATAGCGGAATAACCATTCAGAGGCAGATGTCAAAGTAATCTGATCGTGAGCTGCCAAGTAGTCGATCATGTTAGGCTCAGAACACATTACAACTGACAATGAATTCCTGCGTCTTGAGCTGATGAAGGCAGTAGCCGAAACGTGACTACAAATGAACATGTGAAGCTGTGTAGACGAATTTATTGACAAAAGTACCTAGAAGCTGCCTCATGCTGTCCACATGAATGCTTACGGAGACAGCTGCCACGACCACAGTCACCACGCAAATCAGTTCCGCGTTCGCGCCAGACGCGAGTGACGACGCGAACAAGCAGTGGCGTGGCGCGGCGCGGCGCGGCCCCGGCCGGCCTATGCTAAGCAGCGGACGGCCGTGTCCAGCGCAGGTGCGGCCGCAGCGCAGCCGTAATCTAGTGCCGGCCGCCCGGCTCTGGACGCGCCCGACATGCTAATGGCCATCGACCAGCCCTGAGCGCCGCTCTGGCCTCTATTTGCGAACCCTCTGCGTCCCCTCACAGGCACCGGATATTGACCTTCTCGGCGCCGAGAACCACGAAAGTGAGAGCACCGTCTACTGCCACTATTCTGGCCCGCCATTCATTCGCCTTCGTTAATATCCTATCGCATTTTCTAAGCATTTGCAACTTCAGTGATGTCTGAGAGATATTGCGCAGGACGGCGGATGGTATTCGGGCAGAAAAGAAGAGATCCTTATGTCAGGCGCGATGTACAGTCATGAACACAATGAAGCGACCAAGGTCATAGGATACCTCATAATACCGTGTTGGACCTCGACTTTCCATGGACTCAACAAGTCGTTGAAAGTCCCTGCAGAAATATGAGCCACGCTTCGTCTATAGACGTGCATAACTGCGTAAGTATTGCTGGTGCAGAATTTTAGGTACAGACTCACGTCTCGATTATGCCCTATGAATGATAAAAAAAAAGGTTCAAGTGGCTCTGAGCACTATGGGACTTAACGTCTGAGGTCATCAGTCCCCTAGAAGTTAGAACTACTTAAACCTAACTAACCTAAGGACAACACACACATCCATGCCCGAGGCAGGATTCGAACCTGCGACCGTAGCGGTCTCGCGGTACCAGACTGCAGCGCCTAGAACCGCTCGGCCACTTCGGCCAGCTATGAATGATCTACGTGATTCATGTCGGGCGATATGGGTGGCCAAATCTTTTGCACTAATTATCCAGAATGTTCCTCAAACCAGTCGCGAACAACTGTGGCTTGGTGATATTGCACATTGTCATAGATAACGCCAAGTCGACGGAAGCTTAAGAACGGTCTCCAAGCAGCCGTGCATGACTGTTTCTAGTGAGTGATTGGTTTAATTTGATCATGGGGTCCAGTCCACTACATGTGAACACAGCCCAAACCATTATTGAGCCGCTACCAGCTTGCAATCTCGTGCTCTTAGCAACGTCACTCCTGTCGGTCGTCTGCTGCCATAGACAATAACGCTAAATATCGCCGCACTATCCTATCAGATACGTTCCTCGTTCTGATTTCTCCGGTTATTTCAGGTTGTGCTACTTGTTAGCTAGCGCCTATGGGATAGGTCGTTAAGTCAAGGGCGGTGGTGAGAGATAATTCCTGAAATGTGGTGTGCTCGGCACTCTCTTGACATTGTGAGTCTCAGAATATTGAACTCTCTAATGATTTCCGAAATTATGTGTCCCATGAGACTAGTTCCAACTACCATACCTCGTTCAAAGTTGCGCGGCCATAGTCACGTCCGAAACCTTTTCACGTGAATCACATGAGTATAATGACAGCTCCGCCAATGCACTGCCTTTTTATTCCCTATGTACGCGATACCACCGCCATCTGTGTATGTTTATATTTCAATTCCATAACCTTTCTTGACGTTAATGTATAATGCTGTATAATGGCTGTCATGTCCCAAAGATACTGTACGGGACGGCATATCACATTTGGACTGAATGGAGGAGATCCTTACGTCAGGCGCAATTTGAAGTCATAAATATGTCGAAATAAATGTCAACACTTACGAAAGCTACAAGCATCTTCATGGAAGCAATGATGCACCATTTCAGGGGCGAATGCTGAATAATTACAATTGCAAGTTGCAAGAGAGACAAAATCAGCTAGTCGAAGACAGTTAGCTCTGGAGCGGAGCCGATAATACGAGAGACACACTGGATAACTAATCTCCAAATTCATCCCTCTCTTAACACCATTTCAATTTTGTATGTGTTCATGCTACAAACATCACTCACACTTTGGTTTAGGTTTTTTTGGCTGAATTACATTACTCGGAATTTTGATCAACGTTGACATAATCAAAAACAAAACTTGTTTGCCAAATTTAGCAGGCAGTTTTGTAACGCTATTTCCTCCAAGGCTTCTTTCCGTACTTTAATTGCCCATGTGTCCGGCATTAGTAGCTCACATCAACAAATCCTTGTATTTCAGTTATTGTTACTCTTTAACACCTCACTCCAGGACACACATGTATATCAGACATTGACGGTCTTTATCAGCTCACGTCAGCACACCCATGTGTTTCAGACTTTGTCTCTCTTTAACAGCTCAGATCAACAGACCTATGTGTTAAGATATTGTCCCTCTTTAGCCGGTCATATCAACAAACCCACGTGTTTTAGATATTGTCCGTCTTTAGCATCTCACCTTAACACACCAGCCTTATCACCAACTACCTGAGCTCATATACCATTTACTGGACACAAATAGCAGTATTACAGAGAACAAATATTAGCCAATATGACTTTTTGCCTTAATCGCATTTTATATTTTATGTTTTGAAATATGCACAATAACGCGTTACAGCCAGAGCAATCATCAGAATCACACTTAAAATCTCGATACGTAGTTTCCCGTCAATTTGCACGTATGCTCGTACCAAAACATAAATTACAGGCAGCGAACAGTATTACACTAATCAATGGTAATGACTACAGAATCGTGCAATGATTTTATTGGGTTACTAATGGGTTGATGACATGACACTCGGCCTCATCCAACTGTCTTCCTCAGCTGCCAGTGATGTACCCTTCCAAGCACACGACGCTCTGATCACCAAGTATTTTCGGTACAACCGTAGCACAGAGTACAGAGGAAATTCAGTATCATACTCACTTATGTGGGTTGTGATCTGTGGGCGGGCATAGCTCAGAGGTGACAGTTCTCTCACGAGTCTTATCTGCAATAGGTCAATATCCCAGTGAAGGACCCAATAAACGTACATGCAGTACTCAATCTAGCCCTGGAAACAGGGCAGCTTACCGGAATACAACATGGGTAAGAAATAGAAACAAGAGAAAATCGTTTAATGGGGCTTGGAAAATTGCCACCTAGAAAGATAGGGGAATTGCTCTTAAGGAAGTCGAACGTTTGGCAAAAAAGGAAATAGATCTGCTGAAATTACAGAAATAAAGATAAAATATCTAGAACTAAATGTGTAGACGACTATTTGATGATCTACACAGGAAAAATGAGCATGGAAATATGTTGCCATGTATATTCATAAGAAATGGGAAAATAAAATACTGGACTACGAATATGCAAGTGAACGCATTTTACTAGTGGGAATTGAACTTCCAAGAGGAGTTCTAAGAATAGTAGTAACTTACGCCTCTGAAGATGAAAAAATTGGGAAGTACATGGCATTTACTAATAGCTGCAATTGATCTCAAACAGATGCAATAAAAATCAGCTTTTATGTATGGAAGCTCTCAAGGCAGAATTAGAGACACACAAACTCCGAAAAAAGGCACATTTGTAATGAAAATGGAAAAAGAGATTTTGTTGCTTTTAATAATTCAAAAATTAACGGTGGTTTCCTTAGGGAGACAGACATGCACAAATTTACCTGGTCAGCAAGGTGATGTAGACCTATTATAGAGTACATACTAATGAATGAGGAATATCGTGGACAGTTTGGAGGTACCAGAGTTTATGGAATGAATATTGGATCAGACCTCTTTTTATTGGTGTCAACAATTAATGTCTAAGGAAAATGGGAAAAAACCGAATACAATAATTAAGGATCATAAAGAAGAAAAAGTTCTTAATGCTTTCCCTTCAGAGGATAAGAGATATTTATCGAAAGCGGACGACAAAAACATTAGCACCTTTAGAAACAGTAGAAGATTTGGAAGAAGAACGGAAAAACTTAAAAACAGCCCATCGGTAATAGCAAATGAGATTCTGGGGACGGGAAGGACCGACAGGGAACAAAGACGGGTAAGGGCATGGACACCAGAGAAATTAAAGAAAAACCACAAATTATCATGGACTACATATATAATCCCACTAGTGAAAAATATAACAAATATGAGGAGACGAGAAGTAATGCGAAATACGTAATTCTGAAAGCACACACACAATTATGGGAATGATTTATTAGCAATTCAGAACATGATTTACATGGCAGACAAACTATCGCTTCCCAAGTGATAATATCACTCAACGTACAAGAAAATGATAATATATGCGTTAATAACATATGAGAGAATGAATAGATATATCATTATAAAGATCTGTGGTACGACAATACTTTAAATCAGATATTACTTGAACTAAATGACACAGCGGGATTAGACGAAATTGGTAAGAGAGGACTGACAGAATCTCTAAAAGCTACAAAAAATCCACTGATTTACATGGTATGATTATGGAACTATGGAAATGTGGAAGGTTATTTCTGCATCCAAGACTTCATCATATATTTAATCAATTATGGAGAAATACGAAGGTACCACAAGACTGTTGAGAGCCAAAATAATAACTTCCTTTAAAAAGGACCTTAAAAATTAATGCAGAAACTGTAGAGATATAAGCTTCCAAGATTCAGCCTATAAATTTGAAACCAAAATCAAATATGCAAGACTTAAAAATATCACACAGAACCTAATATACGAAGAAGGGTCGAGTTTTAGATAAGAACCATCAACTATTGATAATCTCTTTTACACTGCAACAAGTTACAGAAATGACACGACAGTTCAGTAGGGAAAACAATCTCGTTTTTGTCGATTTTGAGGAAGGTTTCCATAACATGAATAGAGAAATGTTATGGAAAATCATGGCTGAACGAGATTATACATCCCACTTCATGAGTGCTATTAATATTCTGTAAACGAACACCGAAATTCTTATAGATATGTGAAATATAACAACAATGTGAAAGAACACAAACAAAGGAGTATGAAAAGAATTCTTTACTTCTCCAAAACTCTTCAATATACAGACAAATGAAGCTATAAGCAACTGGAAAACGATGAAAATAAGTTGAGTTCTTTTCGATATTGCACTGGACTAAATGTAATTTTACATGCAGGTAACCTAAGTTTGATTACAGAGAATGGAGATAACCTTCAGATGAAAGTATTTAAGTTGCAGGGGGATAACCTCAAGTTGGAACCCACAATCGTCAGTAGGTAAAACGAAAGTGATGGCAACCTGTAAAATCTAAAATAGTATTGAATACTAAGCTCTTGGAGAAATTATAAAACAAAAGCTTTACCAACCCTTGATTACGGAAGCGACGCATGGGCAACAACAAGACCCAAAGAATTCAGAATACAGGATCAAAAATGATGTATGAGGGAAGATCGAAAAAGAAATGAATATGTAAGGAAGGATTTAGGGATATATAATCTAAACTAGGAAACAAAGGAAAATAGAGAAAATTTGTAGACTGTACGGGGAAGAAAGGTTATAATCATAAATGCACTGGAAGAAGAAAAGTAGGAAACCATGGAAGAGATGCATAATAGGCCATTTTCCTGATACTAGAAGAAGAAGAAGACCATAATTTTATGGCAAAACTAGATGGAGGTGCTCATGTGAACAATTTTGCTTTCATTTAGTGTTTTATAACCAGCATATTGCTTTTCAGCAACATTGCCCATAAAAGGCATCTATGTGCTGCAATATGAAAAACTACGATATTGTTCCTGAGACTGAAAAAATGCTTGAATTTTGCTCTATACCATATGGAATACCTCAAAACTATTCCTCTTTGGAATAAAGGCCAGAAAAGTTTCACATGTTACACATTTTATGGTCATATAGCCCAGAGGGCAAACCCGACATCTCCACTTTGGCTCATACTCTGGCCAGTGACCAACACTGTCGTATCATACATCACTAACTGGCACATGGGGCTGCTGCTTCCTTCTTCTTATGAACTGGTGATGGCCTGCCACGATTCGTCTTTCTAGAAAGCATCAGTCATTTGCAATGTGCCCTCGTAAGTGCTTCAGCGACATTTTACTGTGTTTTGTTTCGCGGCTGCATTGAAGCACAACGCAGAAATCTAAGGAGAATCGAAACAGTGAAAGATACCACCGTTTCGACTTCAGTTTTACCCTGTACAGTTCAGTTAATATTCCTGCCACACCTACTCCTTCCCCCCCCCCCCCCCCCAAGTGCTTACTATATTGCTGGTCAATGTTGCGGCAAGGCACGTCCTTAGAATTCCATCTCCTAACAGCAGTAACAGGATCAGGTGGAAGACAGCCAGTGAGAAAGGTATTTAGAGGCGTGCCGTGCTGGGGCTGAACGAATAAAACTCCAGGAAATAGCAGCTAGCGTGCCTCGTGGACCGAGTGCGCTCCGGGACGGTGTTGTCGCGGAGCAGGCCGTGTTTGGCGAGTAGTGCAGAGCTGCTGCGGAAAGGTGTCCGTGCGGCCGGAACCAGTGGGCAATTGACGTTCAAACGCGTTGCTGTTAACGTAGCAATAACCGTTTGGGAATCTGTACTCTGCTCAGTATCGAGAACACTGCGAGATACTGGCGATCCAAGATACATTTGTTCGTATAAGGGCATCCCAGGGTTTCAGGTCTGATCGTGTGCCGCTCAATTACGTTACGGCTTCAAAAATGAGGGCATGTAACTGGTTTATTTTGATTAAGAATGAGCTGAAATCATCTACGTAGCTTTATAGGCCTTTGGGTGTTTACGTGGAGCGCTGCTCGTAAATCAGGCCGGTTTGCTAATTTATCTAGATATTTAATTTATCTGATGTTGTTAAGCTATCCTTCTGTTGCTGACGTTGGCAAGTCAGCAAGAGCGGCATTAGGCTGCCAGTTTTAAGCATTGAATTATGGAGCTGAAATTTCAGCCGCCGTGGCTGATTTAGGTGAACAGTACAGTGTCCTGGGCGTCGGGTATCACTTCCGTATAACGGTGAACACTTTGAAATTTAGGTTCAGTTGTTAGGACACGCCTTGTGTGGCGAATTGTACACTGTTCTTCGCCATTTTTTTGCATACAATTATCGGGTCCCTTATTGACTAGTGTGTCGTTTTTGTGAAGTGCTCATTCATTAAATCTGTCACGCAATTTAGTTCAGTAAATACATTACGTGATCAAAAGTATGCGGACACCGGGCTAAAAACGAATTGCAAGATCGTGGCGCCCTCCATCGGTGATGCTGGATTCAGTATGGTCTTGGCCCACCCTTAGCCTCGATGACAGCTTCCACTCTCGCAGGCATACCTTCAATCAGGTGCTGGAAGGTTTCCTGGGGAATGGCAGCCCTTTCTTCACGGAGTGCTGCACTGGCGAGAGGTATCGATGTCGGTTGCTGAGGCCTGGCAGGAAGTCGGCGTTCCAAAACATTCCAAAGGTTTTCTATAGGGTTCAGGTCAGTTCTCTGTGCAGGCCAGTCCATTACAGGGATGTTGTTGTCGTGTAACCACTTCGCCACACGCCGCGCATAACGAAAAGATGCTCGATTATGTTGAAAGATGCAGTCGCCATCCCCGAATTGCTCTTCTACAGTGGGAAGCAAGAAGGTGCTTAAAACATCAATGTAGGCCTGTGCTGTGATAGTTCCACGCAAAACAACAAGGGATGAAAGCCCCCTCCATGAAACACACGACCACGCCATAACACCACCGTCTGCGAATTTTACTGTTGGCACTACACAGGCTGGCAGATGACGTTCATCGGGCATTCGCCATACCCACACCCGGCCATCTGATTGCCACATTGTGTACCGTGGTTCGTCACTCCACAAAATGTTTTCCCACTGTTCAGTCGTCCAATGTTTACGCGCTCCTTACATGAAACGAGGCGTCGTTTTGCATTTACCGGTGTGATGTGTGGCCGCTGGACCATGAAATCCACGTTTTCTCACCTCCTGCTTAATTGTCATAGTACTTGCAGTGGATCCTGATGTAGTTAGGAATTCTGGCGTAATTGTCTGGATAGATGTCTACCTATTACACATTATGACCCTCTTCAACAGTCGGCGGTCTCTGTCAGTCAACCGACGAGATCGGCCTGTACGCTTTCGTGCTGTACGTGTCCCTTCACGTCTCCACTTCACTATCACATCGGAAACAGCGGACCTAGGGATGTTTAGGAGTGTGGAAATCTCGCGTACAGACGTATAACACAAGTGCCATCCAATCATCTGACCACGTTCGAACCCCGTGAGTTCCGCGGAGCGCCACATTCTGCTCTCTCACGATGTCTAATGACTACTGAGGTCGCTGATATGGAGTATCTGGCAGTAGGTGGCCGCACAATGCACCTAATATGAAAAACGTATGTTTTTGTGGGTGTCCGGATACTTTTGATCACATGGTGTATTTCGCACGTCATTACCATAAGCTTACTAGGACCGCGTATTATGTGTGTTACAGTGTTAAGGTAGTGATTCCGGGACTGTTGTTGTTGTTGTGGTCTTCAGTCCTGAGACTGGTTTGATGCAGCTCTCCATGCTACTCTATCCTGTGCAAGCTTCTTCATCTCCCAGTACCTACTGCAACCTACATCCTTCTGAATCTGCTTAGTGTATTGATCTCTTGGTCTCCCTCTACGATTTTTACCCTCCACGCTGCCCTCCAATACTAAATTTGTGATCCCTCGATGCCTCAGAACATGTCCTACCAACCGATCCCTTCTTCTAGTCAAGTTGTGCCACAAACTTCTCTTTTCCCCAATCCTATTCAATACTTCCTCATTAGTTACGTGTTCTACCCACCTTATCTTCAGCATTCTTCTGTAGCACCACATTTCGAAAGCTTCTATTCTCTTCTTGTCCAAACTAGTTATCGTCCATGTCTCACTTCCATACATGGCTACACTCCATACAAATACTTTCAGAAACGACTTCCTGACACCTAAATCTATATTCGATGTTAACAAATTTCTCTTCTTGAGAAACGCTTTCCTTGCCATTGTCAGTCTACATTTTATATCCTCTCTACTTCGACCATCATCGGTTATTTTACTCCCTAAATAGCAAAACTCCTTTACTACTTTAAGTGTCTCATTTCCTAATCTAATTCCCTCAGCATCACCCGACTTAATTTGACTACATTCCATTATCCTCGTTTTGCTTTTGTTGATGTTCATCTTATATCCTCCTTTCAAGACACTGTCCATTCCGTTCAACTGCTCTTCCAAGTCCTTTGCTGTCTCTGACAGAATTACAATGTCATCGGCGAACCTCAAAGTTTTTACTTCTTCTCCATGAATTTTAATACCTACTCCGAATTTTTCTTTTGTTTCCTTTACTGCTTGCTCAATATACAGATTGAATAACATCGGGGAGAGGCTACAACCCTGTCTCACTCCTTTCCCAACCACTGCTTCCCTTTCATGCCCCTCGACTCTTATAACTGCCATCTGGTTTCTGTACAAATTGTAAATAGCCTTTCGCTCCCTGTATTTTACCCCTGCCACCTTCAGAATTTGAAAGAGAGTATTCCAGTCAACATTGTCAAAAGCTTTCTCTAAGTCTACAAATGCTAGAAATGTAGGTTTGCCTTTTCTTAATCTTTCTTCCAAGATAAGTCGTAAGGTCAGTATTGCCTCACGTGTTCCAACATTTCTACGGAATCCAAACTGATCTCCCCCGAGGTCGGCTTCTACCAGTTTTTCCATTCGTCTGTAAAGAATTCGCGTTAGTATTTTGCAGCTGTGACTTATTAGACTGATAGTTCGGTAACTTTCACATCTGTCAACACCTGCTTTCTTTGGGATTGGAATTATTATATTCTTCTTAAAGTCTGAGGGTATTTCGCCTGTCTCATACATCGTGCTCACCAGATGGTAGAGTTTCGTCATGACTGGCTCTCCCGAGGCCATCAGTAGTTCTAATGGAATGTTGTCTACTCCCGGGGCCTTGTTTTGACTCAGGTCTTTCAGTGCTCTGTCAAACTCTTCACGCAGTATCTTATCTCCCATTTCATCTTCATCTACATCCTCTTCCATTTCCATAATATTGTCCTCAAGTACATCGCCCTTATATAAACCCTGTATATACTCCTTCCACCTTTCTGCTTTCCCTTCTTTGCTTAGAACTGGGTTGCCATCTGAGCTCTTGACGTTCATACAAGTGGTTCTCTTATCTCCAAAAGTCTCTTTAATTTTCCTGTAGGCAGTATCTATCTTACCCCTAGTGAGACAAGCCTCTACATCCTTACATTTGTCCTCTAGCCATCCCTGCTTAGCCATTTTGCACTTCCTGTCGATTTCATTTTTGAGACGTTTGTATTCCTTTTTGCCTGCTTCATTTACTGCATTTTTATATTTTCTCCTTTCATCAATTAAATTCAATATTTCTTCTGTTACCCAAGGATTTCTATTAGCCCGCGTCTTTTTACCTACTTGATCCTCTGCTGCCTTCAACACTTCATCCCTCAGAGCTACCCATTCTTCTTCTACTGTATTTCTTTCCCCCATTCCAGTCAATTGTTCCCTTATGCTCTCCCTGAAACTCTCTACAACCTCTGGTTCTTTCAGTTTATCCAGGTCCCATCTCCTTAAATTCCCACCTTTTTGCAGTTTCTTCAGTTTCAATCTGCAGTTCATAACCAATAGATTGTGGTCAGAATCTACATCTGCCCCAGGAAATGTCTTACAATTTAAAACCTGGTTCCTAAATCTGTGTCTTACCATTATATAATCTATCTGAAACCTGTCAGTATCTCCAGGCTTCTTCCATGTATACAGCCTCCTTTCATGATTCTTGAACCAAGTGTTAGCTATGATTAAGTTATGCTCTGTGCAAAATTCTACAAGGCGGCTTCCTCTTTCATTCCTTCCTCCCAATCCATATTCACCTACTATGTTTCCTTCTCTCCCTTTTCCTACTGATGAATTCCAGTCACCCATGACTATTAAATTTTCGTCTCCCTTCACTACCTGAATAATTTCTTTTATCTCGTCATACATTTCATCTATTTCTTCATCATCTGCAGAGCTAGTTGGCATATAAACTTGTACTACTGTAGTAGGCATGGGCTTTGTGTCTATCTTGGCCACAATAATGCGTTCACTATGCTGTTTGTAGTAGCTAACCCGCACTCCTATTTTTTTATTCATTATTAAACCTACTCCTGCATTACCCCTATTTGATTTTGTATTTATAACCCTGTAATCACCTGACCAAAAGGCTTGTTCCTCCTGCCACCGAACTTCACTATTATTATTATAATAATAGGAGTGCATTAATTTCTGTTTGACGCCTTACCAAGATGTGCATTGTGGAGCTGTTGTGTATTTGGGTACGTTTGTATTTGGTGTCATCTGCTTTCCTGCATGCTTATCTTGGCAGAACCAGTTATTTTCAAGTCATTGATGTTGTTATCAATTTTTGCAGAATTTTGCTCCAGGGCGTTCATTAAAAATCGGTGAAAGCGTAATTATTAACAATTATGAACTGCCAAAAGTGTTCGGTGATTGGCAATTTCTTAAGGTTTTGCGGAGAGCGTTTCGGTTTGGGCCATTCCCTTTGTGTGTATTGAACTGATAAACCGAATTTTTGAGTACTGATGTGTAATGGTTACCATCTACTGTGTTCAGGGCTAAGCAGACCAGAGGCACGAGGAGCTGCATCGCATACGTAAACTGTAAAAGTATTTGAGTCACATACTGTGAAATTTTGGTATTCATTTACTGTGTTATATAAATCTTGGATAGTGGTTAGGATAAATACTAAGGTTAAGACTTAGTGTGCACAACCTGCCTTGTACTGGCGAAACAACTTATAATATCCGTATGTGAATATTTGACCTTTTCTTTCTGATGAGATTGATCTCTGCTTTAATCTATAAAGTTTTATGGAATTAGCCTTCTGGATTGTTTGACATGTAGTTTTAGAGGCACTGTGTTGTTTTGATGCTGTTAACACAAAAGGGGCATAAAAATTAGCTCACGTTACAATTAAACAAAATTTATTTAACATGTACCAAAATCGAAAGAATCTAAGATACATCAGCTACAACGTTCTCAGAAAACGGTCGTCCTTGCAGATCAGATATAGAGAATATTAATATGATAGTAAACTACAGGAGCATCCAAGTGAAGGTCCCAGAATTAGTATGGCTGATTGAAGGTTATAATGCCCAGATACTATTTGGAATAGAAAGTTGGATGAAACCGGAAATGAAAAGCAAAAAAATGCTATGTTCAGACTGGAATATTTATCGTAAGGATAGGTTCGTCACCAATTGTGGCGGTGTATTCATTGCAGTGAAGAGTTCGACAATATTTTGCGAGGTTACTACGGATTCACAATGTGAATTAATCTGGAGAAGGTTAAAGATCATAGGTCGGTCAAAATGGTAATATTATGCTTTTATAGACAGTCTGGGTCAGGGGCTGCAATGTGAGCGCTTCAGAGAGAACTTGCAGAATGTCATTAGAAACTTTCTTGGCCATTTCGTTGTCATAGGAGGTGACTTCTACTTCCTAGTGTAAATGGGGAGATTCGTGAAATCAAAATAATGTCAGAGACAGGAATATGTGTCACATTATTCTGAATGTTTTGTCCGGAAATTACCTCGAGGAGATTAGTAGATGACCAACTCGTAACGGTAAGGTCTTAGACCACTTAGCAACAAACAGGCCAGAACTCATCGAACCAGTTAACCTAGAGGAAGTTATCAATTATCATCAGGCTGTGATAGTAACTACGACTACGGGTATTACAAGGAATGATAAGAAAGGTAGGAAATTATTTTTTGGCTTAGCAAGAGGCACAGAATACAACTTGCAGAGTATCCGAGTAGTCGGCATCAAATAATCAGTGCTGAGGACGCACATGTGGAGGAGAAATGGAAAAAAATTCAAAAGAATCGTTGTGTATGCCTTAGAAAAGTACGTTCCGAGCAAGGCCTGAAGGGATGAAAAAGACCAACCGTACTTTAATAGCCGAGTCAGGAAACTTGTACCCAAGTAGAGAGACTATTATCACTGATTAAAGAGTCCGCCCCCAGTAGCTGAGTGGTCAGCGCGACAGACTGTCAATCCGAAGGGCCTGGTTTCGATTCCCGGCTGGGTCGGAGATTTTCTCCGCTCAGGGACTGGGTGTTGTGTTGTCCTAATCATCATCATTTCATCCCCATAGACGCGCAAGTCGCCGAAGTGGCGTCAAATCGAAAGACTGGTACCAGGCGAGCAGTCTATCCGACGGGAGGCCCTCGTCACACGCCATTATTATTATTATTGATTAAAGAGACATCAAAACACAGCTGGCAAATAAAAGGTGAACAAAGCGAAAATGAGAGTAATGAGATCAATGACACTAGTGTTTCATGACTTTTAAATTAAAATTTTTTCAATATGTCTGACTAAAAACCCTAACAGGTTTTGGTCTTACTTAAATTCAGTTACCGGTTTCAAATCATCTATTCAGTCACTCATACTATATTGGCATCTAAACGGAAGATAACACGGAGAAGGCCGAAATACTGAATTCGGTCTTCCGAAATTGTTCCACCTCCGAAGATTGTAATTCTGTCCCACCTGTCTATCATCATACGTACATCTAAATGTCAGTGGTTTAGGTAACCGATCGCGGAGTAGAAAAGTAACTACAATCAACAAGTGGAAACGTATCAGGACCAGACAGATACCTTTAAGGTTCTACAAAGATTATGCGAAAATAAAGCTTGTTTCCCTTCTAACAGCAGTTTATCGTATTTCGCTGGAACAATGAAGGGTACTTGGCGACTGGAAAATGGCGCAGGACATTCCCGCTTGCTGGCTGTGGTGGTAAAGTGGTTCTAGGCGCTTCAGGCTGGAAATGCGCGACCGCTACGGTCGCAGGTTTGAATCCTGCCTCGGGCATGGATGTGTGTGTCCTTAGGTTAGTTAGGTTTAAGTAGCTCTAAGTTCTAGGGGACTGATGACCTCAGATGTTAAGGCAATGTAAATCATCCACGAGATAAGTGGCTTACAAGGCGCTTGAGCGACCGATTCTTGTGTATTGTTTATCAGTCTGGGAGCAGTGATAGAAGAGAGAGAGATAATCCAAAGGAGAGTGGCGCGTTTTGTCACGGGATCGTTTGGTCGGCGCGAGATCGTTACGGAAATTCTCAACAAGCTTCATTGTGACACACTACGAGAGAGGCATCGTGCCTCTCGGAGAGGTTTACTATTGAAATTTCGAGAGAGTACTTTCTGGGGTGAGTTGGTCAACGTGTTCCTTCTCCTACATACGTATCGAAATGACCAAGACGAAATAATTCGAGAAACTAGATCTAATAGAGTGGCTTACCGTCAAACGCTCTTCTGGCCACTATGTAGGTGGAACAGGGAAAAGGATGGACGGAGATTAGTTAGTTGTACCAGAAATACTCTCGGCCGCACACAGTTAGGTGGTCTGCGGAATACTGATGTAGAGTACATGACTTGGCTTCTGGACCGTTTCCTTATCTTATAAACGGCACTATCCGTTTTTCTGACTGTGACAACTGCACCCGCGTACAACTGTTTCAAATAAAGCATCACTTCCAGTGTGCAGAAAAAAATTTATCAATATATGCTTTATATTTCAAATAATGCAACCTACCCACCAATTCCCAACGACTTCTCTTGTAACGTCTGGCAGTAGCACCTTGACTACGCATGTAGTAAAATCGTAGACAAAATCTGCCTGACAAACACATGTACATATATTGAAACCTCATTTATGGGGTTTACTTAAAATTCACTAACGCAGGTTGCCAGTCCTTGAGCCGTTACGAGGCATCAACGCCTATCCAATAGGCTGTTCTCGTTGAAGGCACAATCAAGAAGTGGTCTGATTTTGGATAATCTGTTAATTTTTTCTGATAGATCGATGTTCGCAAAATATATATGCCTATGAAATATCTAGGAGCGTTTCAAGCTCATAAAGCTTGAAATTTTGTTAAGATTGGTTAACACTTCCTAATGAGCTGTGTAACAAGGCATACTTACAATAACCATATAAATAAGTGTACGAATAAAATGCTCCATCTCACTCATATTTCTGCTAACACATTCAGCTCGTGTTACGCTGAACAGGCATTACTTTCTCTAGTAACTGCGACCACAAGTTCACTGCTAAAGGAATTTTTAATATACTGGAATAATTTATCTGCCGAATCAGTGTCACATGCAAAAGCAACATCAGTTGTTACGTTGAACTGAAAGTCCTCTTTAAACCCTTTGAACACAATTCCTGCTTTGCCCGCATCTCGTGGTCGTGCGGTAGCGTTCTCGCTTCCCACGCCCGGGTTCCCGGGTTCGATTCCCGGCGGGGTCAGGGATTTTCTCTGCCTCGTGATGGCTGGGTGTTGTGTGCTGTCTTTAGGTTAGTTAGGTTTAAGTAGTTCTAAGTTCTAGGGGACTGATGACCATAGATGTTAAGTCCCATAGTGCACAGAGCCATTTGAACCACAATTCCTGTCTTCTTATTGCGTCTGGCGTTAGTTTTGTAATTGTACAATGCACTACCACTATCTTAAGTTACTAAGATTTGTTTGTTAGTACCTATTATTTACGTGGTTTCTTCAGTCGACGCCACATCAGAATCTGGAGTAGACCGTAATTCACTATTTTGGACAGTCTGTGGTTCATATCCCGAATCTTCGTCACTATTGTAGACAATAATATCGAAAGAACAAAACTGAAAGGAACAGCTGCTCCAGTGGCAGATGCTCACTTAACCTTGCATGACGTCTGCCAAAGATGTTCACGATTCAGAAACTTCCCACCAGAGAGAACAGAATATATATATCAGAGAGTTTAAAGAGACCTTGTAAACATCATTGCTCATTCAAGAAAAAAGTCTGAAAGCTCTTCATAAGAACGTGTGTAATTTTGACGTTGCATGAAAGTAGCATTGAACAACAAAAGACTGTATAAACACCCCATAGTCATGCGACGTTTCCAGCATTTGTGATTATGACGATAACGATGACAACGATAGCTGTGGTGTCACCGCCAGACACCACACTTGCTAGGTGGTAGCCTTTAAATCGGCCGTTAGTATACGTCGGACCCGAGTGTCGCCACTATCAGTGATTGCAGACCGAGCGTCGCCACACGGCAGGTCGTGACTTCCTAGCACTCGCCGCAGTTGTACAGCCGACTTTGCTAGCGATGGTTCACTGACAAATTACGCTCTCATTTGCCGAGACGATAGTTATCATAGCCTTCAGCTACGTCATTTGCTACGACCTAGCAAGGCGCCATTATCATTTGCTATTTACCTTGTGATGCATGTACCGTCAGACCGATGTTAACCGATTATGAACGCCGAAGTGTGATTAATTTGTGTTGAGTGCTGGAATATTGCTGATTGCACACCCCAAGATTACGTTGGTGGTGACTGCTTACCCAAGTAATGAACATTCTAAAAGTTGATGAAATGTGAAAATGTAAGTTATTACACATTTCATATTACTGTCGTTGTGGCAGTATCTTCCCGTGAAATTTCAATGAACAGCATTCTCCTCCGACTGCGATAATGTTTCGTAGGCGTCTACCTCCATTGGGAGAAACGATCATCGTAATAAAACAAGAGAAATCAGAGGTCACACAGAGAGACTGAAAAGCCCGTTTTCTGCCTCGCGCGGTTCACGAGTGGAATGGTAGAGAAAAAGCTTGAAGGTGCTTCGATCAACCCTCTGCTAGACAGTTGATTGTAAACTGCAGAGTAATCGTGGTGATGCAGATGTATGAACGCTAATTTTCCCTTATGGTCACATGACATAGTTGTACAGGTCAAAAATTTGTACCTCAATCCGACCGACCGGAAGAGCTCACAGCCGCTAACTACATATCAAATTGAGAGGGATGTCGTTTACAACCTAATGTGAGAGTAACGATCCAGGTAGGAAGACGCGAGGCAGAGTGACATGGTCCGTGTCAGCTAATAAATGAAAGTGCGGGAGGTCTACTCGCTAACCTGATCGGCGGTCCTGGCACACGTGAAAGGCTGTCACCGAGGCTCGGGGGCTGAAAATAACGATCATTTCTAATATCCACGAATAATGGGGAATCTTTATGTTAGAGGAAGGCATCACCATTTTATCGGAATGCCCGGGGATTGATGGGGATAGATTTTTAAACGCGAGATAACAAACAGAATTCCGTAGCAAATGCCAGGCTTTCATACGTTGGAACGACTGTGAATGAGGCCCAAAAGTTCCAGCATATGTTAATTACATTACACGCGTGAATTCTATTGACGCAAAAATTAAATTCCGTAAAGGGCAGTTTACGTGCAACGGACATATTCTGTAGTCTAGTATGTCTTAATCATTATGCGTAAACCGAATATCTTTAAAGCGCATTTCTGTTTGTACTGTAATTTTTCCACAAGCTGAGTCGAATAGGAGTTGAGTTCATATAATTCTGTTTTACGAGATACAACGATGCTTTTCTATGTACCCTTTTCAACACATGTACGGTAAATATGACCTTTTTACGAACATGTGAATCGTGAAATGTCAGACGGCGCTCTCCACCTACATGCCATGTTACCTGGTGGAAGCCGCGATTTCAACGCTCTTTGGAAGACTACTGCAGCTGCATTTCAGTAGCATTATCACGATAAATCGCTAATTTGTACAGCAGCTGTGTTTGGAGAACAAATGCGTTCATAGTGTTCTATTCTGCATGTAATTGTGAGAGTTGTTGATTCTTCAAAATTAGTTTGCAATGTAAATGAAACTCAAAATTTTTAATAAAATCAACACTCTCCTCCTCTCATTGTAAACGTTGGCATGATGATTCCAACTAACAGTGTTATACGTAAATGTATGATTATTTTAGAGATTATTTTGATATAGAATTATCACGTTCTCAGAATTTTTTGTGGCTCAACTGCAAAATTTTATTGCCATACCGACTTATTATTCGAATCGATATAACACTTTCAGCTGCAGACTGCTGAAGCTTCGACGCCGCATCGACGCAGCAATCGTCTCCATGTTGTCAGTTAATTACATACTCCACAGACCACTTCAATGGTTCTTTTATCGAAATGATGTGTAACGAGTCAGTTAACTGAATATTTATTCATGATTAGAGTTAACATTAAAAGAATCGTATGTTTTACTCCGTCTCATTTTTAAGGGCTTCCACTTTTTAAATAGAAATTCATCTATGAAATAGAATGAGCTGTGCCGGAGAAATGATTACATTAGATTGAAAATCTGTCAGACATTTTATGCTATTGGGTAAATTAGAAACATTTTTGTAGCTGCTTACTGATTTCCTTCCTCAGCCACTCATATCTTAAATGATGGGTAATAAAAGTCATTTTTCCTCTATTGCTGTAGGTATGGACATAACAATTCTTTTAGAATTGTGGCGGATTATTTATGACGAATATCGTTCGTGAATGTATGTACCGTGACGGTGCTGTTAAAATCCGTGAGACCTTAAAGAGATATCGAAATGCCGACCGTGGACGAACTTCATATATTTTCCTTACTGCTTACTGTTGTGCAATCAATACTTACTTTTTAAGTGGTGAACTACTCCAGAAAATTATTCCATGAGACGTTGTCGACTGGAAATATGTAAAATATATCATAAGGCTGATTTGCTTGTTTCCTAGGCTGTCAACTCAACTAAGAAGGCAAAAATCACTGAAATTAGTTGTTTGAGGAGGTCAGGAATGCTTCATCTAGTTAAAGATTTCCTCAATTTTTACACCCAAAAATTTGAGCATTCACCGCTGTTTCCTGGCTCCCATTCACGTTATGCATCAATTGTTGGTATGACTTTTTTTTGTAAGAACTGACTATATTGTCCTAACCCAAAATTTAGAGAAAAACCATTTCCTGAGAATCCTTAATAATTCTTTGAAAAATATTACTAACATTTTTATGTGGACTTTTCTCTATTGACATTTCTTATGACACTACAATCGTCCGCAGGAAGTACCTACTGTGCCGTTCAGTGTTAAGTGGAAGAGCTTTCAGATCTATAAGGAGTATGAGTTGATCCAGTATTGAACCAAGCCCGTTGTGATTAGTCCTGAGTCACTACATTTATGTACCCTTTCAACTTTGTCTGAACTATTCATTGTACATTCTGAATGTTAAGTACGATTTAAACAAGTTACTTGTAATACCATCAGTCCAATAAAGGAAAAAGTCGTGCTGCTAGGGAACAGTCACAATAGAGATGTAGTCCAACTACTGTAGGAAAATTTATGTCTAGGATACCAGGTCATAAGAATCGTGAAAATCATCCACATGCTTAGCGAGATGACAGAGACCAGAGAGGCGTTGTGTAAAGATTTTGAGGGAGAGGGTAAGGATCTTATTATTGGAGTAGCAGGAAGCAGCATGGCAAGCAACTTAGAAATGACATTAAAAGTGACTGGGAGGAAATAAGAGCAGCGACAGCACACGCTCGTGTGGGGTTTGTAGAGGTTTTTCAGCCACATGGCAGTTATCAATATCAGCAAGGAGCTGACCGAACTGCTTCTCACTGAAAAAAATCACACCTTTGAGGCGTGCCTATTTTGCAATTGGCAATAGGTGATACACTAATCATGACCTGCACCTTAATAGGAAGGGGAAAAAACCATTAACTTAGCATCTTATAGAAAATGTAAGGTGGCCCATATGCATAAAGGCATAAACCCTGTGATAACTGCAGTGAGAGGGGCACATTTGTTGAGGTAGGATCAGGCTACGGGAAGATATTACAGCTGAAAGGCACCCTAAAATATGTAACAGTTTACAGAAAAATAAAATTAACTAGTTTCATCAGAACAGTGAAGGGTTGAAAACAAGATAGCAAAGCTTCTTGTATGCCCAGAAGACGCAGCAAATTCTGAAGAGACAAATATCTTCACTTCTTTGAACATGTGACCACGGGGATGAAAAAGTTAAACATCGGGAATTACAGACTAGCATCATTTTCCAGGACGTACAAGCATGTGCTCGTGAGATGTTACCGCAGAATAGGTCTACGATAATACTTACCCAAAAGTTAATGGACTACGTGATCATGAAGCTCAATTAATAGAAATGAACAATATGGAACCTTACAGCCCAGAGAGTTTTCCGTATGATGCAGTGATGAGAAGAGGATCTAACGGTTTAAGAATAAAAGGAAAAGGTTGGTATGGTATCAGCTGTACATAGAGGGAGATGAGTGTGGTAATTTAATTCACTCCTTAGTAAAGTGTGTCAATAAATGAAAATTGCATCCCTAAGAAATTATTCAAGGGATCATTTTTTGAAAAAAAAAAGTGAGCTAAGAGAATTAAAATTTCTCGTAATAGTTGTTGTTGTTGTTGTCCTCAGTCCTGAGACTGGTTTTATGCAGCTCTCCATGCTACTCTATCCTGTGCAAGCTTCTTCATCTCCCAGAACTTACTGCAACCTACATCCTTCTGAATCTGCTTAGTGTATTCATTTCTTGGTCTCCCTCTACGATTTTTACCCTCCACGCTGCCCTCCAATACTAATTTGGTGATCCCTTGATGCCTTAAAACATGTCCTACCAACCGGTCCCTTCTTCTTGTCAAGTTGTGCCACAAACTCCTCTTCTCCCCAACTCTATTCAATACCTCCTCATTAGTTATGTGATCTACCCATCTAATCTTCAGCATTCTTCTGTAACACCACATTTCGAAAGCTTCGATTCTCTTCTTGTCCAAACTGTTTATCGTCCATGTTTCACTTCCATACATGGCTACACTCCATACAAATACTTTCAGAAACGACTTCCTGACACTTAAACCTATACTCGATGTTAACAAATTTCTCTTCTTCAGAAACGCTTTCCTTGCCATTGCCAGTCTACATTTTATATCCTCTCTACTTCGAAAATCATCAGTTATTTTGCTCCCCAAATAGCAAAACTCCTTTACTACTTTAAGTGTCTCATTTCCTAATCTAATTCCCTCTGCATCACCCGCCGTAATTCCACTACATTCCATTATCCATTATCTCGTAATAGTAAGAATGAAAATTGTACAAAGGCCAGAACAAGTCAATCTCTGACATCTTGCATATTGCCAAGTAATTCTGTCGTCTTTTAAGGTAAGTCATTAAAATGTGCAGAAGTATGTGCTTCTGACAAAAATAAATAATGCAGGTAATAAAACTATATGGTACATTGCCAATGGAGACCGCACAGCCAGTCAGTGTACGCGATACTACAACTTATAGGAAAAGGCAATATTGTGTCTTATAATTCACGAAGTATATAGCAGCAAAAGTGGGATTAAATGGTTGAGATGAAGAAGCAAGAGCATTTATTAAATTTCTGATTTGTGATAACAACCCAAATTTCAACAATTATCATCCAGTTTCCTTACCGACTTATTTTTCCAAAACATACGACAAAATACTCAATAAAATTCTTCTGAGTTTGAGGCTGCATTGTCAACTATAAAATTCGACGTTTCGATGACTATACCAAGACGCCTTCCTCATGGTGTATTGCTAACTGTTAATGAGCATTGGTTTTGTTACTTACATCCTATGGAGGAATACTGTCGTTGGATATGAGGGGTCGGAGGAAGGGTATTAGGTGTTCTTTTTTGGTCTTTAGATTGCGTGTTGTCATTGGCGGAAATGGGCGTTTTCCGTTGGAGTTTCCTTTATTACTTGCCATTGGTAGAAATCGGCGAGTAGGAAACTGAGCGGCGACTACAGCGTAGCGTTGTTTACTAACTGCCTAGTATCGGCTAGGGCGCGTTAACACTCTGTATACCCTCCACCGCTGTGGCCTACCGCGCGTCTGTTGCTCTGCGAGAGCTGTCCTTCCGCAAAGCTGCACTGCTGGCAGCCAAGACGCTGGAAGTCGGTACCCATCTTCTCTATTCATGTTGTCAGGTCGCTTGGCTATTTCTATAGCCTCTCTAATCTTCCTCCTCAAACTAAACACCTGTTTCGCCAGTACGCGTGCCTCTCGGATTTCGATCTTCAACCTGCACTGTTCCTGGTGTTCTGCCACTGTTGATTTGTTGTATATCTCTCGAGTTCGTATAACCTTGTGCTTAACCGACGCCCTGTCTTATCTACATACACCAGTTCACATCCGCACCCGATTTCATAAACTCCGGTGGCATGAAACTTGTCAGTTGTTTATATGGTGTATCAAAAGTCGACAAAGAAGCCTTACCTTTACAGCCGATAGTGAGTAGTACTAACTCGTCGACCTACAAACTAGAGGAAGAATTGGTTTCGAATCTTAGACGTCTAGTGAGCCACACAGATACATACGTCAAGGACTCCACCCACTGTGTAACACTTTTGAAAGAAAAAGTGTGTTTCAGATACGGATTGGATGTTCAGTTTTGACGTGAAGTCTGTATTCACGAACGTACCCGTGGCGGACACCATGAACATCTTAGAGGAACGCACGGCACCTGATATCTGCGAGCTACTGCTCCACGTTTGACGACCACCTATTACAGGTGGGAAGGGGATTTCTATGAGAAGACGGACGGCGTAGCTATGGGTTCCCCTTTATCGCCTGTCGCAGCAGACATTTTTATGCAAGCGTTCTAAGAAGCAGTACTCCATTCCACACCATTACACCCAGAAAGCTGGCTACGATACTTTGACGAGATCTTTGTCATCTGGCCACACGGACAAGAGCTTCAGAACTTCCACCAACATCTCAATCAGCAGCACTGCAAAATTTACTTCTCCATGGAGATAGAGAAGTACGGGGTATTTCCTTTTCTCGACGTGGAAGTTTACCGTAAACCTGACGGTAAGATCGGACACAGAATTTATAGGAGGCCCACCTACACCGACAGGTACCCGCACGTATTGTCGAACCACCATCCTATGCATAAGAAATCGGCCCTGCAAATTCCAAGGGCTATTCAGCAAAGAATGATCATAATTTTTTTGTAACATACCTTTACTCACGCTCATAATTTTGATCATACTTCTCAAAGTAGTCTCCCTTGAATGCGATGCACTTGTCCCAGCGTTTCTGCAAGTCTTCAAATACATGCTGGAAACCATTTTCGGAGATGTCCTTCGAAATCGCCTCCACAGCCTTCACCAGTGCTGCTGCTGATTGATAATGCCTCCCACGAATGCGTTTCTTCGTTTTAGGGCATAGAAAAAGTCACATGTGACTAATCCCGGACTACAAGGAGGGTGAGGGATGCACTTCACGTTCGTTTTTGAAAGATATTCAGCAACAACTTTGGCAATACGCGCCCGCGCATTATCGTGGTGCAGCATCCTGCCTGCTTCACGGAAATGTGGTCTTTTGCGCCTGATATGGACTTGCAATGTTTTCCTGGCATCCCTGTAGTATTGTCCAGTTACTGATGTGTGTGCAGCTACAATATACTGATAAAAATTTCCATTAATATCAAAGAATGAGATCACCATAGCTTTCCCAGAAGAAGCAACAACTTTTGCTTTCTTGTGTGTTGGTGATGGAGTCTTCCACACTGAGCTTTGCTGTTTGCTCTCAGGATAAAAATGACGCAGCCACGTTTCATCAGCAATGAGTACATTTTGAAGGATCTCTGGATCTTCCTCTACAATCAACTTTAACGGCATGCAGACCCGCGAGCGAATGTCCTTTTGTTCGGGAATCAACAGTGTTAGAACCAATCGTACGCAAACACGTGTCATGTGTAATTTTTCTGTCACCAACGAGTGGGTGGCACCCAATGAAATTTTCAAAATTTCAGAAAGTGATCTTAAGGTAATTCGTCGATACTCTCTCACAATGACAGCAGCAGTGTTGATGTTTTTTTCCATAAGAGCAGTAACTGGAGCACCGAGACCACCTTCCTTTAAAATTGATTGTCCACCCTATTCAAACATTTTAAACCACCTTCGAGCTGTGTTGTAGGGAAGAACAGACTCTTCATAGGCCTCCTGTAACATTGTATAGACCTCAGCTGAAGATTTGTTGAGACAAAAGCAGAAATTCAAAGCCGAATATTGCTCCTCGCTTGTTACCTCCATTGCTGCGGTAGGCAATACTGAATATTCAGATTAAGATTTTCACTCTGCAGCTGAGTGTGCGCTGATATGAAACATCCTGGCAGATTAAAACCGTGTGCCGGACCGAGACTCGATCTCACACAGTTTTAATCTGCCAGGAAGTTTCAATACTGAACATGTCTGACTTCGCCTGCCTCTCACAGGCGGGAAACAGGAGTCCCACAATGAAACTACTTCGGCATACTTTTCGCACATTAGCCTAACAGAATATAATAAGATTAAACTTACAACATTATGATCTTCCTTAATTGAACTGCCCGTATAACTAAGGAATCCTGCAGGATCAGCAATGAACAGAATCTCAAGCTGAACTGCAGAACGTCAGGTCCATTTTTGGAGATAATGGCTACAACATGAGGATGATCCATAAAACTATGGCGCCGAAGGAAGAGGGTGACACTTCGTACTTAGTGCAATTAAAGGGCCGAGCGGGGTAGCCGCGCGGTCTCAGGCGTCTTGTCACGGTCCGTGCGGCTCCCCCCGTCGGAGGTTCGAGTCCTCCTTCGGGCATGGGTGTGTGTGTTGTCCAAAGCGTAAGTTAGTTCTAGTTCTAGTTAGTACTGCGTAGGCTTCGAGACCGACGACCTCAGCAGTTTGTTCCCATAAGACCTTACCACAAATTTCCAATCTGGAATTAAGGAAAACGTGGAAGGGAGGAGCCAAAAATATGACTTTCTTTTCACACAACCTAACAGTACATAAACTGTGTTTTACAGATTATCGAAGCATTTAACCACAACATTTTCTTTAACAGAATGAAGAGTGGAAAAATTCTTTTCACCTTAAACCTTAAGACGAATAAGCTTTTAATCTTTTCAAAAGAGATCTGAAGTGCTGTATTGCAAAACAGCATACAATATGACAATGATTACAAGACGGCCGCACCTGTAGTCCGCCCGTTGTCGGACAGTCTCTCTTATTTAACGCCCTTCTGCAACACATGAATCGTATATAAGCACTATTGATGACAAGAGTGATTCAACTACTCAAAACAGAAGTCGTAACTTCCAATTTGAAATCTGTATGTCGGCAGGTTCGGCGTTAAGATGCGCACCTGTGCTTAAACGTTAAACAGATTAGCAAACAATGTGACAATGATAAGGCTTACTTCAAAGCAACCAACCTCTTAATTTCAATCGGCAACCAAGGTGCGACTGGATCCCAAACCGTCGCTTCCGTCAATTTTATTTTTTGCAAAAGCCTGGTGACAGTTGGCTGTTAATATTTCCAAAGTTAAAATAATTGTCAGTTATTGAGACCGCTCCGAAGAAAAGCCTTAAAACATTACTTGTGAACACTTACCACAAGCGAACTCACTCGGGCCGGCCGGTGTGGCCGAGCGGCTCTAGGTGCTTCAGTCTGGAACCGCGCTACCGCTACGGTCGCAGGTTCGAATCCTGCGTTGGGCATGGATGTGTGTGATGTGCTCAGATTACTTAGGTTTAAGTAGTTCTACGTTCTACGGGACTGATGACCTCAGATGTTAAGTCCCACAGTGCTCAGAGCCATTTTTATGACTCACTCGGCAGAACTACAAGATCCTGCTTAAATACACCAATAATGATCTGGTCTTTCAAACACAGAAACGAAAAGATCAGTACAACAGCATGTTCACATTATAACTAATGACTGAGAAATGAAATTACAAACAATTGAACCGGTTAGCTGCCAAATCTAATCACAATGTCCCTGATTCATTAGAACATTAATCATCGGGTAAAAACCAGAAAGGAAAGGCAAGATAATATCTAAACATTCTGCGTGGTGTCTGTCTGTTCTATATCGTGTCTCCCTACCACTTTCGCGCAACGACGCTCTGAGGGTATTTTTTAGGGAATTGAATAGTTTGAACCTGGTACCTGTTGCTGTTGCCAGACCACACATGACATGTAGAATTGAGAAGAGTTCAGTGAGACTAGTGATGATATAACCAAATTCTTAATGATTTCAGCGTCAACTCCACTGCACTCCCTGTAAAATCATCTTAATACTAACTAAATTTAGTGGAAGGGGTTCAAGGCTTTCCTATTTTTAGTTAGCTGTAAAATAACGTCGAAAAAGCAGTTAAGTTTAACATTGGAAATTTTATTCTACTCACAAAACATTGTTTATAAATTGCACTATTGATAAAAGGAAATGTTTTAATACAGGATGGTAAAAACCAACTGCGTTCAACAAAAATGTGAACGAATATTCCCTGAATGGGTTTCCAAGTTCTACAATGGATCTATAATATAGGTTTAAATTAAGTTTCACAAAAGAGAAAACTATCAAAATGGTCTACAGTGACCCTCCATTATCTTTAATTACTTATCTAACTAGTCGTAAATTACAGTGGATGATGTGGCTTCTCAATAACTATATAACAGAAAAATCATCGCGTTTCAGAATTTTACTTCAAGTGGCAAATGTGAACACCATGAGCTTTAATTGACGATAGACGCTAGCATTAAGTAAAAAAGGGGATGTAACAGATGAGACTTCTGCAGTTCTGAGTGAAGCCTTATGCGCTCAAAAATGCGGCATCGCGTGCGTTCATTACCTTGTCGGTGTACGTCAGGGGGCGGCGGACGGCGCAGCTCCGTCCAGCTCGCCCTCTCGGAAGCAACTCTCTCCTATCTTCTCCTTACTACTATTTACCGAAGTTGGTTTAAAAAAACTATCTGGCTGTGTTTTCATCTGACCAATCAGGGTCTGAATGTTAACCTTAAGCTCCGCCTACAAAAATTCTGTCTATCCAATAAGAAACGTTATAGTATTCGTGGTGGGGCAATGTCTTTGAAGTTTGCAACGTAACAGAGAAGCGAAAAAGTCTCACGCTAAAACTTGCAGCTGGTGTAGTCCTTTTAGCGTTATAGTAAGATCTATACTGTTCTTCTGGAGGGCTCTATCTTTTAACATGGGCTGGGGGGTGGTCTTAACGTAACAGAGACGCGAAAAAGTCTCACGCTATAAGTTGTGGGTGGTGTCGTCCTAGAGGTTAGCTGCCGACGTGGGTGTCCGTCCGTCCCTTATCGTAGGGCTTTCCAGCTTAACACGGTTCTGCTCTCGGCTTCTGTTCTCGTTTCTCCCCTCGGAACTGCGTCTCTCTCACGGTGGGAAGGTATGAAATGCATTTAGGCATTCTTGTGTTAGTCTGTGGTATTCCATTTGCTCACTCGTTACTCGTATTACTTTGGTTAATTTAATGTCACGATTTATTCGGAGGAATGTGACATACAACTTGATTTGCTTATCATGTCAGGGTTTTCATGGAAGGTGTTGGATTTGCCTGACACCTTACAAATAGTGCGACAAATTTTCAAACGACAACTAGTGTTTTAGTACAATACTACTGCCTATATTTACGACCAACGAGCCGAGCGAGGGTAAAACTCTGAGGGTCGGGTACGAACCAGAAAGTAATAAGGGAGTCAGGTAGACAATGAAACAAATAATCATGAGGATTACAGAATGTTACTCCCCTTTATCAGCAAATAGTTCCATGGATTTACGGTGGGTCGCAGCGGTTACTGAGTGGTGCCGATGAGAGCCAGGAAGAAGAGGGCAGCCAGGGCACGAGCGGTCGTCCGACACGGATGTTGCCAACAGGCCGACGGGATGTCGGCCTGCTGCTTGTAGTCGAGGCCGACTCTGGTGAAGTACTCCTGTACCTTCGGTTTGCACAGAACGTGGCGCGACCGCTACGGTCGCAGGTTCGAATCCTGCCTCGGGCATGGATGTGTGTGATGTCCTTTGGTTATATAGGTTTAAGTAGTTCTAAGTTCTAGGGGACTAATGACCTCAAAAGTTAAGTCCCATAGTGCACAGAGCCATTTGAATCAAACGTCGAGGTTTCGGCCGCTCGGACCTCGTGACCACCTCTTGTCGAACCGTTACCGCCAATCCGCAAATTTTGTGCCTCCTTCTCGGACCAGAAAACCTCGTATATATATCGGCAAGCAAAGACCTTCTGACACAACCCACTGATAACATCTCTTCCTCATAGATATTAGCAATGGGCCAGACACAACAATCTACCAACTCAATGGAGCGAAGGCTCAGAGGGCAATAGGGACATGTAGAACAAAGCACTGAGCACCATCCTGCTACCATACGCACAAGGGGTTACTGAAGGTCTGGGCAAAATTCTCCGTCAGGTAGTATTAAAATAATTTTTCGGAGTAACATCATAATAAAAGACCGTTCTGGGCTCATCAGATGATACACTTGACAAGTTTCATGCCGCCGGAGATTATGAAATGGGGAGCGAATGTGGACTGGTGTACGTGGGTGAGACTGGGCGTCCATTAAGCACAAGGTTATCTGAGTACGAGAGATATATCCGTCTCAAACAATACAACAATTCAGCAGTGGGAGAACACCAGGAACAGTGCAGGATGAAGATCAAATTCCGAGAGACCCGCGTACTGGCGAAACAACAGTTTAGTTTGAGGAGGATGATTAGGGAGACTATAGAAATAGCCAAGCGACCCGGCAACATGAACAGAGAAGAAGGGTACCGACTTTCAGCGTTTTGGCTGCCAGCATTGACAGATTTGCGGAAACACAGCTCTCGCAAATCAATAGGCGCGCGGTAGGCCTCAGCGGCGGAGGGTAGACAGTTTTAACGCGCCCTATCCGATACTAGGCAGTTAGTAAACAACGCTACGCTGCAGTCTCCGCTCAGTTTCCTACTCGCCGATTTCCACCAATGGCAAGCAATAAAGGAAACTCCAATGGAAAACGCCCATTTCCGCCAATGACAACACGCAATCCAAAGACCAATAAAAGAACACTTAATACCCTTCCTCCTCACCCTCATATCCAAAGACAGCGTTCCTCCATAGTATATAAGTATCAAAACTAGAACCCATTAGCAGTTAGCAATACACCCTGAGGAAGGCGTCTTGCAATTGTAGCCGAAACGTCGGAATTTTGTAGTTGACAATGCGGCCTCAAACCCAGAAGAATTTTATTGACTATCACAATGGCCTCGGAAGCCTATGTTTACATTCGGTAAACTAATATACTCAAGAGCATTCTCACAAAAATTTTAGAAGGCATTCAGTAATTGGAGCATATTGATAGATATACAATACTAAAAATACTAAAGCCAAACAGTCTCGATAGCGTTTTCCAATTTTTTTATTTGTTGTCAACCGGTTTCGGCCCTTCCCCAGACCATCCTCAGACTTTGAACAGCCATTATGACCGTTGGTGACGGCAGACGGAGCGATATATGTGGGCAGTGAGCAGTGAGCAGTGACAGCCGTACTTCCACGGTTGTTTTCCAGTCTCTGTCTTCCTCTACAGGTTTTGCCCTCTAGAAAATAATACCCTCATATCTTAACAGCCGTCCTATGATGCTGTCCCTTCTACTTATTAGTGTTTTCCACATATTTCTTTCCTCCCGATTCTGCGTAGAATCTCCACATTCCTTCACTTACCGGACGACTTTATTTTCCACATTTCTCTCTAGTACCACGTCTTTAATGCTTCAATTCTCTTCTGTTCCCGTTTTCCCACATGCCATGTTTCACTGCCATACAATGCTGTACTCCAGACGTACATTCTAGGAAATTTCTTTCTCAAATTAAGGCCTATCTTTGATGCTAGTAAGTAGTACTTGGCCAGGAATGCTCTTTTTACCATTGCTAGTCTCTTTTTGATGTCCTCCTTGGTCCGTCCATTATTGGTTATTTTAATGCCTAGGTAGGAGAATTCCTTAACCTCATCTACTTCGTGACCATCAGTTCTGATGTTAAGTTTCTCGCTGTTCTCAATTCTGCTATTTCTCATTACTTTCGTTTGTCTTCGATTTACTCTGAATCCTTATTCTGAACTCATTAGACTATTTATTTCATTCATCAGGTCATGTAATTCTTCTTTACTTTCACTCATGACAGCAATGTCATCAGCGAATCGTATCACTGCTGTCCTTTCACCTTGAATTTTAATTCCAATCCTGAACCTTTATTTTTTTATTTTATTTTAATTTATTTTATTTTTATTTTTTTATTTTTTTGTTTCCATCATTGCTTATTCGATGTACAGATTCAGCAGTACGGGCAAAAGGCTATATCCCTGTCTTACACCCTCTGTACTCCGAGTACATATTTCTTGGTCGTCCATTGCTATTATTCCGTCTTGACTCTTGTAGGCATTGTATATTACCCGTCTCTCCCAACAGCTTACCTCTATTTTCCTTAGAATTTCGAATACCTTGCACCATTTTACATTATCGAACTCTTTTCCCAGGTCAACAAATCCTATGAACTTGTCCTGATTTTTCTTTCGTCTTGCTTCCATTATCAACCACACCGTCAGAATTGCCTATCTCGTGCCTTTACCTTTTATGAAGCCGAACTGATAGTCATCTAGCACATCCTTAATTTACTTTTCCATTCTTCTGTATATAATTCTGTGAGCAACTTGGACACATGAGCTGTTAAGCTGTTTGTCAATAAATTCTCGCAGTTGTAAACTCTTGCAGTCTTCGGAATTGTGTAGATGATATTATTTCCGAAAGTCAAATGGTATGTTACCAGACTCATACAGACTATACACCAGCCTGAATAGTCGTTTTGTTGCCAATTACCACATGGTTTTAGAAATTCTTATGGAATGTTATCGGTCTCTTCTGCCTTATTCGATCCTAAGTCCTCCAAAGCTGTTTCAAATTCTATATCTTGTAAATCGACTTCTGTTTCTTCTTGCATATAATCGGAAATATTCCCCTCATAGAGGTTTTCAATGTACTCTTTCCACCTATCCGCTCTCTCTTCTGCATTTAACAGTGGATTCTCCGCTGCAGCATTCTTGATTTTAGAGTCTCCGAAGGCTGTTTTGACTTCTCTGTATCCTGAGTCTGTCCTTCCGTCAATCATTTCTTTCTTGATTTCTCCACATGTTTCATGCAGCCATTTCGTCTTAGCTTCCCTGCACTTCCTATTTATTTCATTTCTCAGCGACTTGTATTTCTGTATTCCTCAGTTTCGCACTACATTTTTGTACTTCCTCCTTTCATCGATCAACTGAAGTATTTCGTCTGTTACCTACGGTTTCTTCGCAATTACCTTCTTTGTACCTATGTTTTTCTTTCCATATCTGAGATGGCTATTTCTAGATATGTCCAGTCCTCTTCAACTGTTCTGCCTTACTGAGCTATTCCTTCTTGTCGTATCTATAGCCTTAAAGAACTTCCAACGTATCTCGTCATTCCTTAGTTATTCCTTACTAGTGTCTTAACCTTCAGCCTACTCTTCATCACTAATACATTGTAACCTGAGTCTACACATGCTCCTCTGTATAAATTACAATCCAGTGTCTGATTTCGGAATCTCTGTTTGACTATGAAGTAATGTAACTGAAATCTTATCGTATCATCCTGCCTTTTCCAAGTAAACCTCGTCTTCTTCTGATTCTTAAACAGAGTATTCGCTGTTACTAGCTGAAATTTATTACAGAACTCAATTATTATTTCTCCTGTCTCATTCCTTCTCCCAAGCCCATATTCTCCTCTGACCTTTTCTTGTACTCCTTCCCCTATAGTGCATTAAAATCTCCCATTATTATTAGATTTTCATCTCCCTTTACATATTATATTACCCTTTCAATATCCTCATATACTTTCTTTATCTCTTCACCTTCAGCTTGTGACGTCGGCATGTGTGACTTATCTATCGTTGTCGGTGTTAGTTTGCTGTCGATTCTGACAAGAGTAACCCTATCATAGAACTGTTCAAAGTTACGCACTCTCTGTCCTACCTTCCTATTCATAACGAATCCTCCTCCCGTTATACCGTACGGGTCAATTAAGAGAATTGGAAATATGACAAAGATTTCTGGTCAGATGAGTACAGGGTAATACCAACAGCAGATGTCTCTGACAGAATTACAATGTCATCGGTGACCCTCAAAGTTTTCATTTCTTCTCCATGGATTTTAATTCTTACTCCGAAATTTTCTTTTGTTTCATTTACAGCTTGCTCAACATAGACATTGAATAACGTCGGGGATAGGCTACAAGCCTGTCTCACTCCCTGTCGTGTCCCTCGATTCTTGTAACTGCCACTGGTTTCTGTACAAATTGTAAATAGCCTTTCGCTCCCTGTGTTTTACCCCTGCCACCTTAAATATGTGAAAGAGAGTGCTCCAGTCAACATTGTAAAAGGCTTTCTCTGAGTCTACAAATGCTAGATACGTAGGTTTGCCTTTCCTTAATCTATTGTCTAAGATAAGCCGTAGGGTCAGTATTGCTTCATGTGTTCCAACATTTCTACGGAATCCAAACTGATCTTCCCTGAGGTTGGCTTCTACCAGTTTTTCCATTCTTCTGTAAAGAATTAATGTTAGTATTTTCCAGCTGTGACTTATTAAACTGATAGTTCGGTAATTTTCACATCTGTCAACACCTGCTTTCTTTGGGATTGGAATTATTATACTCTTCTTGAAGTCTGAGGGTATTTCGCCCGTCTCATACATCTTGCGCACCCGATGGTAGAGTTTTGTCAGGACTGGCTCTCCCAAGGCCGTCAGTAGTTCTGAAGGAATGTTGTCTATTCCTGGGGCCTTGTTTCGACTTAGGTCTTTCAGAGCTCTGGCAAACTCATCATGAAGTATCGTATCTCCCATTTCATCTTCATCTACATCCTCTTCCATTTCTATAATATTGTCCTCAAGTACATCGCCCTTGTATAGACCCTCTATATACTTCTTGCACCTTTCTGCTTTCTCTCCTTTGCTCTGAACTGGGTTTCCATCTGACTCTTGATATTCATAAAAGTGGTTCTCTTTTCTCCAAAGGTCTCTTTAATTTTCCTGTTGGCGGTATCTATCTTACTCCTAGTGAGATTAGCCTCTACATCCTTACATTTGTCCTCTAGCCATCCCTGCTTAGCCATTTTGCACTTCCTATCGACCTCATTTTTGAAACGTTTGTATTCCTTTTTGCCTGGTTCATTTACTACACCTTTATATTTTCTTCTTTCATCAATTAAATTCAATATTTCTTCTGTTACCCAAGGATTTCTACTAGCCCTCGTCTTTTTACCTACGTGATCCTCTGCTGCCTTCACTACTTCATCCCTCAAAGCTACCCACTCTTCTTCTACTGTATATCTTTCCCTCATTCCTGTCAATTGTTCCCTTATGCCCTCCCTGAAACTCTATACAACTTCTGGTTTAGTCAGTTTATCCAGGTCCCATCTCCTTAAATTACCACCTTTTTGCAGTTTCTTCAGTTTTAATCTGCAGTTGATAACCAGTAGAATGTCTTACAATTTAAAACCTGGTTCCTAAATCTCTGTATTACCATTATATAACCTATCTGATACCTTCTAGTATCTTTAGGCTTTTTCCATGTATACAACCTTCTTTCATGATTCTTGAACCAAGTGTTAGGTATGATTAAGTTATGCTCTGTGCAACATTCTACCTCTTTCGATAGAATATAAAGGAATCAAAATACCGCGATTGGTGTGTTACAGTCATTGAAAAGATTTTTGTTGCATACTTGAAGCTGTCCTTTGGGGATGAGGTCATCGTTCTTAGAATTATGCTTACAAGTCTCCACCTCTTCGAGTACGTCGAGCCTATGACCTTTTTTTCCCTATCTAAAATGGAAATTTCTTCAAGCTTATCGGTTTTGTGACCGGAAGTTAGTAGACGATCAGCAAAAGGCAAGTGTGTACATTAGTGTCTCTTTTTCCTAATAAATTTTGCTGGTACCTGACACTGAAAGATCTTCCAATTTATCCTATACAGTGAAAGGGACACGTATCAAAAGTTATTTTACAAACTCATGAATTGCATATAGGAGCAACTGTAGACTTGAGATACTAAATTAGATTTTTTTGAAAGCTATTGTTAGTTCAGAAAGTAACTTTGTATCCATGTTTTTTAACTAGAGGACGACGAATTCTGTAGGACATAGTACTCAAAAATTAAATCGGAAAAGCTTTTTTATATTCGTTTCTGTCATAAATAGTAGTGATGCCTACAGTGGTCACTTTATCGTCAGTTTTTACTTTGAAGATCTTTTCAAATAACGAAACATCACAGCCGCTATTAACTACAAGAGTTTTTATTAAATTCGTCTCTTCATTAAGCTTGGTAGACGACAAAGGTACAGAACTGTGTGGAAAAATGCTTTCTTGTGGGAATGATGATGCTCTGAGGTAATGGGCACAATCTGATCTTTATTAGTGGTTTTTCGAAAACATACTGAGAAACGTTTTTCGTTGTCTATAGCATTAGTAAGGTCCAAGTAGTGAAGCTGACGGTCGTTGCTTTCTAATTCATAAGTGAAGCAATTTTTTTCATTAAAACTATTAAAATTTCACATAAGTGCTCCGTTCTCTCTCGGGAACTACTGTATATGATCAAAATGTCGTCTACGTACTGGTAATATTACAAAATACCCAAATCAGCAGCTGAAAAATTAGTGAAGAATTTTCCTTCCAGCGAATTACGAAAATATCGGGTCAAGATGCCCGCCAGTCGATTAAGCACTGCCAGGAAATCTGGCCAAAGGTATAGTTTGGTATTGAGAACCAAACAGTTTTATTTTACTACTATTCTTAACAAATGAATTAGGTCAGTGATTCTGTAATCAAAAGTATCTTTTCCTAAAAAACCAAGGTTTTTTTCAACGAGGTCAATAGCTGTTTGAACTGATCCATTAGTATACAGGTTCGGCATATCTAGTGAAAAAAATTTGTGCCTTAATCACATTGCGCAATTAGCACTGTCTGTTAGATCTTTAACGTACATGTGAGCCGTGATGACCCAGGTGCTAACTTATTTTCCTGCAGCAGACTTGAAGTTACTTCTCCTGCGGTAGAAGACTCTCGAGCCAAAATAACATTCTGTGTGAGTGCTTCCAAGAAATCATTAATCCAGTCAGGAACTTAGTTTATTACGCCATATGATTGTACTATCATTAATGAGCGTTGGTGTGGTACTGAATTAGAACGCTTTCTGAAATTCAAAGATTACTACTTGCATCTGACTGCCTTTTTCCATGGATTTCAGAATGTCTTATGAGGAAAGTTGAAATTCGGTTTTGGACACCACACTGGTTGGCATGGAGGAAGCCCTTAGTAGCACGGCATGGCAGATTCTGGCACAGAGTGCACTGTTGCCAGAAACCACTCTCCCCACCCCTATGATGTCGTGCGCTTTCAGTTTTCTGACAAGGCCCAACTGCACTAAATATAAAATGGCAGGAAATCTAAACTTTGGCAAGAGATTTAAAAGAAGTGAGCTACAAATGTACATAGTACCACTTTTGCTGATCATCTGTTTATTTCCTGTCACAAACCGAAAAACATTTAGTAAATTTCCATTTTTACATAGGGAAATAAAAGTTGATAGGGTCGATGTACTCGAAGAGCTGGCCATTTTTATTTCTAAGAATGATGGCCTCATCCCCAATGGACAGTTTCAAGTATGCAACAAAAATCTTTCCAAAGACTGTAATACACCACTCGTTGACTTTTGATTCCTTTATATTCCACAATGTTTTTCTGCCTCTAGTTCAGAAAGACCATTTCTTCGAATCGCATAGATGTGGACAACTAAAGTAACCTTGTTGTTGTTGTGGTCTTCAGTCCTGAGACTGGTTTGATGCAGCTCTCCATGCTATTCTATCCTGTGCAAGCTTCTTCATCACCCAGTACCTGCTGCAACCTACATCCTTCTATATCTGTCTAGTGTATTCATAACTTGGTCTCCCTCTACGATTTTTACCCTCCACGCTGCCCTCAAATACTAAAGTGGTGATCCCTTGATGCCTCAGAACAGGTCCTACCAACCGATCCCTTCTTCTGGTCAAGTTGTGCCACAACCTTCTCTTCTCCCCAATCCTACTCAATACTTCCTCATTAGTTATGTGATCTACCCATCTAATCTTCAGCATTCTTCTGTAGCACCACATTTCGAAAGCTTCTATTCTCTGCTTGTCCAAACTATTTAACGTCCATGTTCACTTCCATACATGGCTACACTCCGTACAAATACTCTCAGAAACGACTTCCTGACACTTAAATCAATACTCGATGTTAACAAATTTCTCTTCTTCAGAAACGCTTTCCTTGCCATTGCCAGTCTACATTGTATAACCTCTCTACTTCGACTATCGTCAGTTATTTTGCTCCCCAAGTAGCAAAACTCCTTGACTACTTTAAGTGTCTCATTTCCTAATCTAATACCCTCAGCATCACCCGACTTAATTCGACTACATCCCATTATCCTCGTTCTGCTTTTGTTGATGTTCATCTTATATCCTCCTTTCAAGACACTATTCATTCCATTCAACTGCTCTTCCAACTCCTTTGCTGTCTCTGAGAGAATTACAATGTCATCGGCGAACCTCAAACTTTTTATTTCTTCTCCATGGATTTTAATACCTACTCCGAATTTTTCTTTTGTTTCCTATACTGCTTGCTCAATATACAGATTGAACAACATCGGGGAGAAGCTACAACCCTGTCTCACTCCCTTCCCAACCACTGCTTCCTTTTCCTGTCCCTCGACTCTTATACTGCCATCTGCTTTCTGTACAAATTGTAAATAGCTTTTCGCTCCCTGTATTTTACCCCTGCCACCTTTAGAATTTGAAAGAGAGTATTCCAGTCAACATTGTCAAAAGCTTTCTCTAAGTCTACAAACGCTAGGAACGTAGGTTTGTCTTTCCTTAATCTAGCTTCTAAGATAAGTCGTAGGGTCAGTATTGCCTCACGTGTTCCAATATTTCTACAGAATCCAAACTGATCTTCCCCAAGGTCGGCTTCTACTAGTTTTTCCATTCGTCTGTAAAGAATTCGTGTTAGTATTTTGCAGCTGTGACCTATTAAACTGATTGTTCGGTAATTTTCACATGTCAACACCTCCTTTCTTTGGGACTGGAATTATTATATTCCTCTTGAAGTCTGAGGGTATTTCGCCTGTCTCATACATCTTGCTCACCAGATGGTAGAGTTTTGTCAGGACTGGTTCTCCCAAGGCCGTCAGTAGTTCCAATGGAGTATTGTCTACTCCGGGGGCCTTGTTTCGACTCAGGTCTTTCAGTGCTCTGTCAAACTCTTCACGCAGTATCGTATCTCCCATTTCATCTTCATCTACATCCTCTTCCAATTCAATAACATTGTCCTCAAGAACATCGCCCTTGTATAGACCCTCTATATACTCCTTCCACCTTTCTGATTTCCCTCTTTGCTTAGCACTGCGTTTCCATCTGAGCTCTTGATAGTCATGCAAGTGGCTCTCTTTTCTCCAAAGGTCTCTTTAATTTTCCTGTAGGCAGTATCTATCTTCCCCCTAGTGAGATAAGACTCTACATCCTTACATTTGTCCTCTAGCCATCCCTGCTTAGCCATTTTGCACTTCCTGTCGATCTCATTTTTGAGACGCTTGTATTCCTTTTTGCCTGCTTCCCTTACTGCATTTTTGTATTTTTTCCTTTGATCAATTAAATTCAGTATCTCTTCTGTTACCCAAGGATATCTATAAGCCCTCGTCTTTTTACCTACTTGCTCCTCTGCTACCTTCACCACTTCATCTCTCAAAGCTACCCATTCTTCTTCTACTGTATTTCTGTCCCCCATTCCTGTCAATTGTTTCCTTATGCTCTCCCTGAAACTCTGTACAACCTCTGGTTTAGTCAGTTTATCCAGGTCCCATCTCCTTAAATTTCCACCTTTTTGCAGTTTCTTCAGTTTTAACCTACAGTTCATACCAAATAGATTGTGGTCAGAGTCCACATCTGCCCCTGGAAATGTCTTACAATTTAAAACCTGGTTCCTAAATCTCTGTCTTACCATTATATAATCTATCTGTAACCTGTCAGTATCTCCAGGCTTCTTCCATGTATACAATCTTCTTTTATGATTCTTGAACCAAGTGTTAGCTATGATAAGGTTGTGCTCTGTGCAAAATTCTACCAGGCGGCTTCCTCTTTCGTTTATTACCCCCAATCCATATTCACCTACTACGTTTCCTTCTCTCCCTTTTCCTACTGACGAATTCCAGTCACCCATAACTATTAAATTTCCATCTCCATTCACTATCTGAATAATTTCTTTTATTTCATCATACATTTCTTCAATTTCTTCATCATCTGTAGAGCTAGTTGGCATATAAACTTGTACTAGTGTGGTAGGCGTTGGCTTCGTATCTATCTTGGCCACAATAATGCGTTCACTAAAGTAACCTTATTGCAGATATTTTTTGGATTGTACGGCTGTTTATATTAACATTCTGTAATATTTTGTGCTTTACGTTGTGGGAATTTCTGTAAAGCCTAGTAGATAGCTTTCAGTAATGCTCCGTTTGCTTGACTACCTTGTATTTCATTCTTCTTTTACTTGATTACCTTGTTCATTCAAATATACATTAAGCTCTCTTCTTTTGTATTTTGATTTATAATTAACAATTTTTTAATTCAATTATTTCTGTTGTGACGTCTGAGATGGCCACATGTCACTGTTCGCGCCCAGTATTCGGCAAAACTTGTATTGTTTTCGTTGCAGCGATGTAAGCTACTGGGCCGAACAATCTGATGTTGTTCCTATCAAGGCATACGTGTCAATGGCTGGAACGTGGTTAATATTCATTTTTGACATGAGTGTGTCTACTGTCAACTTTGACCGCTGATTTCTCGCATTGTGGTTGTATCTTGTGTAAGTAATCTTTGTATGTCATGAAATTGTTATCTGGGTTAATACTTCTGTTAAACTTAATTATCTATATATTATTTTATATGGTTTCTTAAAATTTCATGCTGATGAATACACCCGCAGAGGTGTCGAAACCTAGGTGTATGTAGCAAACCGTTATTTGCGATCGGTTGACTGTGTGAGTCCTTTGTTGATAGTCCAGTGTATTTTGCTTCATGAATGTAAGAGATGCATTAGTAGACATCTGATTATTTTATTCATATGAGCTCGGTGTTGACAACCTGAAGACGAGAGCATTCCCTTCTGAAAAGCAGTGTTGTATAGCGTGGGGCACGGTTAAAGTGGTTTAAACAAAACGATTGATAGTGAACTGATCAGATTAAATTTGTCTGTTTTCGGTCCACAGAAGCTTTATTCCAGTTCCACTGAAGGAAACACAATTACACGACAACTAATATGCATTCGACATATGATTAAATTTAGAAAAAAGTAATATGTCCATCATCTTAGTAATAATATGAGGGTACGTTCTCTTGAGTTTTAGGCATTATTCTGAGTCAAATCGAACACTGTAAGATGGAATACTACTGGAGCATTTTTAGTGGAAGTCATTCTCAGCCAGAGGGTACGGCATGCTGTCTACAAAGGCTCGTGGAACTAATCGAGAGGACGAGAGTATTCACTGGCCACACAAGAGAGGACATCTGCGACGCGTCAGAACGGCGGCCCAGTTCCGCGGATATTTTTGACAGATATGGCCTGCCGATCTCTAACCCGTCATTTCCCACTAACGTACAGCTCCCGACCGTCACATCTGGTCTCTCGTCCACAGGCCGAGTCACTTCCTGTGTGGCGTAAATCGGCAGAATTTCGTGATTTATCCGCGACCCGGGATTGTGGTGCGACGTCGACAGGTCAGATGCCGCATACGGCGGATTTCATTAAGTAACGGCCGTGTCTCGCCGAAAGTACGTGGTACACTGTGACCTTTGTAGACATTAATTTTCTGTTGTTCATTATTTTATTTTGAAACCGATTTATATCGTCGACAGGATGTGATTACAGACCATAGTAACAAGAAAACAGTATCAGACACCGGTGATTTGTGCGCTACGTACTCACATACACAAGAAAAATGGAACAGAATTGATCAACAGAGGGAATGATAGAAGACAACATTCCGGACATATTCATCTGGTTCAGAATCGTACTCATTCCTCAGAGAATCGTGAACGCTTTATATGCTAGCAAAAGGACGCTTTTGATCCTTGGTAAAGTACAGTAATCGTAATAGCTGTAAAACAATGGATGTGATACAGCTGTGAGTAATAGAACAGTCAACAGACTACATCATCATAATCATCATCAGTCAATTCAATCGTTAAATGATGTGGCCTCTTCGAGTCGTGGATTCAGGTAGGCTTTCAGCAGTCTTCTCCAAGTGGGACGGTCTTGGGCAGTTCTCTGCCAGGTGCTACCAGCGATGTTCTTGATGTCTTTGTCCCATCTGTCTGGTGGTCTCCTATAGGCCTCCAGTGCTCTCTCGGACTCCACTCCAATACTAGCTTCGTCCATCTGTTGTCTTTTCTTCTTGCGACGTGGACAGCCCTCTGCCATTCCAAGGAACCTACTAAGATGTCATTAACCTTCGTCACAGACCGGATGTCATCTGCCCTTGTCCTATCCTTTCTTGTATAGCTCAGCATGGCTCGCTCTGCTGTCCTAAGTTTCCCTTTTTTAAATGAGTTCAGTGTCCATGTCTCGCACCCATACGTCATCACAGGAAGAATGCATTGATCAAATATTGCTTTCTTCAGATTTACTGGCATTTTTGATCTTAATACTGTTAAATTCTTCCCAAATGCTTGCCAGCCAAGCTTGGTGCGTAGATAGATTTCTGGCCTTATGTCTCTCTTCATATTTATAATCTGGCCAAGGTAGACATATTCACTGATATCTGCTAGTAGACTGTCCTTGACTTTCACATCTTCAGCTGGGACCCATATGTTGGACATTACTTTTGTTTTGGAAAGGTTCATGGTCAAGCCAACCAGCTGACATTCCGATGCAAGATCTGTAACCAAGTTTTGGAGCTCTGCGAAGTCTTTGGCCAGTAAGGCAATATCTTTAGCAAATCTCAAGTTGGTAAGCCTTCTTCAATTAATTCTAATTCCCTTACCTTCCCACCTCAGCTTTGACATAGCCATTTCCAATGCAACAGAGAACAGTTTTTGGGGGACGGGATCGCCTTGCTTGACACCCCTCATGATGCGGAATTCTTGAGTTGATTCGCTGATGTTAACGTAAGCTGAAGAATTCTCGTAGATTTTCCTGAGCACTTCAATGTATGCTACTCCCACGCCTTGCTCACGTAAAGCAACCGTTTATTGGGACTCATTGCAGTGTTGGGTAATAGAATTCAATTCACCACACCATTTCCTCTACTTTCTAGAAGTCAGTACATTACTGAACTTTTTCTGAAATTATAGGAGGTATTTTCCTATCGACTTTGTACCTACAATAAAATGCGAATTTTTGTCTCCAAATGCTTTTCGTTTTGTTGAAAATAAAACAAAAGTGGTCTGTAATGAAACATGTTTAAATTTTGGCTTCCTTAATATCTGTAATAACAGTTCGTGAAAAAAGACGTTGATTTTACTTTCGATGTTCTGTGTCCGACTTTAGCTCATGTCAGGAAACGCTGTCAGCTTGAACATTTTTGCGATACTCCCTCATTTCGTACAACTGTGTTCCACCTAATCTTACATTGCTTTGCAGAACTGTCCCTTCCTTGAAGTGCCTAAACAGAGAATATCCTTAAAGCATTGAACCTGACGGTGTTTCGTGACAAAAGTGAAAATCACAGATAAAATATCATAAGTAAAATCAGCATCTTCCCTAAAGAACTGTCTTTTAATTTGGAAACAAAGTCAGTTTGTGTATCTGTTTCATTGCGAGCCATTGCGATTTTTTAATTTCAGAAACAGAAATTGCGTTTGGTGCCAAAAGTACCCATTTTAGTGTAGTAGCAAAGAAGGATACTTCTAATATTTATAATACTTTGAATATTTATAAATAGTCAGAATATTTATAAAGCAACGACGGACAGTATGGCCGCTGAAATGAAGAATTTCTTTTCGAGAAACTCTATTTCTAGTTTTGTGGCTTCCGTTTCATTATACTAACGTCTACTGCTGGAATACTGCCTAGAAACATTTCAGATTTCTTTGTGCACCCTATTTTTTACTTTATTGTCTGTTTAATTTTCATGTATCCGTTCAAACAAACAAGGTAATTGGGCAGTACGATTATATAACTTTTCGATCTACTCGTTGCTCTACCTCTTCACTGCGCTTGTAGAAACTAATACTTTCTGTAACCTCGAAACCACAGGTAATACACGGATTTTCTGAACGTGCTCCGTCACAAAAGTCCGCCCAGCTGGGTGACGGATATCCAGTTCTGAGAAGTGCAGGTACGGCCTGCAGGTTCTGCCCCAATAGCGCACAGCAGGTGGTCTGCGGGCTTTGCAGAATCCTCCGGGAATATCTGCCACCCGTCGCTAAAATCTGCTCGTTGTGACAAGCTATTGCCTGACAATATGACGTAAGGTGTCAGGTGATCTCTACAGCGTGACTTCAACTGTGGACCATGGAGCGAATGGTTCAAATGGTTCAAATGGCTCTGAGCACTATGGGACTTAACTGCTGTGGCCTTCAGTCCCCTAGAACTTAGAACTACTTAAACCTAACTAACCTAAGGACATCACACACATCCATGCCCGGGGCAGGATTCGAACCTGCGACCGCAGCGGTCGCGCGGCTTCAGACTGTAGCGCCTAGAACCCCTCGGCCACCCGGGCCGGCCAGGAGCGAATGGTACTCGTGCATTGCCAGCAATGAGTCCCATTGGCTATCATCACTTGAGCTCACTAACAAAATTGTGCATCATTTCTCAGACGATATTAGACTACTTCACACCACGTCTAGCAGCGAAATGTCTCTCTGAAACCTACCTGTGACGTGTTCCGAGCGAGCAGAAATTCTCGCTTATCGTTCTCAAAAATTGCTAGGGAAATTTCCTAACATGTGGCGACTTCAGATATTTAATCAAATAGCTTATGTAACAAAAAGTTTTGTTGCTATTCTGTAAAGCTCCCCTTTCCCCAATTAAGAGAGAGACTAGTTACTCTTGGATGGCCGGCCGTTGTGGCCGAGCAGTTCTAGGCGCTTTAGTCTGGAACAGCGCTGTTGCAAGTGTCGCAGGTTCGAATCCTTCCTCGGGTATGGATATGTGTGATGTCCTTAGGTTAGTTAGGTTCAAGTAGTTCTAAGTCTAGGGGACTGATGACCTGAGATGTTAAGTCCCACAGTGCTCAGACCCATTTGAAGCTTTTTTGAACTCTCGGATAGAATAGAACTGTTATCTTCACTTATGTCGAATTGTTCCAATATCTACGAAATCTACGTCAAGTAAATTGTCAATCTATCAATTCTAGGCCTAGAAGACCTTTAGTATACTAACATTTCGATCCCTAAAGCAGACCTATAAATGCGCAAAAGAAAAGGAAATTAGATTGCTTGGAAGCACCCATGTTTCTAGTTTATTATCCCTCTCTTTTTGACTCTGGTGACTATAAGTCACCCTTGGATGATATATTACATGGATGATGTTGCCCCCGTTCTCTGATTTGAGCTGGAATCATTTGCTACAGACAATGAACATGCAGAGGGCCATAGCTCAGAAACAAATAAATAGTTATCCAGGATCCAGAAAAACGTCTATCTAGCAGAATAATAAAAGTTGCTAGATATCACTCTTTGTATCCAGGCAACAGTACGAAACATCTTAAAAAACATCAGTCACGGCACAATCTGCGGAAAACAAATTATAAATCTGTAAATAGGAAAATGTTAAATGAAACTCGCTCATATACCAAAAGACCTATATACTGAGTTTATATAAAATTATAATCAGTGACACTTTAGTGTTTTCTAGCAAAATACGAACCAGGAATGAAAAATTTTCTACAGGTAAGACACATTGCACTATCTTCAATGAAGAACAGTCTACAGACTCCTAATTAATTTGTGAAGTGCGTCTTGAGAGTATAACAGAACCAATGCTGTCCATTAAAGATTTAGCAGAGACTATTAGATGCTGTCCCTGACATGTTTTGCAGATGACGCAGTAATCTATTCTGTTCGACGCAATAAGAGAGATGCTTAGATCTTGAGAAAATATCAGTCTCCTGATAGTAGCCCGCTATAACTAGTTATAGGTCATCACAAACAAGAATGACAACCGAGCCACTTCACAACTCATTTAACTAAAAGGCAATGGGGGAGGGGGTCATTATGTGAATTTTAGGTAAAGGCATGACACATGGAGCTAACAGCATATGTACTTCAGCCCTGTGAACATCTCGCTTCTAATCACAACCTATCAGCTAAGTATAATCAGCAGCGATGAATAGGCACTAGTTAGCGAATTAAACATTGAATACTGAAATAACATTTATCACATGCATAACTGACTCACTGACCAAGGAACTTGCACTCAATAACACGACATCCATTAAGAAAATTAGTTATACTTTTAACACTAAATTGTTCATGGAGAACACATCACACTAGCAACAAAAGCCAAATCCCCACTTCAGATATCGAAATGAAAACAGAGATGCGGTAGCCGGTTGCACTTCTTAACTACGTGACACAAACTGGAGACATGGCTGTTAGTGTATTACTCGAATATGGAGACACATGAAACAACGTATATTGGCCATACAAGAGTTACGAAAACCTTAACTTGTCCCATAGCACACGGATTCAGAATATATAGTTCTTCTGAAACACAACTAGCGCTTTATTCTCACGAAGTGGTGAGGGAATGTCAATGAATACCATATTTTCAAATTTCCAGAACGGTTTCGGAGCCGTTACTCATCGGCGACTTTTAATCAAACTGCACGCCTATGGAGTATCGTTTCAGTTGTGTGACTGGATACGTAATTTCCTGTGAGAAAGGTCACAGTACGTAGCAATTAATGGAAAGTCATCGACTAAAAAAGAGGTAATATTTGGCGTTCCATAAGGTAGTGTACAGGCCCTTTGCTGTCCCTCATTTAGGAGACAATCTTCTCTTAGATTGTTTGCATTTGATGCAGTCAGATAATAAAAAGTGTGAAGTTTTTCGTTGATTACTAAAACGAGTCCGCTAAATTACGGTTAAACGATAAATCACACAAATGCAAGACCTGTGAATTCAGGATAATACTTACGGATTACAGTTATGAATGACTTAAATTAGAGCTATGATAGTTAAAATGTTGTTGGGATAGCGAACCAAAGACTGCGATTTATCGGCAGAACACTTAGAAATACAAGAGGGCTACTAAAGAGACTGTCTATTCTGTGTTTGTCTGTCCTCTTCTGGAGTACTTTTGCACGGTGTGGAATCCCCTTCGGGTAGTATTGACGAAGAACACAGAACAAAGAAGGTTAGCTCGTTTTATAGTATCGCAAAATAGGGGAGAGAGCGACACGGTTGTGATACAAGAATTAGGGTCGAATTCTTTAAAACAAAGGCGTTTTTCGTTGCGGCAGCTTCTTCTAATGAGATTTCTATCACGTTCTTTCTGCTCAGAATATGGAATTATTTTATTGGCACCCACCTGCAATAACGGAAATCTGTGTTCTCACCGAAATATTGAAGTGTTCGTTTTTCCCGCGCTCTGTTCGAGAGTGGAACACTAGATAAATAGTCTGAAGATGGTTCCTCTACCAGCTATTTAATTGTGAATTGTAGAGAAATCATGTGGACGTAGCTGTAGATGTAGCACCACCAAACTAACCTAAGGCCACGTGGCGATGTACACAAGGAAAATGGAAGGAAAGTAAATAATGAAGCCGGTAATTTACAAGAAAAAATAAGTAAACACTTTAGTAGCATTTTAAGCAATGAACGAACTGTGAAAATATTTGCGTGTCTTCTAACATGACGAAACAGACCTTTCACCACTGGGTTCAGTGTACAAAATGTAGCATGAATTCACTTAAATACGGCGCACAATTACAGAAAAATAATACGCAAAGCACTTTTGTACTGCATCAAGGAAACGATAGTCTCGTTAAAACATTTATACAGCACTCTGCAACAGATATTTAGAGGACACATATCAGCTTCTCATACCTGGACAAATATACCTGAGAGCACCAATTGACAATGCATCCATGCACGGCGCCGTCAGTATCGTAATGTCTCTTGACAATTGAGGGATACTCTCTCTCTCTCTCTCTCTCTCTCTCTCTCTCTGTCGCTCTCTCTCTCTCTCTCTCTCTGTCCACTGTTGGTTTACGCACAGAGAATTGTTCTTTTTTTGTCTTTTACTGCCAATACTAACAGAGTAAAGCTTCTACAGCTTCACAGACGTCTGTGTCCAGAATAAAAGCTACCCTGTATACCAGTCTTTTCAAAGGTGGCGAGGTTATTAAAGGTATCTAACGGAAGAACTGAAGTACAACCACCATACGGATGGAAGAACAATCTACGTCTACATCTACATGACTACTCTGCAATTCAAAATTAAGTGACTGACTGGCGGAGGGTTCATCAAACAAACCTCAAGCAATTTATCTACCGTTCTACTCTCGAACGGCACGCGGGAAATACGAACACTTCAATATTTCCGTGAGAACACTGATTACCGTTTCTTTATAATGATAATCATTTCTCACTGTGTAGCTGGATGCCAGGAAAATATTTTCGCATTCAGCAGGGAAAGTTAGTCACTGAAATTTCATGAAGAGGTCCCGCCGGAATGAAATTCTCCTTTGCTTTAAAAATTGACACACCAAGCGTATCCGTGCATTCTCTTAGCACCAACGACGACATACCTACAGGTGCAATAAATAATAGTTATTTTTTCAGCTTATGTAGATTTCCTTGCCGGCCAGGGTGGCCGAGCGGTTCTAGGCGCCTCAGTCTGGAACCGCGCGAGCGCTACGGTGGCAGGTTTGAATCCTGTCTCGGGCATGGATGTGTGTGATGTCCTTAGGTTAGTTAGGTTTAAGTATTTCTAAGTTCTAGGGGACTGATGACCTCAGCTGTTAAATCCCATAGTGCTCAGAGCCATTTGAACCATTTAGATTTCCTTACTTCTATAGTGTGTGGGAGCATCATGTGACTCGAATTACGAAATCTGTCGACACGTTATTGATAGATATAATTCAATGTTCGAAGACTGGCTTCTACGCCTTAATGTAGGGAAATGTGTAAACGTTGTTTATTCTATGTCAACCGAGATAATGGATTACAATTATATTCATCCAAACCGTGTAAATATTTATGAGTGATAGGGGGTTTTAAAATCATGTCGCATGAAGAGACAGGATCAGTTGTCGGTAAAGCCAATGGCAGGCTCTATTTTGTCCTGTAATGGAAAAATGGTTCAAATGGCTCTGAGCACTATGGGACTTAACATCTGAGGTCATAAGTCCCCTAGAACTTAGAACTACTTAAACCTAACTAGCCTAAGGACATGACACACATCCATGCTCGAGGCAGGATTCGAGCCTTCGACCGTAGCGGTCGCGCGGTTCCAGACTGAAGCGCCTAGAACCGCTCGGCCACTCTGGCCGGCTGTAATGGAAAACTACAGACTATCTGCAACTGAGGTCGTATGCAGAATACATGTACGGCCCGTACTTGATTACTGCTTAAGAGTATGGGACTCACATAAAGTTGCACTAACAGGCAAAATCAAAAGTATACAAACAATGATGGAGCGTATGGTAACACGCATGTTCGGGCGGCGAGAAAGTGTAAAAATCTCCGAAGAAAGACGTAATATATCTCGCGGGAAGGTACTCGCAGAACTTCGGTCATCCTGCAGGTAAGGGATTAGGATTGTTCTTCTACCTTCATTGCGCTCTCGAGATTTGGCAGATACATTAAGTCAAACTATAGATTCCACAATAACTTAAAATCGATTCTTTGCACCATACACGTTTCTATTTTATTACCTGCAAGGAATCTTCATTGGCCTGGAACATGTACGTATTTTTATTCGTGGTACGTAGTATATAAGGTTGTAAACTGAGGTTGTACATTAAGTTCGGGTATTTCTGCTTTTCTAAGATGTAGTAATAATTTAAAGTTCATCTTACAGCCTTTATGGAAGCTGATTTACATGTGTTTCCTTTGTTGTAACTGTTCTTCGTCCGCTTATTGCCAACTGAAATTTTGTTTTCATTGCACTAGGGATAGAACACTCGTTTCTATGTTACGCTTTGTATGGTGTTTTTACGTTTACTAGAGCGTCTACATTTATGTTTATCTGGTCGATTATCATATGTTTGTTCTCAGGAATGGTTTTCTGGAATGCAGTTCTCCAGCACTGGTATAAAACACCACTTGTTGTGGATGATTACTTTGATTATTTTTATACGTTGTTCCTTGTCTGTAGGCTGGTGCCTTTGGTGTTTTAAGTGCTCTGCAGATGTGAAGTGGTTTGGTACATACGTCCAACACCCAATGAGTTCAGAATGAGATTTTCACTCTGCAGCGGAGTGTGCGCTGATATGAAACTTCCTGGCAGATTAAAACTGTGTGCCCGACCGAGACTCGAACTCGGACCTTTGCCTTTCGCGGGCAAGTGCTCTACCAACTGAGCTCAGTTGGTAGAGCACTTGCCCGCGAAAGGCAAAGGTCCGAGTTCGAGTCTCGGTCGGGCACACAGTTTTAATCTGCCAGGAAGTTTCACCCAATGAGTTCTTTGTACCATGTTCTAGAATTTTTCCATGCCATGCATATGGCACAAAACTTGTATTTCATTTAGTTGTCATTAGACGATCACAAAATAATATTTATCAATATACCTTGATATTAAATGCATCTGAGGGCGACAGGACTACAAAAGCTGAAGAAGATTCTTCGTGATTTCCCTACGCAACTGAAACTGGATGGAACTTAAACATGGCATAAATGAAAATATTCGCTGTGAGGAACTCCACTACGATATGCCGAGATTCATACAGATATTTTACTTTTAACGATCGCTGCTACACAGAATTGACGTCGTTTAATGTCTATCGATTAACTTGCTAAGTTCCATAGGTCCTTTGCCCATGAGACAAGCATGCAGTTTTAGAGTACTGAAGCACCTACTTGCATGCAGTACTATTTATTATGAGTTCAAAGAGAACGTTTTAGTTTGTAAAATTTTCTATCAGCTGTCAGTCGCACCAAGAAGTTAAAATCTATTTATCATTTACTATAACGTCTTTGACCATGCACTCGAACATTTAGGTTTCTTCTGTTGTAACCAGTTGTTATATAACCATCAATTTAGTTTTCTTATACAGTTAATGCAGTGTGTTGAATACTTCAGAGCTCACAAAAAAACTGTAACGATTTGATACCCTCTTTATGAACCAGATATTAAATTGAATGTTTTTAGTTCTGCTGTTTACAACATTTATCAGCTTATGGGTTCCGTTGTCAAGACCAGCGAAACCATCCTGTAAATTAAGTGGTCATTACCATTGCCTCAGGCTTTCTTAAAGTAAGCTTTTGTACAGGATGGGCGTATGGGCAGGCGGTGGGCATTATGGAATGAATAGGTTAATTTTTAGATAAAGGCCATTTATTGACAAAAGCATGTTAAAAAGGCGTTACATGGGCCTAGGGAGGTGAGGGTGAGCCCGAGCGTTGAGTTTGGTGAGACATAGTTCGCGAAGATAACGAAAGTTGTTGTCTGCCAAAACTAAGTCCACAGTGCCGCAGCACCGGGAGAAGCGGGAAGGTCTGCTACAGGGCGTGCGTCCGACTCGCGGGTGAGCAAGAATACAAGAGAGCGGGCCCGGCAGCGGGCGGCTGGGTAAATTCGACGCACCACACGGCTTCCTCCGCCCTGGTTGGTCAGGACCGAGAAAACCGTGCGGGCGGCATGGAATTTTCCAGAGCGTCGCCTGCTAAGCGATGCCTGGGGCGGCGTTACCTCGTCAGCGTGTGAGGGAGGTGCGTGGCCAAGGTGCTGACTTCCTGTTACTAGACTGTGGGACGAAAGAATTTACAGGCAGCTAACACTGTCGGCCATGGCTTGGGCGCAATGGAAAAATGAAGTTACTGTTAGGAAGCTCATATAATAAAGTAAAATCCCCTACTGTCTGGCTCATCCTTTACACTTTAGACTATAAATAATACGAGAAATGGTATCTCAGCGTTACATCTTTGTGTGCAAACGATTATTTCCTCAGAACATACGAGAAAGAAAGTTTCTAATAATTATAAGCAGATTAACTCGAAAGTAACTAAATAAACATTATTATTTTGAATATTATTCTCTAGTTGCAACATGCGTGAACTGCACTGGTCCGACCAATGTAACCTCAGCTACGTGTTCCAGTAGTTATGTTACTCTTTGCCATAAAGTTAACAATGGGACACGGCTCTAAATTACAAACCCAAATGGCATACAGTATAACAGCAATAACACTATGTTAATCAGTGAGCAAAAACGTATGATCATTTCTCGTCTTCAACAATAAACAGTTAACTCAGGGCCTTCTAAACTCGCCATCTGTTTAGTGTTGGTGGCTGACCGAGGATACCACGGCGTTTAAGCCAGGTTGATTTCTGTAGTTTAATGCATTAAAAGTAATACTCAATAATTCGCGATCACGAGCAGAACATAAGTCACATAAATGTGTCTCTTTTCATTAAATAGTAGCAAATAGTCTACAGGTAATTTAAATGTATAGTTGATCGCCAAAATTTTAGACGTTTGAATACTAAAAAGGCTTCTCTGTCATTATTTTACATGTGTTGTAAAGTGAAGTTATCCAGAAACAATAAAAATTTAGAGAAACTTTAGGCAGTGGAAATCAGATGCAGGGTGGCACAGATAATCTACTCCTTTGCCTAGTTACAATGAATGCAAATAACTCTTCACTTACATTGGAATTCGATCGGAAACATGTAAGTGCTTCAGAGGTTTACCGACTATAAAAAGAAGAAAAAGGAAATACACAACAAATGTGCAACGAATGTAAATTTAGTTTAGTAAAGGGACTTCATGGAAAGATTTTTATTTTCCAGTTTTTTTTGTGTTTTTTGTTCCTTACTAACCACAAGAAAAAATATTGTGAAATAATGTCACAGTAGACAGTTTTTGTTATTGCTACATGCGTACACCTGCTAAGTGTATAATTCATACATCCCTAGGACTCATATAGAACACGGAAAGATGACATCTAGAATTTTAAACTCTGACGAATAAAAGTTTAGTAGTTATGGTTAGATTTTACATTTATGGTGATATTAGCACAGAATTAATTTACCATAAAGTGTTGTAATTCACTCATTATATTCTATCGGATATAGGACGTATCAACATATTGGAAGCAGTTTGAAGGGGCATAATACCTCTGTAGTCATTGAGACCTGTGTGTTGTTATGCCAATCAAGTGATGTATACCTTTGGTACAGTTATTTCTTCGTAAGCATAGACGTATTTGTGTATGTTTTCGCACTAATGCTAGTATTGGAAAGCAGGCTATAGCAAGCTCTGTCTCTAATGAAATTATTCGTGCTAACTTCGCCAGGTTCTAGTGAGACACCACAATGGCGTTCCTATTGTTTGTTAATGCATTTCATTAATGCCTGCACGAGAGCACGGAACGCAATTTTTTTTCATCATTCAGTTAGTATTTAATCATTTTTCAGAGAGAGAAGACAATGTGCTGGCACCATAGGCTGCTGAAAGGCTAATAAGAGAATTTCGTGTTTGTTACATTTCTGTACTGCACGAAACTAAGACACAGAATTAATTTACTAAATAGCGTGCACTCAGTTCCCACTCTCAGTGACACAGCTTTTGGTGACATGATTCTGTTATGATTAAACTGTGTGGGCGAAGTTCAACAGCTACCCTATTCACCCTCGCGGTTACGGTAAATGGAGAGCCTCAATTCGTCAGCGTCATGTAGTTGCAAATTGAAGTCAGTATTTTCACTGACACGGCAGATTAATATCTGGTCGTCAGCCATCACACGACGCCTAATTAGGTGTAATACATCACCCGTATTGGTGCGCAGTATGTGTAGCCACAACAGACTACATTCGATTTCTTTTACCAAAATAGCGATCGATGAATGTTTAGAAATACCACATTCTCGCCCTTTCCTATAAATATTACTTAGTTATAAAAATCCACTACTGAATTTTCGGCCTTTTAGCCATTTCCTAGTGAAGTAGCGCAAAATTCCGCACTACAGCGCACTTCAGAATTTTTTACAAAGTACGTATCTGACATACGTACAGATTTGACAAATGATGATGCCAAAATATTTTGCTGGTCCGCTTGTAAGCGCATAAATGACCTAAACTGCAAGATTGTATTTTGGAAATGTATAATTGGAGCAGCGATTACGTCTTTCAAAAAGTTTTATTAGATTATCTTCCCCGGTATGAAAAATTAATTCTAATGGATAATGTGCGTTTATTTGATAATTACCGTGGGATAACAAACTATTTTCCGATATATTAATATATTATGTTAAATCATGCAAAAATATTTCACATAATATTGGAGATACAGATGAAAGAAAACGAACTTATTTGTAGAGAAATCACGTCTTAATCTCCTTCTTCCCTTGGCACGGCACTCCGACGACCATAGGTAATATGGATGACTACGTCCCGAAGGCGTAGCAAGTGGACACAGACAAGATACTAAGAATACATCTAACAGGATATCGAATCTTCGCACAGTATTACCAGAATCAGGAAAAAAAAGAGATTTTCTCCTACAGTTCATCTGTCTCAATCGGTCTTCCTTGCTATCGAAATTATTTGTAACGTGTAGAGCAGTGGTTCCAAAATCGGTTAAGTAAAGCCTAGTGAGTAAAGTTAATAATTCTGAGTCGTCGACAATGGTTTAGTCACGACTAAAACAGAAATATGTGTTTCCTCTATATCTTGAAACTCTAATAACAAATGTTAAGAAAACTTCTGACATGATGCTTTTTATTCCTCTCTCATGCATCGGCACTGGGTTACTAGTTTCGACAGGACTAAGGTGCCATCTTCATATCTGCAGGGTTACAAAAATTACAAAAGAATTTACCTGTGTAGTAGCTGTAATCGTAAAATAACGCTACTGCGTAAACTCTTTTTGACTTTCCCACATAGTACAGGTTATGAAATGATGCTGTGCGAGAAATCTCACTTAGCTATTCTTATAATCAAAACAGCGTAAAAATTTGAAACGTAATTTGTTTCATTATAGATTCACAGTCCTTTTCGACGGTACGAAAACAAACATGCGGTTTATCACACACCTGATTTCATAACCTGTATTCTGTGGGTACGTCAAAAAGAACTTAAGCATAATCGTTATGTTATGATTACAGATACCAGAGTCTAAATACTTTTGTAGTTTTTGTAATCTTGCAGATCTGAATAAGGCATGTAAGCGTATTTTCATATCGCTGGGGTAGTTGTGGAGTATTTTTGCGGGCAGCCGCGACTGTAGTGAGTCCAGCACGGGACGCAAACCTGTTATGTTTTGCAGTGTGTAGCTCCGCATGAAAGAAGCATTGTTAGTATTAAGATTGAAGTGTTGCTACGAGTGCTACTACAGGAAAGTGATTAAATATGGAAGTAATTCAGAGGAAAGTGCGTCAAGATGTAATTAAAAATGAGCAGTGCCTCTCGTTGCATGTCGTACAGTATCAATCATCCGCGCCGTGTTCGGTCTCCCAGAATGAACTGATGTGAATCAGTAGAAATTACTTACCATAAAAGAGTGTAGTCAAATGCCAGCACTAGCTCTTTGCACTGTCATAGATCCGACGAGTATATACACTGTGTCACCTGGGTAGAAGGTTTGAGAGAGGGTGTGACCAGAACTTAAAGACGTTTTTCCAAGATTATTATGAGAGGAATTTGTATTTAGATGAACCGATGACTACAGAAGCAATAGTGTCCCTGATCATAAGTAAATTACCGACAGGAGTTCAGGATAAGTTGTTAGCAATCCCTAGAGATGATGTAGATGAAATGAAGTCGGCCTTAAGACAATTAAACACGTTGTATGATTCATGAGAAACAGGAGGAGGAGAGGGTGATAGTAGAGTGTCAGGGAACAACGAATCGAATACAGATGCTCATTTAAACCATCACAATAGACACGATGGACGATATTGGAATAATAATGGTAGGAGACGTGGCGGTAGTCTCCGTGGCCATGGTAGTCACAGAGGACATCGTGGTGGCTACGGATATCGGAACCCTGGGCACGATGTATCACATGACCAGGTGCGAAGCTCAAATCATAGCCCGGACAGGCAGCATAGGGAAGGAACACCGGAAAACTAGAGGAGGTGCCTGGTGTGGCCCGATCAGGAACGGAGGATGGAGGGCCCATTATTACGTCTATTCGCAAGCTGGATAATGCGACAGAGATTGTGGAAGATCTATTGTAAGAAGTTGGTGAAGGCCGTGATGAAGCTATACAGCCTGTCATTGAAGCAGAAATCTTTGGTACTCGTATCGATGTTTTAGTGGATTCTGGTATCCTGGTCAATGCAGTATGTCAGAAGCTCTATGCGAAGTGGTTAGAGCAAGGAAGGAGGATCCCAATTTTCCTGTTCACGGAATATATTGGTGCAAAGAGCAAGGTTATTAAGGAACAGATCTTAGTCACAATGGAGCTTGGTGATGAAGATTATGATGTGTCGGCACTAGTCGTGCCCGGGTTGGCGTTGCCCATGATCTTAGCAGTCGACTGGCTAAGTGAACAAAAGGCTCAATGAAACTTGGGAAAAGGATGTGTGGAAGTGCAGAAAGGAGGAACAGCAGTTGTTATTGCCTTTAAAGAGAGGATCAGTGTCAAAGAAGTAGTTGTAACGAGTAAGATATGCTGTGATATCGATCTGCAACTAACACCACAAGGCGCTGTGAAAGGAAATTCGGCAGCTCTGAGCAAGAAGCAATGGAGATTGAAAAGCAAAGTCAGCACGGAAACTCCAGTTATTAGAGCATCAAGACCGTGAGACCAAAGAAGAATTGATCAGGCTCCTGCGAAGGTGCAGGCAGGTTTTTTAAAGTGAACCGGGTATAATCAAGACAGCTGAGTGCAAATTACAAGTGAAGGAACATGAACCATTTTTGTACGGCCTTATGCGATACGTGAAGCATTGGAGGAAGAGCTCCAGAGAATGTTGCGAATGGGAATTATAGAAAGGTCTACTAGCCAATATAACAACCTACTGTTCGTTGTGGAAAAGATGAATGGCGATGTCAGAGTCGCATTGGATGCACGTCCAGTGAATAAAATTATTATTCCAGAAAGAGACAGACCTGAGAATTTGGAATAGTTAGTTCAAAAGTTTCATGGGGCAAGAGTATTCAGTAGTATTGATCTTCCATCGGGGTATTGGCAGGTCCCTCTACATAAGCATTCAAGATCCTTCACTGCATTCCAGTATGGAGGAAGAAGCTACCAGTATCGTGTACTACCATTTCCCTTAATATTTCCACATCTGCCATTGTTAGAGCATTGGATAAGTTACTGGGCGAGTAGTTGAGTAAGAAGGTCACTGTGTACGTTGACGACATCTTGATAGCAACTGCAAATTGGGAAGAGCATGTTAAAATACTAGAAGAAGTACTCATGGCCTTTGAGAAAGCAGAAGTGACAGCGATTTTGGAGAAATCGGATTTTGGAAGGAGTGACGTTAAGTTTCTTGGCCACATCGCTAATGCACAGGGGATCAAACTGGATGAGGACAAACTACAATCGGTCAAGGATTTTCCTGCACCACTCTGTAAGAAGCAATTAAGAGGTTTCCTTGGTGTATGTGGATGGTATAGGAAGTTTATAAGTGATTAGTTTATAAGTGATTAGTCACTTAGTAACCCACATTTGTTGAATCTGCTGAAGAACAAGGTGTTATGGGATTGGACAGATGAATGCCAAGGTGCTTTCGTGGAAATAAAGCATCAGCTATGCGATCCTAAGCTGCTTTCGCATCCACACTTAAGCAAGGAATTTTACTTGGCTTGTGACAGCTCAGACTATGAATTAGGAGTGTAATTATACCAGTTGGATGATATGGACTCGGATAATGTTAAAACAATTGCATTTGCAAGCAGGGCTCTTACTAAATGGAACCGGCAATATGCAGTCACTGAGAGAGAGGCACTTGCTGTCCTGTGGGGCTTCACAAAATTCAGATATTATCAAGGCGGGAGAACCACACAGGTAGTCACTGACTATAAGGCATTGACTTTCCTACTTGATGGCAAATTATACCATAGACGTCTCACCAGATGGGCGCTTGCCTTACAAGAATATCAATTTAGTATTGTATACCGACCTGTTACCAAATTACTTAAAAATATCCGACGTGAGCAAAATGAAGTTCCAACAATCACCCGCGTCGTGTCGGTTACGCGTACGCTCGTCCGAATGATCTTTTAGCACTGTAAATCATCCATTAATTGGGATAACACTTCTGAATTAGAATGTAAACAGTGCAACCTGAGATTTTCCTTTAATCGTCTCAAAATATAATGGTTCATACCAGACGTCGAACGGTGTTGTGTTTTAACGTTGAGTGGCTCCCCTTATTAGCTTGCATAATTCCATAAATAATTTCAGGCAAGTCAACAACAGTGTGGAGCAGAACAGTACGACCGCCGCGGGATTATCAGGTACGTGGTGTGGACAGGGCGTTCGGTCAAGAAATACAACGGTCACGAAACGAGAAGACAGTTTAAAGGTACCCCCCCCCCCCCCACCGCCCAACCATTCGTACTCCCGGGGGTGTTACAGGCAGCTTAATCCTGTCGAAACTAGTAATCCAGTGTACATACACGCGATGAAGGCTATAGAAAACTTCTTTCTTTCTTTACAGTGAATTAATTTCTCACTTGGCTGCCGACAATCCAGTTATTTTAATACTGTTCTCATATTAATCAAATTATCAACCATCTTACATCGACTGATGAACAAAGTCCTCCTCTAGATTGTATGTACAAGCACAGAAAATGGCTGGGCAGAACAGAAAAGGTGGAGAAACTTTGTTAAGTGAGATCGTAGTCGGGTTAATTAGTAGAAAAATGTATTTGACATACACCACATGTGAAGAAAAGAAACATGCAGCCACAGTTAATAATACGTCGAGCCACCCGCAGCGTCAGTAACTACTTGGCGTCCCCGAAGCATGCGTGAAACTAGGTTTCCCGCTTTTTCACGGGAAAGAGGCCTCCAAAGTCGTCGAATTTTCGTTGTTAGCTGTTGAAAAGTGAAGATCTGTTTCCTTCGGAACTTCTTTTTGATGTAAGACTCTACGTTTCCAATAGGATTAGCGTCGGGCGACTGTGAGGGCCAGTTCAGTACCTGCACGCCTTTCTCTTTTTCTAGTCGCTGCCAAGCCTGTAGCGGTGATCCAGATTATTGTCCTCCTACAGTATCCAATCTTCATTTTTGTCGTATAACGAACTTTCGGTAGTCGGAATGAGACATATTTGATAAACGCCACACGTAAGCTGCATTCATGTCTCTTCTAGTATGTCTCACTCAAGAATTCGAAGTATACTAATGCTTTATAGTTATTGTACGAAGTATAACCGTTCCTTCTGCTGTTTTATGAAGGAACAAAGGCGACATCTATTACCGTCTGTGTGTAACGCCGACCACGCTCTTACTTAACAGACTGTATACTTCGAGAACGTTCAATGGATTACATTTTTCATTTACTATCAGGAAGTATAAACCCTGTAAGGAACACAGCTGGGTGTGTTCAGAATGGTTTACGTGGTGGATAGCCAGTCTTGACGCGGACGGCAGAAGTTTTCGTTGCAAGACGAACCGCGTGCTGTTCGAGAAATGGAACCTGAATTCGATTTATTTGAAGGTCAATGTAATCTCCCTAAAGAATGTTACTTAAATATGGCATTCGACGACAAGCAGAATACACGATTAATATTGTAAGTACGTGGCTAGAAAATCTGTACATAAAGGGTTGGTAAAAAACATGGAAACTCCTCGAGAAATGCACGCTTGAACATAAATGTAAGTGCTAGTCAAGCTTGCAGGTTTTTCTGTTGTATTTTACCAAGAACGGCACGTCTGAAATGTCCCAAGGACGTTTCAAGTGTCAGTCGTAAGTACGCATTGTGCCGGAGCTAAGTGAATTCGAAGGTGAGCAGATTGTTTGCGCTTGTGTCTCAGTAACCAAGGGAGCTAAGGTGTTTGGTGTTTCGAGAGACACCGTATCGCCGGTTCACAGCGCATAGAGGAAAAATGGTTCAAATGGTTCTGAGCACTATGGGACTTAACAGCTATGGTCATCAGTCCCCTAGAACTTAGAACTACTTAAACCTAACTAACCTAAGGACATCACACAACACCCAGTCATCACGAGGCAGAGAAAATCCCTGACCCAACCGGGAATCGAACCAGGGAACCCGGGCGTGGGAAACGAGAACGCTACCGCACGACCACGAGCTGCGGACACAAAGAGGAAAGGTGGAGAAATACCATCCGCTAAGTCACAAGGAGGACACATTGAGTGTTGAGTGAACATGACAGACGCCCATTGAAGAGGACTGTTAAACGCGAAGGTCGCTACCAACATAACAACATGAAGGAAGCTTCATAAGTAAGGAATTGCAGGGTGAGCTGTGGAATTCCAAACCCACTCATCAGTAACGCAAATGCTCCTAACAGTAAAACATGATGCCGTAGCCATAGAATTTGGAGTAGGGAGGGACGGAGGAATGCCATTTGGTCGGAAGTGCTTGTTTCAACTGTTTAAAACTTGCGGCGCAGTTTACGACTAATGTCTGAAACATGCTATGGGCTCGGTGATGATTTTGCTACCATATCGTAGTATTCAAACGGCACCAAGACTACTCTCCAAGAGCGCATTACCGTCAGTGACTATGTTATCTCTTCAGGTCCACCGCATGTTGCACTCTCGGTCCCCAAAGATGATGCTGTGCTCCTAGGCGACAGGGCCGCTCACACAACTCACAGTCTGAGGCCTGTTACGCGAGAACTGGGATGAAATGTCCACCAGAGATGGTCTACGTGAGGGCAAAAAGGATGCATGCTCGCTATCCATGTCCAGCATCGTTAAAAGAATTTGCAACGCTTTTGATTGAAGAATATTATAAGATTCTTCTGGGAGCCTTAATCCAACACAAAGTGAACCTGTTCCGCATGCCAAAAGTTTCCTAGGCAATATTAGGCATAGTAATGTATTTTTGATGGTTCCCTATTTTTCTTTAACACTAGCATGTGTTTTCTTTACAAGTAACATGTATGATCAATAATAAGAAAAGCGGTGTACACTGATGAGCCAAAGTATCGTAAACTCGTTTCATTATAAAATGTCACTGGATATTGGGCCGCGTCATTGTAAACTACTAAAGCAACTAAACTGCCGACATATCTGTGGACTTGCTGCCGTCCACAGCAAATGACCGGTCATGGAAGCCAACAAATTTGTATTATGAATACCTGCTTCTTGGCGTGTTGATGCACTTCTAGAAATCAATAAGCAGCGACTCTGCAAGGTATGGGTACTACAAAGACAAAATACATTTCCAGAGGCATGTAACACCTTATTCCCTTGCACAAGTAATTAAGTACTCGCAAATTATGGGACGTGGTGTGTGAGGGTCGAGTTGGTGTACCAGATAATTTCCGTCGGCTCCAACTCGGGCGTATCTGGTGTCCTAGACATCAACGTAAGTTCAGTATTATATTCCCCAAAGCACTCAACTAATACACTGTCCTTGTCACACGCACAGTTATTCTGCTGGAAATTTGCATCGTCTTTAGGAATGTGATCCAGGTGGTCACATATGGTATTCATGTAATCGGCACCTATCATGGTGCCTCCGATTACAAGGATAGGTTGGCATCATGGAAATATAAGAGAACATCCCACATAACACTGTACTAACTCTACAGGGCAGTGCCTGCGGCACAGTTCACATTTCGAGTAAGAATTCGACTGGATGATGCAGTTTACAGCCATGATCATCGATTTGGCGGAAAAAGAAAAATGATTCATCTGACTACATGGTTGGTGTTGTTGTTGTAGTCTTCAGTCCTGAGACTGGTTTGATGCAGATCTCCATGCTACTCTATCCTGTGCAAGCTGCTTCATCGCTTGATACCTCAGAACATGTCCTACCAACCGATCCCTTCTTCTAGTCAAGTTGTGCCACAAACTCCTCTTCTCCCCAATTCTATTAAATACCTCCTCATTAGTTATGTGATCTACCCATCTAACCTTCAGCATTCTTCTGTAGCACCACATTTCGAAGGCTTCTATTCTCTTCTCGTCCAAACTAATTATAGTCCATGTTTCACTTCCATATATGGCTACACTCTATACAAATACTCTCAGAAACGACTTCCTGAAACTTAAATCTATACTCTATGTCATCACATTTCTCTTCTGAAACGCTTTCCTTGCCATTGCCAGTCTACATTTTATATCCTCTCTACTTCGACCATCATCAGTTATTTTGCTCCCCAAATAGGAAAACGCCTTTACTACTTTAAGTGTCTCATTCCCTAATCTAATTCCCTCAGCATCACCCGAGTTAACTCGACTACATTCCATTATCCTCGTATTGGTTTTGTTGATGTTCATCTTATATCCTCCTTTCAAAACACGGTCCATTCCGTTCAACTGCCCTTCCAAGTCATTTGCTGTCTCTGACAGAATTACAATGTCATGGGCCTTAAAGTTTTTTTATTTCCTCTCCATGGACTTTAATACTTACTCCGAATTTTTCTTTTGTTTCCTTTATTGCTTGCTCAATATCCAGATTGAATAACATCGGGGATAGTCTACAACCTTCTCTCACTCCCTTCCCAACCACTGCTTCCCTTTCATGTCCCTCTATTCTTACAACTGCCTTCTGGTTTCTGTACAAATTGTAAATAGCCTTTCGCTCGCTGTATTTTACCCCTGCCACCTTCAGAATTTGAAAGAGTGTATTCCAATAAACATTGTCAAACTGATCTTCCCCGAGGTCGGCTTCTACCAATTTTTTCATTCGTCTGTAAAGAATTCGCGTTAGTATTTTCGAACTGTGACTTATTAAACTGATAGTTCGGTAATTTTCACATCTGTTAACACCTGTTTTCAGTGGGATTGGAATTAATATATTCCTTTTGAAGTCTGAGTATATTTCGCCTGTCTCATACATTTTGCTCACCAGATGGTAGAGTTTTGTCAGGACTGGCTCTCCTAAGGCTGTCAGTAGTTCTAAGGGAATGTTGTCTACTCCCGGGGCCTTGTTTCGACTCAGGTCTTTCAGTGTTCTGCCAAACTCTTCACGCAGAATCATTTCTCCCATTTCATCTTCATCCTCATCCATTTCCATAATATTGTCCTTAATTACATCGCCCTTGTATAGACACTCTATATACTCCTTCAACCTATCTGCTTTCCCTTCTTTGCTTAGAACTGGGTTTCCATCTGAGCTCTTGATATTCATACAAGTGGTTCTCTTTTCTCCAAAGGTCTCTTTAATTTTCCTGTAGGCAGTATCTATCTTACCCCCAGTGAGATAAGCCTCTACATCCTTACATTTGTCCTCTAGCCATCCCTGCTTAGCCATTTTGCACTTCCTGTCGCTCTCATTTTTGAGACGTTTGTATTCCTTTTTGCCTGCTTCACTTACTGCATTTTTATATTTTCTCCTTTCATCAATTAAATTCAATATTTCTTCTGTTACCCAAGGATTTCTACTAGCCCTCGTCTTTTTACCTACTTGATCCTCTGCTGCCTTCACTACTTCATCCCTCAAAGCTACCCATTTTTCTTCTACTGTATTTCTTTCCCCCATTCCTGTCAATCTTTCCCTTATGCTCTCCCTGAAACTCTGTACAACCTCAGGTTCTTTCAGTTTATCCAGGTCCCATCTCCTTAAATTCCCACCTTTTTGCAGTTTCTTCAGTTTTAATCTACAGTTCATAACTAATAGATTTTGGTCAGAGTCCACATCTGCCCCCGAAAATGTCTTACAATTTAAAACCTGGTTCCTAAATCTCTGTCTTACCATTATATAATCTATCTGAAACCTGTCAGTATCTCCAGGCTTCTTCCATGTATACAACCTTCTTTTATGAATCTTGTACCAAGTGTTATCTATGATTAAGTTGTGCTCTGTGCAAAATTCTACCAGGTGGCTTCCTCTTTCATTTCTTACCCCCAATCCATAGTCACATACTACGTTCCCTTCTCTCCCTTTTCCTACTACCGAATTCCAGTCACCCATGACTATTAAATTTTCGTATCCCTTCACTATCTGAATAATTTCTTTTATTTCATCATACATTTCTTCAATTTCTTCGTCATCAGCAGAGCTAGTTGGCATATGAACTTGTACTACCGTAGTAGGCGTGGGCTTCGTGTCTACCTTGGCCCCAATAATGCGTTCACTATGCTGTTTGTAGTAGCTTACCCGCACTCCTACATTTTATTCGTTATTAAACCTACTCCTGCATTTCATGTTTCCATTAATCCAAGGCCTAATGTCAATAATCTTTCGCCCAACTGGTGTAACAATAAACTTGGTTCATCTGATGATGTAGCACGTTTCCAGTGATCAATGGTCTAATCTCGATATGTAACAATAAACGTGATTCATCTGAGTACATGGTATATTAGCATTTATGCATGGTCCATTCTCGATTATCACGTGTCCACCGAGCATAACCATAAATAGATAGCATGTTGCCATTGAACCATGATCTAATACAAGAATATCACATGACTACCTGGTGCAACAAGAAAGGTGATTAATCTGACCATCTGGAACGTTTGTATTCATCCATGGGCGAGTGGGCGAGTCTTCATGATACATTGCTCAATTGATGTAACACGAAACGTGAATCGTCTCAGTATGTGGTAAGATCCTATCGATCCATGGCCTGGTCTCGACAATCCCATATCTGCATGACGTAACAAGAAACTTGATTTGTATGAGTACTTGCTACATTCGCATTGGTACATGATCCAATCTCAATGAACCCAAGCCTACCTAGTGTGAAAATAAATGTGATTCTTGTGATCATGTCGTATGTTTCCATGACCCCACCTGTTGTACCAATAGTTGGGTTCATCTTAGTGTTGGGTACTTCAATAATAGCATGCCCACCTAGTCCTACAAGAAATGAGACTCATACGACTAAATACCATGTCCCTATTGATCCGCCAAACAGTCTCAATAGTCCCGTACCTACCTGGTGTAACAAGAAACGTGATTCTTCGACTACATGGAACTCCTCCATTGATTCATGGTCTAGTTTCAATGGTCACATGTCCACCAAGTGTAACTAGATATGTGATTCTTCTGAGTACATAGAATGCATCCATTTATCCATGGTCTCATCTTAACAATGCCAGTCAAACTTGTTGTAACAACTTACATTATTCATCTGACTACATCATGCTTCCATTGAGGCATGTTCCTTTTTTTGATGAGCCCATGCCTACTACATATAACAAGGAATGTGATTCATGTGACTTCAAATTAACTTCATTTGATCCATAATATAATATCGATGGTCCTGTGCCAACCTGGTGAAACAAGAAACTTTCTTCTTCTGGCTACATATTATATTACCCTTGATAAATGATCTAATCTCTATTTTCGCATCCCCACTTTGTAGAAAGATGGTGGCTCAAACTGTGTCATATAGTCGCACTAATACATGGTCTAATCTCGATGATCCCATGCCCACCTGGTGTAACAGGAAAAGTGATTCATCTGACTATGTGATATATTTCTATTAATGCATGACCTAACGTGAATGATCCTGTGTAAACCTGATGTATTAATAAAAGTGATGGATCTGATCATGAGCTATGTTTCCATTGATACATGTTCAAGTCTTGATGATCCCATTCAAACCAGATGTAACAATGCATGTGATTTATTTGAAGATGTGAGATATATCTATTGATACATAGTCTAACATTAATGATCCCGTGCCCACCTGGTGTAACAAGATACATCACCCTTCTAACTGCATCGTATGTTGCCATTCATCCATTGTGTAAGTCTCGATGATCATGTGCTCATATTGTGCAACAAGAAAAGAGATTTATCAGACTACTTGCTATGTTTCCACTGAGCCAGTGACTAATCTCAACAGTCCTGTATGTTGTCACGAGAAATATGATTAATTTGACTGTGAGGTATGTTCGATTGATACATGGTACAGGCGTCATGATCCTGCACTCAACTGCAGTAACAAGATAAGTGATCTATTTGATTCTGTGGTATGTTTCTACTAAAATATGGTGCAGTCTTTAAGATCCCATTTTACCTTGTGTAAGAAGAGATGTGATTCATTTGACTGCATGGGATGTTTCCATCAATCCTTGGTGTAATACTGATAATCCCATGTCCACCTGGTATGGGACTTTTCCATTGATCCTTGGTGTAACAGCGATAACCCCATGTCCACCTGGTATGTTTCCATTTACATGTGGTCTGATCTCTATAAACTGATGCCCACTTGGTGTAGAGAGAAACATGTTGCACACAATGCAATAATATGTGACAATTGATTCATGCTATGTTTCCACCGAAGAGTGGTCTAATACCAATGTGATTCATTTTAGTATGTGATATGTTTCCATTGCTTCATTGTCTAACCTCGATATACCCATGCCCACCTGGTTTCCCAAGAAATGTGGTTAATCTGAGTGTGTGGTGTATTTCCACTGATTCATTGGCCAGTTTCGGTGATCCTGTGCTCACTTGTGTAAAAAGAAAAGTGAATCATCTGACTACATAGTATGTTTCCGCTTCATCATGACCTAATATCGAGTATTACATGCCCACCTGGTGTAACAAGAAAGGTGATTAATCTGGCAGCATGCTAAGTTTCCATTGATCCATGGTCTAGTTTAGACGCTCCCACACATGCATGGTGTAACAAGAAATGTGATTCAGATGAGTAACTGCTATGTTCTCACTGCCCCATGGTCCAATTCTGATGAACCTTCGCCTATCTGGTGTAAACAGAAACTTTCTCCTTCTGAATACATAATATGTTCCCCTTGATGAATAGCCTCTATCGTCCCATCCTCACTTAGTGTAAGAAGAAACTTATTTCATCTGACTACATGGAATGTAGTCACTGAAAAATGGTCTACTCTCGATGGTCCTCTGCCCACCTGATATAACAAGAAATGTGAGTCATGTGACTACGAGGATGCTCCAGTTGATCCAGGGTCAAAGCACGATGATGCTGTTCGTACCTGGTGTAACATGAGAGTTGATTCCTCGTAATAAGTCGTACAATCACTCTAAACATCGTCCACTCTCGATGATATCATGTCCATCTGGTGTAACAAAAACCGTGAGTAATCTATATGATATTTTTCTATTGATGCGTGATGTTGTATGCCTTTCGCATTTCTTGCTTTAATGAGAAAAGGAGAAGCGGTAGCTTAGCGTAGAACCTGGGCCTACCAGTCATGTACTTTTGAATTTCAAATATTAAACGAAAACATAAGATGTTTTTCCTGTTCCTCAGTAAGAGGATGAACAAAGGTAGAGTCAAGTTATTTTAGAGAGAAATCTGCGGTAGCCATTTTGGTTGTGAGAATAAGTAAAAATTCTGTATTTCTGATGTGCACAGAAGAAAGAATACAGCAGTATTCCACCACTGGAAAACTGAGTTATTAATGCAAGTAGTACTGTAATATATAAAAATCCAAGAAGCCTACCTTCGTACTTCAGAGTTATTACGGAGATCCGATTACTAAAAGAATGATGGACACGGTCAAGATTTTTTAGCTGGATACGGCGATCGGACGTAGTGTTATTAATTGTTAAGCATAAATCTAAAACAAGAGAAAGACTATTTCGTTTATGTGGAACTGATATGAAAAGATTCTTTACACATTTACAGGCATAGCTCAGATTCTTGTGCTTGTCCAACTTGCCGGAAAATTAATCTCTTTATTCCCATCTATCTAAACATTTATTGTATTTTTTATTATATTAGAAAGAGGTGACAAGTGAAATGCACCATATGTAGTCGGCAAAACTGTGAGTACTACTATTGTTAAGGCAATTAATATACATGTAAGTTAATAATGGAAGTTAAATCCCAACAGAGAAAATTTTAATTTTGGTAACAGCAGAGGCGTAAAGATTTGTATATAGTATAACGTGGCTATAATTTCGCGCCTTACAAGAACTCATCCACATACTTTGCAATGATCTACAAACACAATTAGGTGTAATGTGATAGGTTGTACATCGTATATATGAATATATAAAGGAGACCGACATTGTCATGTACGTCTTGTAAATAAGTGTTAACGCTTGTTGCATGGAAGGTGAAGGAGTGTCTTTATTATAAAAATGGCGTAATGAATGACTGCCTATACTAGTAGAGGTTGGAACACCAGTGGAGATGAAACAGCACGCAGAACTCAAGCTCTGGGTGGAAGGCCCGCGCAGGTTTTGGTCCTTCTTAAACACAGGAAGTAGCTAGACTTACGTCATGGCACCTGAGCTCTGGAGCACAATAAGGTGACGGCCGGCAGCTATTGTAGTAGGGGCCAGAATGATAACCGGGTAATACTTCCAAACGCTGAAAATCTTTTGTAGGTGAGAGGAACGAAGAAGCGGCACCTCAGAAACCACCCACGCAGGGTTATTCCCAAGGATTTTTACTTAGAAGCGTACCATTGTACGAGTACAGGTTTTTTCCTTTCCGCGATGGGCGAGAAAAGCGTAAAATATGGTTGGTCGGCGTTCAAAAGAATCTGTAGAGAGGAAGAATATTCCGTGGTTTCGGGAATATATTTCGTTTTCGGAATTACGATGGTGGGGAGCCAAGCCTTGCTGGCAATCCAGCGCTGGAGAGACGTGGGCTTCCGTTGTGAGCGCCCGTGTGTGACAGTCGCTAAATATCAGTTTTGTTGGTACGGACGGATTTGCTGTCTTTGCTCTCAGGAGAGTTTATCGTTAGAACAGTTAGGTATTGTACTGTTGCGAACCTATACAATTCTGGACTTCACCTCCAGGTTGGAAGTCGTCGTTGAGAACGTAGCGCCGGCCGGTGTGGCCGTGCGGTTTTAGGCGCTTCAGTCTGGAACCGCGAGACGGCTACGGTTGCAGGTTCGAATCCTGCCTCGGTCATGGATGTGTGTGATGTCCTTAGGTTAGTTAAGTTTAAGTAGTTCTACGTTCTAGAGGACTGATGACCATAGATGTTAAGTCCCATAGTGCTCAGAGCCAGTACGTAGCGTTCAGTAATTGAGAGCACTTCCTCTGGCTGTACTTACGTTGAGACGTTATGTGAACTCCGTCCTTGTGCCTGGGAGTTCGCGTTTCCCGTCTGTAGAACACAGAGAGGAGAAGACAATATTAGAGTATATTAGTCAGTGGACCGCCTTCTGCCTTCTTGAAAGAGTTTTTATTTTTGTGGCTGGAGTTCTTCCATCGTCGTAGACGAGAACGAGAACCTTCACTTCGACGCACCGGACGCAATACATACGGTGATATCGCAAATTGCTCCGGCTTATTAGGGCTATAAAAGCTAAACAGCTGTGATCACGTTAGTTTATTTCCACTGAGGTTCCACACCACCGTAGATCATCTGTGAAAGTAGTGTCTTCTAGTGTTTGGTACGTAGATGATATCAGTCATTTCGCGTTATTGATATTAGACCGCGCAGTCATAATAAGGGGCAGAGTTGGGCAACTGCTTAGTAATTATACTTAAAAAATGTAAAATTTGTAATATGAAGGTTTTTTAATCTACAATAAATATATAAGCAGGAACAGCGTTTGTCAATTAGTAGGATTAGTAGCCTTCCTCATTGATTTATGTTTCCATTGTAATTTATAGAATTAAGAGATCCTAAGATCTGCTTCAGGTGGTAGTCAGACAGGGCCATATATTTATTTTAGCATTTATTATTCTCCGCTGTGCACATACATTTTACACCCGCCTGGAGTAGCATCTTGGAAATGGATGGACAAAGCAATAAAGAAACGTTATTTCAAAATCGAAATGCTAATGTAGTAGTCCTGATTTTGCAAAACACAACAATGAGTGTTTTGGAACCGTCAAGAGGTGATTATTTGGATGCTTGGGGGAACATGCCATTCGACGCTCGTGAATACAGACCATTTCATTTCAACGAATAAGTTGATTACAGTAGACGAAATAAAGGGCACCTCAAGGCAAAGGAATATTTTAAATGAAAGCAGTACGCGTAGTAGAGACGCACATGCTGACAGGCTTACGCCAGAAGTCTTATTTCGAGCCATAACAGAAACAATAGAATTGGACATGAACACAATGAAAACAGACATAAATTCAAAAATGTCGGGTTTAGAGACCAATTTTAACAGAAAAAATTAAAAAAATCGGGTTTAGAGACCAGTCTGAACACAGTATATTTAAAAATGACGAGTCTAGAAACAATACAGGCGGACACGGCTAATATGAAAGCAGACATGGCCATAGTAAAGTCCGAGACCGGGAAGGTAAATACAAACATGACACACATATCGTGTGAAGTAAAATATTTGCGCACAGAACTCAATAATCTGGATACAAAGTTCACACAGCATATTTCGCAGATCTGCACGGAGGTGGATGGGAAAAGTAACGAACAAGTAAAAAATTTAGTTCACGATATGAGTGAGAAATTAAAAGGCACAGTGGAAGAAAAATTTGAAATACACACATGTATTGTCAGGAGCTATGCGGAATCAGAGGACAGGATAATTTACAGGTAAAGAAAAGTATACGCAGGTTAACATAGATAATGTACAATCAAATGTAGCGAAGCTGCATTCGTTCTGTGACGACTTACCAGAAAATGCAGAGAAAATCACACTGGAGATAGGATTACTTAAGTTAGAACATAAAAGATTGAACTCAGACATTGTGCAACTTTACGAAACAGTAAAGGATAATACAAAAGATGAAAACACAACGATCGCGGAAAAATGTTTACGCGCACAGCGTACTTATGTGAGAGCGGTAAAGGAAATGACGGGGGACAAGGAAGAAGAAGTTTTAAAATGCGTAGAGCTTGATATCAAACAGGAAAAACCAACACTAATGAACGAAATAGTTAGCAAACGAAGTACGATAATATTATCGCCGAGGGCGGTAAGTTGAGCAATGAATAGCCGTCCGCCGGTGAGAGAAATCATTGGTGCAGACAACAATACCCAACCCACGCTGCGCTAGCGCATGTCGAAGCGTGACGCGAACAATTGGCAAAACTTTTGTGAGACAGATATGTCGTCACCGCATGTAAATGCTGTTCCGCCCTACTGGACAGCGTTGTTAATGGCCGAGAGTTAAATAAAAAACTGACCGTTTCCTTTATTTTCAAATGAAACAAAGCGAACGCACACGGTAGTGTTTGTCCAAGCCTTTAGGAATGTACCGCCTAGAATTTGGACAGTATCTCAGAACATCAAATATTTGGTAGGACACGTAGAAAGTGACGCCCTTTTTGTGGGCTACAGAGACGTCGGAACTCTGCGAGACATATGATCAATTTGAGAAAGCATTTTTAGATAAATACTGTTCAACAGCTATCCAGGAGAGACAGAGACGGGAGGTTTTTAAGTGATTATAATATCATCCAAAGTTCGAGGAGCTAAGAAACTGTTTTGAAACATATCGAAACAAGACTCGCTATTTGAATAATCCAATATCTCATGTCGATGTACTGAAATTCTTAAGAAACCAGTTGCCTGCAAATCTCTACGGAAAAATTAGTAACCATTCCCGAATACGACCTCCAGTATTTTCTCTCAGTTCTCGACTCAATAGATCTAATTCATGAGGATGGGCAAGCCATGCCTAGTTATCGTAATGATAATTAACACAACCCAAATGGAAGGAACATCTACGGCAACAGCAATGGATTTGGAAACTATAATGGTCATGTACGTATGAATGAATGGCATCCTTATGCACCGCCGCGCCACAACGGAATCAGTACAATTGGTTTACTTATCAGCCACAGGATGACCGAAGGTACTAAAATAAATGTCAGCCCCATTGGTACGGCAATGGCTGAGATAGGAGAAATTCGAGAGAAAACTTTTATACTAGGCGACAAGAACATGCTAAATTTCAGGATCGGAATGTGGAACACACGGATCAAAGAGAGAAACGGCAGCCCGTACAGTCAAACCGACACAACCAGGACACGAACTGGTGAGCACACTAACATGTGGTGAATATAGTAGAAGTAACGGCAGAAAATGAAAGAATACCTTTACCGCCCCAGCGGTGTAGCCATAACCGTTTTTGACTAAGCCGTAATTTGAGATGAGATTTTGAAGAGGAAGAAGGTAATGAACAGACAGTGTGCCAAAGTAATAATATTACTGACATGAATACTACCTTGAACAGAAACAGAAAAGAGGAATTAGACATTAAAACAAGCTTACACGTACAGCATATTCGTAATCTATTTTTAAGGTACGATAAGGAAGCAGAATTGAAAGATTTGTTCACTGAAGAAACAGCACGCAATGTAAGTGAAATTATTCAGGCAACAATAAAGGTAAAAGTGGAAAACATAGATATATCTGTTGTTTTCGATACTGGCGCATCAACAAGCCTGATGTCAACCAGCTTGTTTAAAGAGATAGCTCGGGAAGTAAATGTACCCACACTTTCCGTAGAAAACTGGGAGATTGTAACGGCGATGGGAAGGAATTGTAAAGTTATAAAATTACAGACCAGCATACTCATTGACATATGAGTTGTAGAAAGTAGGAAGTATGTCGCATTTGACGAATAAACCGATTGGCACTCGGTTCATCCCCATCTAGGGAGGTACCGATGTACCCTGTCTCTCTTCTCCTGTACTATTTAGCTTAATAAAGAATGTTCAATTTTCTTCCACTATCTAACATGCAAATAATGACATGCTATCTAGTGAATAGAAACTTTCCATGTATTTTGATACTGTACGTTCTTAAGACTTAAATATCTATAGAAGCAAAGGAAATCTTTTGATATATCTTAAGGAAACACGGAATAAACAAGAAGAACTAAAACAATTATACATAATACTGAACGAGTGAAAACCATTAGATGACGTAGTTATACTACATCGTGCGAAAAAACTTGAATAAGAGTAATGGAAAAGGAAGGAATTCACAGCGCGTGAGATTTCGGCGAGAGCAACGAGCGGTGAAATGCATTGAGACGCGGAGCTGCGCTTGAAGCTGATCTTACAGTAAAAGCTATATGCGAAGCAGCTAACAGCTGATCGTAGGGGCAGAGTAGGCAAAATGCAAAGTCATACTCAGCGTTGGCTTAGGACAACCAGCTACAGCCGAGATGCACAAGGACACACCGCGCACTACGACGAAACTATTTTGGAATTTAAGCGAACCGGCATACATGGCGCACAACCAACTGGACAAAATAGAAGCGATGCGGAGTACCTATCAGTTGATTACTATAACGTAAATCAGCTACACAAACATAACGAATAGAGACAATTGTTCCCAAGTCGGAGAGTATACTGTAAAGAACACTGATTTTAAGAGTATATCATTAGGTGAAGCATATGTAGTTTTAAAAAACGGAGCGCAACGACGTAAGTAAACTATAAGGAACATAGAATACGCTACATCTGTGAACTTAACATAGGCTAGTGAATGTACATAGTTAGGAAAACGTAGAAGGATTCATTGTAGATGAAACTATAGACAGGCAATGACCTATCCGACTATACACAACAGGATTAAGAAAAGTTTTAAAGAGAAGTAATAATATATATAACTGAAAAAAGCGATTCGCACAGAACCTAAAAACTAAGCGACTTACATACAGCACGTAAGTAAGCGACGATTGGAAAGGTAGAATGAAATATACAAATAGACAAAACCGTTTGACTGAGACTTAAACTATAAAATAACATATCATACAAGACTTAGCGAAACGAGCAGTTGTGTAATTATAGAACTACACCTCTTTACAGACAAGATTAGAAATAGTGAGCTTAACGTACAGGGCGTATAAATACCCACAAATTTGCTGTTACAGAACTCCCTTATGTCAGTTGCTAATAATTACAAAGAATAAGCAGCAAAATAAAACTGTGAAATGAATCGTACAACACGCAGGAGATAGGCTAAGTAAATACGAAAACAAACCAATAGGCACACAACGTAATTAAATGAACTTTGACAAAATAATTGAGGTACGTACTGTATGTTTAAAAAGCAATATGGAGAAATAAATGAAATTTCACTGCTGGATTATACTCGGCAGTAGAGTGTGAAAGATTTTAGATTTAACTGGAGATATTACTTAGTTAATCTACGTCTGTGGTGAAATATCATACATGGAGTGAAACTAGGAAGATAATGAAGGTGTATTAGAGTAATATGAGTTTATATTTGTGGGAAGAAATAAATAGGGCGATGGTGCCAGTGTGAGGACCCCATAGGTGATATATGCATGTAAATGGAGATTTATATGGAAGATTTTTAATTGATAATTATACGGATGTTCGTTGATAAATGTCAGGATGAATATTAGAGGAACACCTAGGGAAGGGTCCGCGACTCGTGGTCTTGCGGTAGCGTTCTCGCTCCCGGCGCACGGGGTCCCGTGTTCGATTCCCGTCGGGCTCAGGAATTTTCCCAGTCTCGAGATGACTGGGTGTTGTTGTGTCGTCTTCATCATCATCATTAATCCCCATTACGGTCGGAGGAAGGCAATGGCAAACCACCTCCGCTAAGACCTTGCATAGACGGCGGTGCGGGCCTCCTGCATCGTCCCATACGCTCCTCGGAGTATGGGACCTCATTATCACCTAGGGAAGGGCCACGAATGCGACGTAAAAAGAATAGATTATATAGTTTTCAATCTTAGAATGAATGATTGTATTAGTGTGGAAAGCGAAGTATGATGATACATGTACGGTAAATAATTGTGAAAACGAACATCTTGAAGATCTTGTGAACAGTGAAGAAGAAGCAGTGAAGTCAATAGCAGAAAGGTACACAGTACATTTAAAGTACACCGCAGCACTGTAATTTTCCACACATACATCAGAATGAAAAACAATTTAGTATGAAAATTATTCCTTAGCGACTAACTGTTACAGCTTGAGCAACCATAAGGTGATTATAAATGAAAATATGATATACAATTCGTATGACGGATGAACATAAAATGCAGTGAAGAAATATTTTCTACACTGAGTTCTTGACACACATAGAAGCGAAAGTAGTACGTTTAGCATAAGCACCTTCGTCATTAGCGGGAATGAATTATGAGTGGAATTACAAATGACAAAAAATACAGTAAAATTACCAGTCACACGTTACGAAGGTAAACATGCATATCTCGTCACTTCAGTAAGGCAGATATACAGCTTGAAACATGCGTACATGAATGTGAAATATTACGACGATTAACAAGCGGTGATGAAGTCAGGATTGTGAAGGACTAAGACATTCCCAAAACTCGTTCACAAACCTGGTGTGTCTGTAAATGTGATGGATCTGATTACGTGTTACGTTTCCATTGCTCGATTGTCAAGTCTTTATGATCCCATGCAAACCAGATGTAACAAGAAACGTGATTTATCTGCATATGTGGAATGTATCCATTTATCCATGGTCTCTTATTGATGATCCCATGTCCACATGGTGTAACAAGATACAGCACCCCTCTGACAAAGTGCTATGCTGCAATTTTTTCATTGTCCAGTCTCCATGGCACTGTGCCAATGTTGCACAACAAGAACACAGATTTTTGAGATTACGTGCTATGTTTCCGTGGGGCCATGGTCTAATCTCGGTAGTTCTGTGCCCACCTGGTATGGTAAAAAATATGATTAATCTGACTGTGAGGTATTTTCCATTGAGGCATGGTAAGGTCTTCATGATCCTGCGGTCAATGGAGTAGCAAGATAAGTGATCTATATGATTATATTGTACGTTTCTATTGAATTATGATCCATTCTCGAGGATCACGTTTACACCTTGTGTAACAAGAGACGTGATACATCTGACTACATGGGATGTTTCCATTGGTCCATGCTGTAACAGTGATAATTCCATGTCCACCTGGTGCAACAAGAAACGTGATACATTGGCTCCATGGAATGTTTCAATTTACACGTGGTCTAATCTCTTCAGTCCCACACGCCCACTTGGTGCAAGGAGAAACATGATTCGTATTACCCAATAGTGACATAAGTGATCAATCCTATGTTTCCAACGAACAATGGTCTAATCTCAAAAGTGTTGTGCCCATCAAGTGTAACTAGGAATGAGAGTAATCGGACTCGGTGGAATGCTTCTATCGATCCATTGTCCAGTCTCAGTGATCCAGTGCCCACTTGGTGTAACAAGAAAGGTGAAACATCTGGCTATATGGTGTGTTTTGACTGATCCATGGTCTAACCTCGTTAATCCTGTGCCTACATGGTGTAACAAGGGATGTGGTTCTTATGACTGTCCAATGTGTTGACACTGATCCATGATTCTGTACACATATGGTGTGACAAGAAACTTGGTTCATCTGTGTTGTATGCTACCATTGATCCATGGTCAAACCTCAATAAACAAGCCTCCGACATTGTGTGACGTGGCGAGGATGCCTTGACGACCACTCGCTATTTCACTGTAGTTACGAGGATTACCAAGAGAGTAATGCCCCGCATTTTTTCTTCAATGATTCTTTATCGAACATAACGAGAATTATAAACACGAAATAATGGTGTTTTATCTACACACCCTATTTTTCCACGTAATGTCCATCCCATTATATGGCCTTCCTCCAGTGTGAAACAAGAGTATGTATGCCCTGTCGATACGAATCCCTGTCCTGGTGACAGAGCCAGTGCTTCACTGTGTCAGTCACCTCTTCATCGTCCTCATAATGTCTTCCACAAATGGTTTCCTTTAATGACCCAAACAAGGGGTACTTCGAGTGGCTAGGTCAGGGCCGTCAGGTGTGACAGCCATGGATGGTCACCCCGACCGCTGCAAATCGTAGAGCTCCGCCGAACCGCCTTCTAATGACGTCACCCTCCGTGCGACTAACTGTGCTTCTGTTGACAGCTGATGCTCCTTAGACTTTGAACAAGGGTTTGTGAATATCCCCCCAAGTGTTTTTCTCTGCAGTTAAAAATTTAATGACGGCATGTTGCTTGTAACGTAGATCACCTGCAGACGCCAATTTGTAACAGTCCTGCAGCTACGCTATCTGTCGGAATTGACGAAACTTGCCACGCTTACTCAGGAGACTTCAAATAACACAAACGTTTCACAATTGTAGCATTGCTTTCGGCTGAGAAAAAAATAAATGCGGTCCATTACTTTCTGGGCAACCTTCGTATGGTAAGCGGTATGAGTGATCAATTAAAAGAAACTGATAGTGTTCTCAAAAGAGGTAAGAATGGAATTAATTATATTTGTTTACATTTGTCTTACTTTCGCGACACAGTCGATTACATTTGACGCACCTGCCAAGTCCTTTAGCAGAATTTAGTATCATGTCTGAAGGGTAGCATTTAAGACGTTTAATGTTACGTTAATGAGTGCAGCAGCCTTTGCAAAATCAACATCTTAGTTTTGAAGACTAGGGTGATTAGCGTCATCACCGTAGAACTGAATAGCCAGCTTGAATTTCAGATTCTATGTGGCGTACATCGTGTCTTCAAGCTACCGTCGTTTCAGCGATAGTCAGTCTTCCTTGTTACTTTGATTTCAGTTGGTGTCAGTTTGTATAAGGATTTTGTTAGAATTTCATTGCGTTTTCTTTAAGGTAATGCTCATCGAATAATATCTTCTTGAAGGAGGTGACACGTGAGTTTAAGCTGTCCTTCTTCAGCGTTTCTTCAGACGTCACCCACAGACACCTATAATCTGTAACAAATTTACTAATGAGTGGTGCCTTGAGACATGATTTTTTCTTTCACTGTCTTCACTCGATCTGCTTCTGTAGTGTTGGCAGAAGAGCCAACACCGTGTTGCTAGAGGAGGCCGAAATGCACGCTATAAGCTCACGCAGGATGGCGTGAGGTCTGGAACAGTTAAAGGAGATGAGTCTACTAAATAAAGTAAGTAGTTGATGTAATACTTAACTTTAATCCATAATTGGTGTACATCGGTCTGATGGTTCATGCTTCATTAGATACATAGCAAAGGGTAAATGGCGCCTTCCTAGGTCGTAACAAATGACGTAGCTGAAAGCTATGCTAACTATCGTCTCGGCAAATGGGAGCGTATTTGTCAGTGTAGCTTCGCTAGCAAAGTCGTCCGTACAACTGGGGCGAGGGCTAGGACGTCTCTATAGACCTGCCGTGTGGCGGCGCTCGGTCTGCCATCACTGACAGTGGCGACACGCGGGTCCGTCGTATACTAGCGGACCGCGGCCGATTTAAAAGCTACCACCTAGCAAGTGTGGTGTCTGGCGGTGACACCACAGCTTCCTTATCCATACCATCTGTGGGAAGCCTTTATTTTTATGTTTTACGATATTTGATCTTGCTCTCGATTTCGGCGGAAGCTAAGAACGTGAGGAGGTATGTAAAGGGCGTTAGAAGTCATCGTGGTTGATTAGGATTCCGGATACTATTTAGACGTGAGATACCCCTGGACTGACTGGTATATTTTCATGCGTAGCTTGACGACGGTTAGTATCCTAGTAGTGAATTTCAATGACAGAAGGTGACTCAAGTAAGCTATCTGTCTACAACTTACCAAAAGGTGCAAGATATCGTCTATTACTAGGAAAGGAAATCAATTTAGTCAAGTCACACGTTCTCAACAGATATGCTACGATGAGCCACGCAGAGAAATATAGTTAGGTCAAAAAGTGTACACAGCGAGCAAAATACTAATAATTCCATAACGAACAAAATTACAATGTTTTAAATTCTTCCTGGAGTGTTTCGTTATTTTTGTAATTAAATTAAGTGGAACGTTTTGGGACAGTTGAATGAGAGGACAACAGAGAATTTAGAATTTGCGCATGACGCTCAACAACTAGAATTCAAAGCAAAATCTCAAGATTTGAACATCACTCTTCAAAAGGGGTCAAGGAACTCCAAGTCCGTCCTTTTCCCTCCCCTTCCCCCCCCCCCCCCACCACATGCAGTCCAACAGCTGGAACAATTACAATTCAAACAGCTTCCAGAAGTGTACCCGAAGTGAATTAGGCTTGGAAAATATGTGATCTCTTGCCTGAAATCATTTTTATGCCATACTGTGGCGCTTCTCTACAGAAACAGCGGAATCTGATGACTGACACGCAAATTCGCCTAGTGCCTGTGGAAGTACTTCTAGAATCTTTCATCTCATATGAGTCGCAACCATTGACGTTTCTTCCCCTCTTCCTAGAGCATATTCTTTCGTTAGGATGAAGTTACAAAGGATATCCAAAATATTTTATCTTACTGAAGTATCTCTAAGTTTGGGAATAGGGTGTAGTACTCTTTACCCACAATGAAATTTTAATGCCATTGAATTTAAGAAAATTGATAATTTGTATACAGGGTGTTACAAAAAGGTACGGCCAAACTTTCAGGAAACGTTCCTCTCACACACAGAAAGAAAATATGTGTTGACATGTGTCCGGAAACGGTTACTTTCCATGTTGGAGCTCATTTTATTACTTCTCTTCAAATCACATTAAACATGGAATGGAAACACACAGCAACAGAACGTACCAGCGTGACTTCACTTTGTTAAAGGAAATGTTCAAAGTGTCCTCCATTAGTGAGGACACATGCATCCACCCTCCATCGCATGGAATCCCTGATGCGCTAATGCAGCCCTGGAGAATGGCGTATTTTATCACAGCCGTCCACAATACGAGCACGAAGAGTCTCTACATTTGGTACGGGGTTTGCGTAGACAGGAGCTTTCAAATGCCCCCATAAATGAAAGTCAAGAGGGTTGAGGTCAGGAGAGCGTGGAGGACATGGAATTGGTCCGCCTCTACCAATCTATTTGTCACCGAATCTGTTGTTGAGAAGCGTACGAACACTTCGACTGAAATGTGCAGGAGCTCCATCGTGCATGAATCACATGTTGTGTGGTACTTGTAAAGGCACATGTTCTAGCAGCACAGGTAGAGTATCCCGTATGAAATCATGATAACCTGCTCCATTGAGCGTAGGTGGAAGACATCACCAACAATGCCTGCCCAAACGTTCACAGAAAATCTGTGTTGATGACGTGATTGCACAATTGCGTGCGGATTCTCGTCAGCCCACACATATTGATTGTGAAAATTTACAATTTGATCACTTTGGAATGAAACCTCATCCGTAAAGAGAACATTTGCACTGAAATGAGGATTGACACATTGTTGGATTAACCATTCGCAGAAGTGTATCCATGGAGGCCAATCAACTGCTGATAGTGCCTGCACACGCTGTACATGGTACGGAAACAACTGGTTCTCCCGTAGCACTCTCCATACAGTGACGTGGTCAACGTTACCTTGCACAGCAGCAACTTCTTTGAGGCTGACATTAGGGTTATCGTCAACTGCACGAAGAATTGCCCCGTCCATTGCAGGTGTCCTCGTCGTTCTAGGTCTTCCCCAGTCGCGAGTTATAGGCTGGTATGTTCCGTGCTCCCTAAGACGCCGATGAATTGCTTCGAACGTCTTCCTGTCGGGACACCTTCGTTCTGGAAATCTGTCTCGATACAAACGTACGGCGCCACGGCTATTGCCCCGTGCTAATCCATACATCAAATGGGCATCTGCCAACTCCGCATTTGTAAACATTGCACTGACTGCAAAACCACGTCCGTGATCAACACTAACCTGTTGATGCTACTTACTGATGTGCTTGACGCTACTACTGTAGAGCAATGAGTCGCATGTGAACACAAGCACCGAAGTCAACATTACCTTCCTTCAATTGGGCCAACTGGCGGTGAATCGAGGAAGTACAGTACATACTGACGGAACTAAAATCAACTCTAACATGGAAATTAAGCGTTTCCGGACACATGTCCACATAAGACCTTTTCTTTATTTGTGTGTGAGGAATGTTTCCTGAAAGTTTGGCCGTACCTTTCTGTTTATTATGAATGACTTTGTGCAGTGCTGCGGCTCACATTGGTGCTTTTTGTAGGTTTCTGTCCTCTGTTGGAGGCTAGACCGTATCGTTTAAGCGACATGGTTGCGGTTCTTTGTCTTCTTCTAATGTTGACTGGCGCCACTTGGTTTCGCAAGCGTTGCCTGTCCGGTAGTGGCAGCAGCAGGGTTATCGATATGTAGTAACTGTGACCCTATTTTTGGGGCGACGTCGTTGTTCTTCGGGTCGTGTCAGTGGGCAGTTCGGTTGGGGACTCGGGAGGAGTGAGGTCTGTGCAGTGTGAGAACATGCTGGGACTGCCGGCAGCGTACATGGGATACCTGACCGAAGTCCTGTGGTCAGTAGGGTGCACGACCTCGTCGTAAACCGGATCCTGCAAGCTTTGAGTGCTTTTGGATTCAAGTAGAGAATCTCCACCGTTTTGAGATCTTGCGATTCTCCAGTGACTAGGGTTCATGTTGCTGCTGGTAGTGTTGCCGAGGCGAAGAGCAGCGAGTGGAGTGCTTGGGGAAGGCGGATCTGATTAGCTTGCCTGGTCTTCTAATTGCTATCTATTGCGTTCAGTTTGTTACTATTTGTTAAGTTCAACCAGCGGTATTTTTCCTGCCTCTTGGCCGCTAACGCCCCAGTTACCTGCCATGGGTGTTAGTGTATGTAACAGCAGTGTACGTTTCCTCGCCTTCCCGCTGCTGTCTAGTGAAGCGTGTAGTTTTGACAGCTTTCTAGAGTGTAGTTGGGTTGGCGATTCTTCTACTCTGGTAGTAGTGATTGCTTTCTCGTTCCAGGCACTTTAAGCACAGCATTCTGTGGGCGGAGTCCAGACCGCCGGTTCCTACTTTGGCGAATTTTTACGTCTTCTCATTTGGTTTATTGGACGACAGGTAGCCTCAACAAGATCATTAGCAATCATTCGTTAGACTGCCACTAGTGTGAGTTACCATCTTGTGAATTGAACGCAACTCTTGGCTGCCTATCTCATTGCGCGGAAGTGTTTTTTGCTGGACCTACTCAGAGGTCGATTCCTGATACACCGTCTGTGACTGGCCTTGTGTTTTTGTTATTGTAGTTGCTCTTTTATTGTATGTTTGTAAACTTTTTTATATAAGCGCCAATCTTGGCGATACAGCAGGTTATAATGATTGTGCTACCAAGTTTACCATCATTTCGTCTCACCTGTTTTGTCGTGTGTTGCTTGTCATATTTTCTGTTTTACTGTATGTTTGCCGGGCGGAGTGGCCGAGCGGTTCTCGGCGCTTCAGTCTGGAACCGCGAGACCGCAACGGTCGCAGGTTCGTATCCTGCCTCGGGCATGGATGTGTGTGATGTCCTTAGGTTAGTTAGGTTTAAGTAGTTCTAAGTTCTAGGGGACTGATGACCTCAGATGTTAAGTCCCATAGTGCTCAGAGCCATTTGAACCATTTTTTACTGTATGTTTCTTAAATTATTTACATAATTGCCATTCTTGGCGTTACAGCAGGTTTAAATGGTTATGCTACCACTTTATTCATCATTTTGTCTCACCTGTTTGGTGATCAGTTGCCTGTCTTTTTAAATTAACCTTTGCTATTGCATTGCTGTTTTACAGAATATTTGTTAAAATTTTTTATAATTGCCGTTCTTGGCGTTAAATGCCTTTTAACCGTGACTGTGGTTAGTTGCCTTAAAATTCTAATTGAGATTACATTGACTTGTTTTTAAAAGATTATTTGCTGTGTCTGTATTTTATGCTCATTTGGTAAATTGTAATGCAATGAAAGCACTATTAATTACACAGTTCTTTATTCCTTCATTAATAACATGTGATATCTTATTTATTTCTGAGTCTGGAATTACCGTTTTGAAACTCCAAATCCTGTCTGCCTGACTTCCAGGTCACAGACTTTGCTGAAAAGACTACTGTTAGAAAACTATACAAGGTGAAAGTAGGCTGTTCATTTGGCATTTCACTTCTCGCAGTTATATTCTGGTGTTAGTAGATGGCGACATTTACCTTTGCAGTACTTTTCTCGTGTCTGCTACTCTCAGCTTCGAGTAATCGATATAAGCTTCATGAGTAGCCTCTTGGAATGGTTACTAAGGCCGTTTCGCGTCTCTGGCGACGTATGTGAAACCTTTGCAGGATAGAAGCCACGACGCTGTCCTTAATTAAAGTAGCCTACGAGATTTTATATCCTGTTCTTTGTGTGCTGATATGGAGGGGTGCTATTCTGTATTCAGACTCGGGAGGAATACTGTTTTTGTCGCTGGTGATTTGTACTGTTGTAGAGATTCTTAGATATAGAAAGAATCGGATGAGACCGTTTCGATTACTCGTCAATAAGCAGCTTAGGTGAAGTGGTTAAGTTATTTGGGCGTTGCTTTCTCAAGATTACTTCTCGATAAGGTATGCAGCAATCGTCTTGTACGTGGTAAGTAGAAAAGTTGTAGCTTGAGTGGAAGCTGATTATTGGACCTTAAATTATCTTTTCAATACTTAGTGATGTAGATTCAATGTTACCCCCCTTCCCTGTCTTCAATTATGGAAGGATGTTGTTTTCCATAAAGTGTTGTACTGAGAACGTAATACTCGTATTACTCATTGTAAAACTGATTTTTATATCTACTGCTCCGGGGATGCAAGTGGACTCGTAATTCAGTTGCTTGTGCTTGACAATAATACACGGTATTTCCTTATTAACCAGTTTCTTCCGGACATGTCTCGAACCAAACCAGACCATTCCATGTTATTTACAGGTAATATATTGTCATGTTGCTGGCCACCATCTTCTTGTACGTCACTGATTCATCTCACGGTCCATGAATATTCCGGCGTATTGGAAACTACATATCAAGTAGTACTCGTAAAGCTTCGTAATAAGAAGTTTATTTTCGCATGCTAACAGGCTACAGGTGCATACAAGATAGCTCTACTGGCCCTGTTTCGCCAGTCGCAGTTTGCTAAACAATGTGTGCAGTGCTCTTGCATATTATTCTGATGTTTTGTGGCGATGATGTTCGCAGATTATGTTTAGATTTTAATGGTAGTAATGGCGTGATTACTGTTTGGCACTGAAAGTCAAGTATTACAAAACTGGGGATGCATCCTCATTTCCACAGCTAGACACTACAAGGAAGAAGCTAACACTTGTTCTGTTTTGGATCACAATCTTCATGAATCAGTACTTTCTGCTTAATAGACTATTTACCGTTGAGCTAAATTGTGTTAAGTATATGTGTGACTATTTCTGTTAAACATGTGTTTCCATATTGTTTTCTGGATATAAGATTTATACTTACTGCGCTGCATACAGGCTCAGAATTTGACTATCACTGGTTATGTGAGTAGTTCACTGTTTACGCACCATAGATTGGTGAACTGAGAAAATAAACCCGGATCGAGTGAACGCAAAGCTATGCTATTAACAATTGCTTGGCGTAATAGTGATACACAATCTGATCGAATTATCCGGGCTCCTAATAGGGGTAATTAATGTGAGGTGTGTCCACCCTTGATCTTTATGACGCCCTTGACTCCGCTGGGGACACTTTCAATAAAGTATCTGAATGTTTATGGAGGAACAGCAGCTTATCGTTCACAGTTGAAGTCAGAGAAGGTGTTCATTTTGGAAGCTGGACTCTAGAGCGAAGTCGAGATTGCAACTAACCCCCAAGGTGTTCGATTTGGCTCAGGTCGGCACAGTTGAAGTCAGAGAAGGTGTTCATTTTGGAAGCTGGACTCTAGAGCCAAGTCGAGATTGCAACTAACCCCCAAGGTGTTCGATTTTGCTCAGGTCGGCACTCTGTGGGATCCATTCAATTTCAGGAAGGTAGGGGACGATGTACTGGCGGAAGTAAAGCTGTGAGGACGGGACGCGAGTCGTGCTTGGGTAGCTCAGATGGTAGAGCACTTGCCCGCGAAAAGCAAAGATCCCGAGTTTGAGTTTCGGTCCGGCACACAGTTTTAATCTGCAGGAAGTTTCATATCAGCGCACACTCCACTGCAGAGTGAAAATTTCATTCTGGAATTTCAGGTATGCTACTGTCCACAGATGCAGCTTTGTGATAGAATGCATTGTCATTCTGATACACTCGTCTCCAAACGATTCCTATACTGCACGTAATACACAATCACACATTTCCTGTTTTCTTAAGCGCATTAATTGGATCACACTCCAGCCGCGAAAAAGAATCCCATAACCGACCCCCCTCCCCCCCCCCCCCTACTGTAGCATCACCTCCTCTTTATTTCACTGTTGGCACTACAGATGACAGCAGATAACGTTCTCCAGGCATTCGCAGAACCTAAACCCATCCATCGGATTGCTGCAGGGTGCAGCGTGATTCATCATTCCAGATCACTTGCTTCCAATCACTGTCCAGTGGAGTCGCTCTTTACACAATCCTAAACGTTTCTTAGTATTAACTACAAACATTTGTGGCTTATGAGGAGCTACTCTATCATTGCACCCCATTCTTTTTAACTCCCTACACGCAGCCACTGTGCTAGCTGGATTGCTACTAACATTTTAGAATGATGAGTTATTCTTGCTGCTGATTCCATGGGTTTTAACAACCATCCTCCGCAGTTCTCGACAGTCTATGTAGAACAGTATATGGGGCCTGCCTGGTCCTGATGTAGCTGCGTTTTCTCTTTGCCGTTTCAGTTCACAGTCACATCACCAAGAGTCGATGTGGGCATCTTTAGAAGGGTTGAAATGTGCATGATGAAATTTTTTCTGAAGTGATGGATTAAATCACTTAGCTTTATTTGCAAGTTAAGACATATGCTAACGAACTCCCAGAAGCGCAGATTCATTGTAATCGTAAGTTCGGCATGTGTTAGGGGCTGAAGCGAGGTTGGGGTCGAGCTGAGGCTGGCTGGGACGGCCACCGAAGAGTGAGCGTGGGTTTGAACCGGTGTGCTGTCCCAGGTCGAGGGGGCGTGGGCGTGTGCGTTGGATTTGGCGCCAATACCTTGACCGCATTGGTAGAGCCGATGACTCCAAACAGGGCGGCTTCAGCAAAATGGCTAGTAATGTCGACTAAATAATATTTTATAATTATGTAGTTTTCCAGGTCTAGGGGGCGTGGTAGTGACCGTTGGATGTGGCGACAATTCTTTAACCATATTTGTTAAGACGATGACCCCAAACATGGGGGCTTCGGCAGAGTAGCTGATAATGGCGTCTAAATAATACCTTATAATTATTTAGTAACTGACACCAATCGTATGGCAAATCTAAGCATATCAGCGTAATTACGACACTGAGGTGCATGCTTTAACACTCTAATAACTGTCCTACTATAGAAACTACAGAAGTAGCGTTGGCACTGGAAATGTGCAGTATTAAACAACACGACACAAGAGAGCAGTAACTATTATCACTGAAGGCCAAGCTTCTGTATTTACGGTCGAGTCGGTACAAGAAGATGCCTGATAACCAGTAGCACTGTTGGTAGCTTTCAACCGTGAACTGGAAACGGTTGCAGATGAAAACAATAGCCATCTATAAAGTTGCGACAATAGTAAGGCGTTAGCAAAACATCTTTACAATATTGCGTTACCTGACTGAGGTAGGAGCCAGAGAGTGCTGCACCCAGCCAATTGCAGCTGTTAGGGATCGTCTTATTCTGACTCAACTTCAGTTTAGTTATCGAATTACATCATGTTTTGTATAATTGCAAATATGCAAATGCGTCAGAACTTTATATTCTCCACATATACGTAGAAAGTGAATGGAGAATTAGATTCCTTGGAATTTTCCTTATGTAAACGTATATCATCGAGCAGTTCAATAAATGAGTTCTTGTATGGTTAGGTAAATGCTCACCGGCCTCTGATAAAGACGCTGTTTTGTCGAAAACTGACATTCTGATCCCGTGGCTGTGTACAAAATATAGGTTGCCTCTTACACAGAAGGTAACAGGAACCAGCCACTCTTTACAATGCTGCTTGTTCGTTTAAACAGCGACGTTACCGGTTTAGAACCGACAGGTTCATCTTCAGACGGTTACTTCACATTAAGATACATTTTACATTACCGTTCACTTTTTATTTTCCGAACTGATGAAATTTCCTTGGGGAGTTGGAGCCCTGAAACCAAACTAAAATGTGAGACAACGTCTTTATAAGTGCCATTCTTGAGATTTGCGACAATGTCTTTTTAACTATAAAATTTGAATTAAAAAGATATTGTCTCATATCTTGTTTTCATCTTAGGGCACCTCCGCCCCAGGCAAGTTTCCTCATTTGGGAAAACAAAAAATGAAAGCTAATGTAAAATGTATCTTAACGTGAACTAGGCGTCTGAAGATAAACCTGTCGATTCTAAACCGGTAACGGCAATTTTTAAATAAATAAATAGCATTGTAAAAAGGGGCAGGTTGCTGTTATCTCCTGTGCAGGAGTCAACCTATATAAATATAAAACCAACTTTAAACATAGTGCAAAGGAACGCTTCTGTCAGGCAGGTAAAATTTATTGCTAATCAAATATTAATGACCATTTGTTTGTTATTAATACTGAGCACGTCAGCACAGATTCCATGTTACAATTAAATGTATCTGAACTGCTTTAATTTAGATACTGAATGGTCTGAGGAAGTCCGCAGCAGAAATATGCGTCAACATATATACTGAAGAGCGTAAGAAACTGGTACACTTGCCTAATATCGTGTAGGGGCCCCGCGAGCACGCAGAAGTGCTGCAACAAGAGGTGGCATTCACTCGACTAATGTCTGAAGTAGCGCTGGAGGGAAATGACACCATTATCCTGCAGGGCGGTCCATAAGTCTGTTAGAGTGATGAAGATGTATTCTGAACAGCACATTGCTAGGCACCCAAGGTAAAGTCAGTAACGTTCATGGCTGGGAATTTTGGTAGCCAGAGGAAGTGTTCAGACGCCGAAGAGTGTCCCTAGAGCCAATCTGTAGCAATTCTGGGCGTCTGGGGTGTCGCATTGTTCTGCTGAAATTCCCCAAGTCCGTCGGATTGCACAATGGACATGAATGGATGTAGGTGATGAGACAGGATGCTTATGTAATTGTCGCCTGTCGGAGACGTATCTAGACGTATCGGGAGTCCTATATCACTCCAACTGCACACACCCCACCCCATTACAGAGCCCCCACCAACTGCTGACATGCAGGGCTCATGGATTCATGAGGTTGTCTCCATGTTCGTACACGTCCATCCTCTCGATACACTTTAAAATGAGACTCGTCCGACCGGGAAACATGTTTCCTGTCATCAACAGTCCAATGTGGTGTTGATGGGCCCAGGGAAGGCGTAAAGCTCTGTATCGTGCAGTCATCAAGGGTACATGAGTGGGCCTTCGGATTCGAAATCCGATATGGATGATGTTTCGTTGATTGGTTCTCACGCTGACAATTATTGATGGCCCAGCATAGAAATCTACAGCTATTTGCGGAAGGGTTGCACTCCTGTCACGCTGAAAGCGTCTCTGCAATCGTCGTTGGTCCCGTTCTTACAGGATCTTTTTCCGGCCGGAGCGATGTCGGAGATCTGATGTTTTACCGGACTGCTGATATTCACTGTACACTCGTGAAATGGTCGTACGGGAAAATACTCACTTCAACGTTACATCGGAGATACTGTGTCCCCTCGTTCGTGTGCCGACGACATCTCCAAGTTCAAACTCACTTAAATCTTGACAATCTACCATTGTAGCAGCAGTAACGATCTTCGCCGACCGCAGCGCCGTATTCTGCCTATCTATATACTTTTTACTTGAATATACATTACTTTACCAGTTTCTTTGACGTTTCAGCCATTTGGTTTGGGCCTTTGTCCCACTGCAAACGCTGGGTCGGCCTTTTTACTATGGATATGGCGATGCCAGTGTAAGAGGGGGCCGGATGCCCTTTCTGTAGCCATCCTGTTTCCCTGTACCCTGCGTCTAGTGTAAGCCATGGAAAAGTGCGAACGTTTTTGAAATGTCTGGCAGTCGTGTAGTGCGGGCGCGACGTGGAGACTAGCAGCTTATTCACCTAGTGGGATGTGGAAAACCCCCTACAAACCACATCCAGGCTGGCCGGCATACCGGGCGGAATGGATCTGGGACCAGAGCGTTTACCTGAGTCCAGGAAGCTGTGCATTAGCGCTCTCGGCTAACCTGGCGGAATTTTTGGCGCTTCAGTGTATGTCGTATATGTGAATTGTACACATTTCAAATGATGGTCCATTTGATATATTTTATTATCGCTGCTGGATCTGACTGGTATCCCGAGGTCTTGTGACGTTAAGCTCATGGTGGTTCTGTGCCAGGGAGTCATTGAGGTAACATGTATTTTGCAGAGCTGTTAGCGTGGTTTGGAAGATGTAAAGCGTTAGTTGTTGGGAGGCTACTGGTTGCGAGAACACTTCAACTTTTAATTGAATTTAGAAAAATTCCCTTCTATGAATATGTAAGGTAGTCCAACGTCTCTCGAGTGTCTGGCGACATCCACATGTCGACGTCGAATCATTCCGGCAGCATTTAAGCATAGTTACAGGTAATGCAGTTACAATATATGTGTGATTATGTACATTTAGATATGTCAGTCGATACACTGAAACTTAATTATTTGTGAAATGACGATTATTTTGTGAAGTGTTTAGCGAAATGGGACTTGGAATTTCGCGAACATTGGAAGTTTATTGAATTCCCTTGGAATCTCCTACATCATGAATATGCTAATATGCCATCTTTACTGCATCTGTTTATTACTGTTATTTTATTTCATGCTTATACGCATATTTTTATGAATCCCATTTCAGTTACTCCGTTTTCTTGGAACCATCACAAACTGGAGACAGTGTGTAGAACATAAACCCAACAATAGACGTATTTCAATCTTCTACTGTTTAATTTTCTTTAAACAACTAGTTTCGGCTCTTCAGTGTCGCTTTCCTCAGGCCCTGTGCACACTGTGATTGGATGAATCAAATACTGGTGAAGTACAACACTAGCTACCAAACGAGTATGGATTACCTAAATACATTTCTGGAGTGAGTATCCCATCGGTTGAACATCCACTGTGGCAGTTAGGGAAGCAGACTGCCACAGGAGTAGTGAGAATTTCTCTTTAAAGCAAGTAACGATTTTATGAGTGGTGGTACTCGGGCGGAGAGGTGTGCGTAATAGTTTGATCATAATTTAACGTATTCTTATTTCTTATGTTAAGAAATAAACAAATCACAGTATTAAAATATTACCGAACTCTCTTAAAACTTGGCCAGCTGTGAAACAGAATTATAAAGAACTTTCTAATAATAAGCGGAGCAGTTTCACATGAATATATCTTATTAAAAATAATAACCTTTACCCAGAATTCCTGAAGAGGGGCAGCAGCCTTTTCAGTAGTTGCAGGGGCAACAGTCTGGATGATTGACTGATCTGGCCTTGTAACAATAACCAAAACGGCCTTGCTGTGCTGGTACTGCGAACGGCTGAAAGCAAGGGGAAACTACGGCCGTAATTTTTCCCGAGGGCATGCAGCTTTACTGTATGATTAAATGATGATGGCGTCCTCTTGGGTAAAATATTCCGGAGGTAAAATAGTCCCCCATTCGTATCTCCGGGCGGGGACTACTCAAGAGGATGTCGTTATCAGGAGAAAGAGAACTGGCGTTCTACGTATCGGAGCGTGGAATGTCAGATCCCTTAATCGGGCAGATAGGTTAGAAAATTTAAAAAGGGAAATGGATAGGTTAAAGTTAGATATAGTGGGGATTAGTGAAGTTCGGTGGCAGGAGGAACAAGACTTCTGGTCAGGTGACTACAGGGTTATAAACACAAAGTCAAATAGGGGTAATGCAGGAGTAGGTTTAATAATGAATAGGAAAATAGGAATGCAGGTAAGCTACTACAAACAGCATAGTGAACGCATTATTGTGGCCAAGATAGATACGAAGCCCACACCTACTACAGTAGTACAAGTTTATATGCCAACTACCTCTGCAGATGACGAAGAAATTGAAGAAATGTATGATGAAATAAAAGAAATTATTCAGATAGTGAAGGGAGACGAAATTTTAATAGTCATGGGTGACTGGAATTCGAGTGTAGGAAAAGGGAGAGAAGGAAACGTAGTAGGTGAATATGGATTGGGGCTAAGAAATGAAAGAGGAAGCCGCCTGGTAGAATTTTGCACAGAGCACAACTTAATCATAGCTAACACTTGGTTTAAGAATCATGATAGAAGGTTGTATACATGGAAGAACCCTGGCGATACTAAAAGGTATCAGACAGGTTATAGAATGGTAAGACAGAGATTTAGGAACCAGGTTTTAAATTGTAAGACATTTCCAGGGGCAGATGTGGATTCTGACCACAATCTATTGGTTATGACCTGTAGATTAAAACTGAAGAAACTGCAAAAACGTGGGAATTTAAGGAGATGGGACCTGGATAAACTGAAACAACCAGAGGTTGTACAGAGTTTGAGGGAGAGCATAAGGGAACAATTGACAGGAATGGGGGAAAGAAATACAGTAGAAGAAGAATGGGTAGCTTTGAGGGATGAAGTAGTGAAGGCAGCAGAGGATCAAGTAGGTAAAAAGATGAGGGCTAGTAGAAATCCTTGGGTAACAGAAGAAATATTGAATTTAATTGATGAAAGGAGAAAATATAAAAATGCAGTAAACGAAGCAGGCAAAAAGGAATACAAACGTCTCAAAAATGAGATCGACAGGAAGTGCAAATTGGCTAAGCAGGGATATCTAGAGGACAAATATAAGGATGTAGAGGCTTATCTCACTAGGGGTAAGATAGATACTGCCTACAGGAAACTTAAAGAGACCTTTGGAGAAAAGAAAACCACTTGTGTGAATATCAAGAGCACAGATGGAAACCCAGTTCTAGGCAAAGAAGGGAAAGCAGAAAGGTGGAAGGAGTATATAGAGGGTGTATACAAGGGTGATGTACTTGAGGACAATATTATGGAAATGGAAGAGGATGTAGATGAAGATGAAATGGGAGATACGATACTGCGTGAAGAGTTTGACAGAGCACTGAAAGACCTGAGTCGGAACAAGACCCCCGGAGTAGACAACATTCCATTGGAACTACTGACGGCCTTGGGAGAGCCAGTCCTGACAAAACTCTACCTTCTGGTGAGCAAGATGTATGAAACAGGCGAAATACCCTCATACTTCAAGAAGAATATAATAATTCCAATCCCAAAGAAAGCAGGTGTTGACAGATGTGAAAATTACCAAACAATCAGTTTAATAAGCCACAGCTGCAAAATACTAACACGAATTCTTTACAGACGAATGGAAAAACTAGTAGAAGCTGACCTCGGGTTGATCAGTTTGGATTCCGTAGAAATGTTGGAACACGTGAGGCAATACTGACCTTACGACTTATCTTAGAAGAAAGATTAAGGAAAGGCAAACCTACGTTTCTAGCATTTGTAGACTTAGAGAAAGCTTTTGACAATGTTGACTGGAATACTCTCTTTCAAATTCTAAAGGTGGCAGGGGTAAAATACAGGGAGCGAAAGGCTATTTACAATTTGTACAGAAACCAGATGCCAGTTATAAGAGTCGAGGGACATGAAAGGGAAGCAGTGGTTGGGAAGGGAGTAAGACAGGGTTGTAGCCTATCCCCGATGTTATTCAATCTGTATATTGAGCAAGCAGTAAAGGAAGCAAAAGAAAAATTCGGAGTGGGTATTAAAATCCATGGAGAAGAAGTAAAAACTTTGAGGTTCGCCGATGACATTGTAATTCCATCAGAGACAGCAAAGGACTTGGAAGAGCAGTTGAACGGAATGGATGTTGTCTTGAAGGGAGGATATAAGATGAACATCAACAAAAGCAAAACGAGGATAATGGAATGTAGTCGAATTAAGTCGGGTGATGTTGAGGGAATTAGATTAGGAAGTGAGACACTTAAAGTAGTAAAGGAGTTTTGCTATTTGGGGAGCAAAATAACTGATGATGGTCGAAGTAGAGAGGATATAAAATATAGATTGGCAATGGCAAGGAATGCGTTTCTGAAGAAGAGAAATTTGCTAACATCGAATATAGATTTAAGTGTCAGGAAGTCGTTCCTGAAAGTATTTGTATGGAGTGTAGCCATGTATGGAAGTGAAACATGGACGGTAAATTGTTTGGACAAGAAGAGAATAGAAGCTTTCGAAATGTGGTGCTACAGAAGAATGCTGAAGATTAGATGGGTAGACCACATAACTAATGAGGAAGTATTGAATAGGATTGGGGAGAAGAGAAGTTTGTGGCACAACTTGACCAGAAGAAGTGATCGGTTGGTAGGACATGTTCTGAGGCATCAAGGGATCGCCAATTTAGTATTGGAGGGCAGCGTGGAGGGTAAAAATCGTAGGGGGAGACCAAGAGATGAATACACTAAGCAGATTCAGAAGGATGTAGGTTGCAGTAGGTACTGGGAGATGAAGAATCTTGCACAGGATAGAATAGCATGGAGAGCTGCATCAAACCAGTCTCAGGACTGAAGACCACAACAACAATACCCAGAATTGTGCATGTGAAACATTGATTCAACACAGACTAACGACAAAAGAACTCAGGAAGCAATGTCCCTCGACAAGTGAGAGAGCAAATGATATCCTTAATCCCCAAGAGATCCTTTAAACAACAGAAAAAGCTTTCATAAACGAAACTCCAGATATCGGCATCTAACACGGGCCTCACCGGTTGAATTACATATTCTAACTCATTTGCTCATAAACCACAAAACGTAGTTGTTGTTGTTATGGTCTTCAGTCCTGAGACTGGTTTGATGCAGCTCTCCATGCTACTCTATCCTGAAAAAACATAGAAAATAGTACATATGCTTTCTGATTCAATAGTGTCCGTAATTGAGACTCGCATAGTGAAATTGCTTTCAGCCCATGCAAGAATAACATTCTTCTCGATATACGGTGTTGCTGTCTTTCAATACAGGGTGCAGTTCAGTTGCCTCTCAATAACAAGTGCTGTCTGGACACAATACTCGGGCCCCCTCGCTATCGGAATCCGGTGCACAGCCACGTTTGCTCGCGCCGTCATTCGGGTGATCTAGGCGCTAGAGTCACGAACCGCGCGACCACTCTGTAGCAATTCCGGGCGTGTAGGTTGTCTCCATACTTGTTCACGTCCACCAGCCCGGTACAATCTGAAACGAGACTCGTCCGACCAGGCCGGCCGGTGTGGCCGAGCGGTTCTAGGCGCTACATTCTGCAACCGCGCGACCGCTACGGTCGCAGGTTCGAATCCTGTCTCGGACATGGATGTGTGTGATGTCCTTAGGTTAGTTAGGTGTAAGTAGTTCTCAGTTGTAGGGGACTGATGACCTCAGAAGGTAAATCCCATAGTACTCAAAGCCATTTGAGCCATTCGGATGATCTCACCAGGTTGATCGCTCCACAGTAAATATTTTGACCCTCCGGGAGCGCAGTGTTTCTCCTCCAATCGCCGAAGCGTCCTCGCAGCACTTGACGTCACCTCGTGCATTACTCCAGCGACACTTAAGCGCT